>NC_060145.1:430952644-431325144 GCF_021461385.2 Schistocerca piceifrons
CCTCGAACCTCCGGCGGAGAGGTCGCGCAACACATTTAAACAATAATATTGTAGATCAAATAACATAAACGTAAAGCAATATTTTAAGGAAGTCCCTACATGCTATGGAAGCAGGTTAAACGTGTACAATAGAGATATTTCAAGTTGCCTGGACATCTATACAAAGATGTCTTACTGCGTGAAATGCTTCAGAATTTCTGCAGTGTTTGCTGACAGTTTGTCCAGCCGATAGGTACGCTAATTAGCTTTCTTGCGGCTTCTCCGTCTTGCAGCATATGCTTTCTAGAATGAGGTACCATTCGGGTCTGGTGTGCGTTACACATATCTCGGCATTCGCCCGCTTTCTCGAACCCTCCAATACTTCGAGCGACATGTCATCCATCCTCGCATACCTAGTTATGTTCCGTAGCGGATGATATGTTGAGGTCACACAGCCAGAAGCAATGTTCAAGATTGTAGTTGTAAGGCGCACCCTGCAATTAAGTCGTATCATTATCCAGTCCTTGCGGCTATGAGCTAATGAGCATTTCAATTTTCTTCGCTGTATCTGTGCGCGTCTCTTGGTGACATGACGGTGGTACAGCTGACCCCTCATATCCTAGTGTTTACATCTAATTCACTGTCTGATATTGTAGCATTTTCACTATTCTTCAAAACATAGTTCTATACAATACAGAAACGAAGAGAATATCTCAAGGAAAGTGCTTGCAAAGCTGCCCTAACGAACCAAAAAAACAAACAACCAAATAAAAACTAACGTAATTGACAGTTGAGCGCGATATACCTCTTTCCAGCACATACACACTTTCACCAAATACTACGTGACGAAATGCAAGTAATCACCTCATTCCTGAATCAATTAGGCTCGGTATACCGTCCGCAATCGAATCACGCTGTGGAGCCTTACAATTCTACAGGAAGAAGAAAAAGCAAGTCACCCGAAAGCCACACCAAGACAGGGAGAGTCACGCTTAATTAATGGCTTCATACAGGAGTCAGCCTTGAATATCGTGAACTGAAAAAGGTAAAAAAAATCCATCAAAAAAGTTGTGCTGAAGACACAAAAAATAGCACAGAAGGTGAAAATGAAGTTACTTGTAATCATAATAGTCTAGAAAGGTATTCATCTTTTGGATCTGCAGTAGCCTTTCTTTCCGTGTTTGGAGTTACATTATTGAATATAGATCCGCCTGTTACGCAAAAAAAAAAAAAAAAAAATGGTTTTTCTTTTTACCCAAACATGCTTCAAAACCTCTGTGCCATCCTCAGTGGATTTTGTTTATTGAAAACTGAAAAAGTAGACATTATCGGGTTGTAACTGATCTAATAAAGTGAAGCCTAAAGAAAGTTTTTTTTTTAACAATCATATTGACCAACTAGGATAACATTATAACATTAACAACTTCAGTTCCTCTTCCTCCTTTGTTATTGTTTCCTATTTTTCCAGAATCCCCTTATTTTCTTCCCATGAATTCTCTACCTTTCTTCTGTCCCTGTTGTTCCCGATTTTTTATTTCTTCTGCCTTGAAAGCCTTCCGAATTTAGTATTTTATTTTTAAAACAGTATCTTTCTGCTATTTCTGATTCCGAAAGGTTGTTTCTTTCTAGATCTTTCCTTACTTCTGTAATCCATGCTATCGTCGGCTTCTTCTTCCAGAAATACCGGAGTATTGTTTTGTTAGTCAATTTTTATCCGTTCCGTAGAAGTATCCAAAAAACGTTAATTTTCTTTTGGCCATTTTCTCTATATTTTTGTAAATCTCCTCATTACTTCTTATTTTCCAAACATTTGCAGTTTATATTGCACCCATTATTTTTCTAATAGTCCTTCTTTCCAGTACCTCTAGTTTGTCCATCTTATAGTTCATCGTTAGGCATTCAGATCCATATAAACATTCTGGTCGTACCACTGTGGTGTAGTGTTTTAGTTTTTCTAGATATACATTTCTTGTTGTAAATATTTTTGGTCAAACCATATGCTCTTTCCATTTTGTTAATTCTTACATCTAATGCAGATTTTTCTAGTCTATTCTGTTGTATAGTTTCCCCATTATATTTAAATTTATTTACGCGCTCTATTTTACATATTTATGTTTCTATGAATTTTGGCGCATTTTTTATGTTTGTCACGAATTTTGTTTTTTTAGCTGAAATTTTGAGACCAGTTCTGCCTGTTATTTTTCCCAGAAGGTTTATCTGAATAACTCATTCTGTCAGGTTTTCTGAAAGTATTGAAAAATCATCCACAAAAACTAAGCAGTTTACCTTAGTTCCATTTGTTTTCGTTCCCAGAGTTATTGGTCCAATTTTGTGACTTTTTCGTTCCGAATTCCAGATCTTTACAATTTTTTCTATAACACAATTAAACAGTAAAGGCGATAAACCATCACCTTATCTAAATCCAGTTTTTATTTCAAATGGCTGAATACTTCTTCCATAAATTTGACTTTAGACGTTGTACCTGTTAGTGTTTCACGAATTATATTTGATAATTTTGATTTAACACCAAATTCTCCAATGACCTTATCTATTGTTTCTCTGTCTGCACACTCAAATGCTTTCTTGAAATCAATAAATGACACTATTATTGAAACTTCCTGGCAGATTAAAACTGTGTGCCGGACCGAGACTCGAACTCGGAACCTTTGCCTTTCGCGGGCAAGTGCTCTACCAACTGAGCTACCCAAGCACGACTCACGCCCCGTCCTCACAACTTTATTTCTGCCAGTATCTCGTCTCCTACCTTCCAAACTTCTAGACACTATTATTGGTTTGCTGGTTAACATTCTATGGCGAGTTATAGACTTTAAGTTAAAAATTTCTTCTGCACAGGATCTTCCCTTTCGAAAACTACCCCGATATTCTCCCAGTTGTTTGTCTAAAGTATCTACCACTCTATTCAGGAGAATTTTTGATAATACTTTGTATGCCATTGGTAGAAGTGACACTCCTTTGTAATTATTGACATTTTGTAATCTTTTCAGTTTTCCAAATGTTGTCAAAAAGCAGATGTAGATCCTTTATAACTTTTGGTTCTGACCACTTCAATAATTCTGCTGAAGTCTTCACCACTTGCCTTATTGTTTTTGAGTGTTTTGATGGCTTCGTGGATTTGTAACTCTGTTGGTGGGAAATCTTGCTCTAGATTTTTAGATGTTACTGTAAATTCCAATTTATCTGTTGGAACTGAACAGTTTAACAGCTTTTCAAAACATTTTGCGAAAATTTCACAATTTTCTTTGTTATTTAATACCATATTGCCATTTTCATCTTTGAAACAAATACTTTGTGCCTGATATCCTTTAAGTATGTGTTTAAAAGTTTGGTAAAAATTTCTAGTATTATTTTTGGTGAAATTTTCTTCTATTTCAATAGGCTGAGAATTTTCAAAGTTTCTATTGATTTTCCGGATTATTTTTTATGTTTGTTTTGCATTGTTGTATGAACTGTTCAAGGTCTTCCTCTTTTACGAACATCTCCATTTTCTCCATTTTTGACCTCTTTGTATTAGTGTTTCTACACATGCCTCATTCCATCATGTCTTCGTTTTTATTCTTGGTCTATCCTAAAGTTCCCTCTGCTGCTTGAGTTATTTGCATCTGAGTTCATGCCAATCACCTTCTTTACTTGTCTCAATTTCTTCTCAAAATTTGTCTATATTTTCTTTTGTAATATTAGCTGTACTTTTGTTGTATCTGACGACTTTATTGGTCGCCTTTTTTGTTGTAGGTGGGAGAGATTGTATTTTAATCTTAGAGAGATAATAGTCTGAATAGAATTCCCTATTTCTGACTATTTTAACATTCATAATTTTCATGATATGCCTTTTAGATATGGCTACGTCATCCAGTTGAAATTCCTCTAGGTTTGGATTGCGATATCTCCTAGTTTTGGCTTTTTTCGTAGTTTGCGGAAATGTGTAGACATGAGTTTTAGCCCTCAGGGACTCAGCATTTGTTTGCTGAGTACGGGCTTGGTGACCCCAGGGTTTCTGAGCTGGGGACTGGTAAGTGCCACCAGTTCCCTGACACCATAAGTGCCAGTGGAACATTGTATGCCACAGGGAATGGGGATCTTGGCTTGACTGCCTGGATCGTGAGGATGGAATAAACCTCTATAAAAAAAACTCTCAATCTCAAGGTGTGCTGCACGGTGATGTGATGTATGGCCGTCCAGGTGGAACAGTCGTTAGAGGACACCTCAGTTGTATAAGGCTTACTCAGGCACATGGGGCTCTGTCTGAGTGGACCCATATTTTCCTAGCTGCTCGTGGGACTGAGATGGAACTCTCGAAATCTTCTTCTTCTCCTCCCAGCGGGAATGTTGTACTGCCTGGGAGTTCTCACACTCATTCATCCAAATGAATGAGGGAGGCTTGTCCTCCTGATAATCAACTTCTTGCCATTAATGGGGTTCAAGGAGTTATGAATCACAATCATAGTGACCAAGACGAAGGAGTGGATGTTTGAAAAATTGCCCCCATTCTATATCCATAAACGCTTGGAAGGGTTGGTTGGTACCCTAAAATCTATTAAGCGGTTGAGAAATGGTTCCTTACTTGTTGAGACTAACAGGGCTAAGCAGGTGTAACTTAAGAAATCACAGATATTGAGTGAGTACGACATCATTGTTGAGTTGCATAACTCCCTTAAGGCGTGGTAACCTGCCGGGGTATTATGGATATCGACATTGCTGAACTCAAACAAGAATGGGCACCATAGGGATCACAGATGTGGAACAAAGGACTCACAAGAACAATAGAGAGATTGAGAAGACTGCCACTTTTATTGCGACTTTCAATTCTCCAACGCTACCTGAACACATCAAGGCAGGTTTCCTCTGACTTAGGGTTCAGCCCTATGCACCTAACCCTAAGCAATGCTTCAAATTCCAGAGTTTTGGCCATACAACGCTGAGTTGCAGGGGCGAAGCGACTTGTGGGAAGTGTGCAAAGGCAGCCCCTGAAGCTGGGGCTGACTATCCATCTCCAGCAGTCTGCATTAACTGCTCTGGGAGCCACCCAGTCTGGAGCTGAGGCTGCCCTGTTTTTGCAGAGGAATACAAAATTCAGGAAATCAAAGTGACCAAGCAGATCCCCTACGCAGAAGCCAAAACGGACTATCAGGCGATGCAACCCCTTGTATTTGTCACTTCTTATGCTTTGGTGGTGCAGAAACCTGTTACTGAAGTCGACACTTCGACGTAGACGACGTCCAGTGTTCCCTTATCCACCTCTAGCACCTGTACATGCACCTGTATGTGCCAAAGTAAAGTGAAAGACATAGAGATCCAGACAGCTACGATGGAAGGAGCAAGTAATGCTTCCACAGTGCACAGCTGGAAGACACCCCAAAAGCAAAGTGCCCCTCAATGCCAAGTTTCTTCAAAGAAAAGTGGCTCTTACCGCCCCATTTCCCCCTCATCCTTGATGGGAAAGTAAGTGGGGAAAGGATCCCAACATGTGGGTCAAAAGCTGACCTGGGTACCATCAGACGTCATTCTGGCACATCTGACTGCTGATGAGGACATCATGGATTTTGATGCCTCATCACCAGAGCGCCTCAGCACCCTGGCGCAAAGACAGGGATAAATCAAGACCACGTTGATAAAATGGCTCCCATACTCCAATGGTATATCAATGGATACAGGACTCATTTGGAGGAACTGCGACTCGTTGTACAGAACAGTCCATTTTGTCTCTGCCTACGAGAGACTCACTTTAAAGAGACCGACACTCCTGTACTTGGAGGCTATCTCCTTTATAGAAACGACGACCTTACTGTTGAGAGGGCAAAGTTGGGGTTGCAGTGTTTGTAAGGACACTTTTCACTCCTCACCTATTCCCTTAACAACAACACTACAAGTGGTTTCTGTTTGGATAGTGGCTCATGTTGACATCACAGTGTGCTCTGTGTACTTACCACCCCATGAGCCTCTTGATAGTGGGGTCCACACTCATCTTATTGATGAACTACCCTGACCCTGTCTCCTTTTGGGGGACTTCATTGCACACTGTGCACTATGGGGTTCTAACACCACATGCCCCAAGGGTCGAGTACTTGAGGATATGCTACACACAACAGATCTTAAATTGCGGAACTTTGGTCAAGCCATTCATTTTAGCGCCACTACAGGTTCGTCTGCAGCCATAGACCTCTCCTTCTGCTCACCTGCACTTGGGGACACTGCTCAGTGGGCAGTGGACAATGACCTTCATGGTAGTGATCGTTCCCTATCTGGATCGATCTGCCTGATGGAGCAGATCCTGGAAGAAAGCCACCGAGATGGTGTTCTTTACAGACAGTTAGCTTTCGAGCAATGTGACAGCGTCCAGGACTGTGTGGATCACATTACAGCTGATGCATCCATCCCAAAGTCCGTGGAAGTGCCTAGGAGGCGACCCGTCCCTTGGTGGAATGATGAGTGTCATTTTGCAATCAGGCAGAGGAGGGCAGCTATGCGCAGATTCAATCGATGCCCTAGAAATGCAAATCTTGCAAACTCCCGAATAGCACAAGCAAAGGCGAGGAGAGTAATTCGAGAGAATAAGCAGAGGTCTTGGCAAGAGTACCTGCACTCCATCAACACGTCCACATCCGCGAGTTAAGTATGGGAAGCCGGCAGGAGGATCTCAAGTCACAAATGTCGACTGCCAGTAGCATCTGTACAATTACATGCGTCTCTTGTAACATCGATGAGGGACACAGCTCAGACAGTGGCTTAATCATATAAATCCATTATGGCTGATTGCAGGCAGGATCCCACCTTCCGTCGATATCAGGAGGCCCAGGAGAAGGTTGTTCTTGATTTTAGTTTCATCAACATGGAAGAATACAAGCAGCCTTTCTCTCTGTGGAAGCTGGATTCTGCATTGTCAGTTGCTTGTGAATATATCACCTGGAAATGACCTGATAACCGACAGCATGTTGCAACAGTTGGACCGATGGTCGAAGGAAGTCCTCCTGCAGCTCTTCAATAAAATTTGGATAACTGACGACTTTCCCAACTCGTGGAAAATTTTAATCCCAGTTTTGAAAACCAGTAAAGGATCGGACAGACGCTGGTAGTTATCATAGTATTAGCCTGACAAGCTATGTAGGAAAGACACTGAAGCGTATGGTCAATCGGCGCCTAGTGTGGGTTCTTGAAACCAGATCCCCACTCAGTCGCTCCCAGTGTGGGTCAAGGAGGTTGCACCGTGGTAAAAATTGCTGTTTTGAAGAGTGCGCCGCAGCGCGTTGTGTGAAGCAGTCGCCCTCCGTTTCTGGCGGTGGCGCTGCTGTGGCAATCGCAGCTTTGGTGTCTCCCTCTGGTGGGAAAGGGGAAAGGTTGCCTGTTCACGTGCATTTAAGCGGCGCTATGAACTTGCCAGTCGGTCAGTTGGTCAGCCAGGTCAGTGTAAGATAGTCAGTGTCTGTCAGTCGTCTGGAGTGCTAGTATGTGTTAGGCCGCCAGTGTGCTCGAGTTGCTGAGGCAACGATCATTGGCGGTTGGATCGATCGGTTGGTCGGTCGCGCACTGAGAGACAAGATGACTTGTCCGCCTTGAGCGTCGGCGCATGTGAGGTCGCCACGTCGAGTCCAGTGGGCGGCGCCGTATAGCGAGGGGTAGTGGCTGCGCGGTCGACACGAGAGCAACAGGAGTCAACCCACGACATCTGTCTGGCCGGTGCGAGCTGCGACGCCGTGAGACGGGAGATCGGCGCGCCTTCCTGCGTCCGTTGAAGCGGCTGGCAGCGGACGGTTCGGGAGAGCGTTTTGGGGATGATGCGCCAGGTCTTCGCCAGACATCGCAGTTTATTAGAAGTTAAGTGAATCGTGATATGTTGTTTCATTTACTTGTTAAATTCTACTTGTTTTCTTGGTCAGTCTCTCGTCTCCAGCTTGCTCGTCTGTCTCTCGTCCGCATTTGTTTGGCAGTTAGTGTCTGACTGTCTGTCTGTCGGTCTGCATACGTTAATAGCTGCCTCTGTCATGTTTGTCGGATTCGGTGTTAACGAATTTATTGCTTGAAGTGTAACGGCCGAATTCCTGAAATATGTTTTTATCTTGTCTATCTTCTTGAGAGGCGGTGTATGTATAATGCAGAGCATGTTTGTATATTTTATGTAATACTGCATTTCATGGGTTTTTTATTTAAATGGTCATTTTGGTATATAAAGTTGCCACCGTTCCACTGCAAGAGTTTTCCTTTTAAAATCAAGTTACACTTTCGGTGGCAAGTTAATTTTTTTTAATGTTAGTGTTTTGTACCATTTCCATCCCTCCTACAGGATGCATAGTTTATGTGCTTGTGTGTTAAAATTTTTAGTTTAAAGTAATCTGGTGTGTTGCGATGTGCGTGTAGTCTTTCAGAGGTTTTGTGAGCTGTCGTGACTACGGCCGTGTCAAAAGGCAGCGGCAAGTTTCTCAGCCCGAAAGCTCATACCGTCAGTATTTGTTCTTTCTGCCTCTGAATAAAATTGTAACTTGATATTTTGAGGGTGCTTTCTGATTATAATTTTAAATCTGCATTAAAAAAGGGCTTTTAGGAATTAAATTTCCATTTGTTGAAAGAAATTTAATTTGTTTTCATCAATTACCCACTGGCAGCTGCTTCCACGCTCACATAGTGTGATTAAATGTGTTAATGTTCTTGATGAATCGCTAGTAAATAAAGTAAATTCTCAGGAAAAGGTTTTGAAAGTAAATTCACGGTTCAGAGGTATCGCTCCACTCTCGATAACGTGACCCTGCTCGAAGATGCAATTCAGCAAGCTTTCTTCGCAAGTAACACCTTATCGGTGTTTTCTTCGATATGGAAAAGGCCTACAATACTACCTGGAGGCATAATATTTTGTCGCAACTCCTTCAGTGGGGATTCCATGGACGTCTACCGACCTTCATATGGCCCTTTCTTTCGGACAGATATTTTAGATACAGGGTTGGGAATGCCCTGTCTGACCGTTTTAAGCAAGAGAATGGTGTCCCTCAAGGGAGTGTTTTATGTGTCACGGCTTTCGCCATTGCAATCAATAGTGTTATAACCACAGTGTGACGTCCAGTACTATGTTCCTTGTTTGTGGACGACTTTTCCATCTTCTGTGCATCCTACAGTCTCGCCACGGCCACTCGGCAATTGCAGCTGATGGTCAGGCAGTTGGAGGAATGGTCTTGCACCACAGGTTTTAAATTCTCATTTGAGAAAACAGTTTGTGTTGATTTTAATCGTTCCCTCTGTCTGTTTAGTTTGCCCATTTTAAAAATGGGGCACACAATTCCCACTTTTAAGGAAAAGGTAAAGTATCTAGGTCTTATCTTTGATGAGAAATTAACATGGTTGCCACATCTTAAAGAACTGAAACTCAGATGTCTCAAAACCTTAAAAATACTGAAATGTGTCAGTCATAGGTCTTGGGGAGCTGACAGGCAACGCCTGCTCCAACTTTATAAGGCCTTTGTGCGATTCCCAGCTTGAATACGGTTGCCCGATTTATGGGTCAGCGAGGCCTTCATACCTTAAAATGCAGTTCATCACGAGGGTATTAGGCTGTCTACAGGGATCTATCGCACGAGCCCGGTTGTTTGTGTGCAGAGGCCTATGAGCCCCACTGTCTATTCGACGTCTTCTTCTCGTGGTACACCAACAATATAGGGCATTTTCCGTTCCTACATCGCCAGCATCCAGTTATGTTGCTCAGCCACCACTGAATCAACTGTTTGATCATCGGCCACAAGCAACACGGCCATTTGGGATCCGTGCAAGGGAAAGCCCTGAATTATTACAGGTTGGTGGCATTTAGGTCCAAAGCCAGGGTTGGTGTAGGGCCTCCCCCTGGCTACTACCAAGGCCCAGATTGCTTTTAGAACTGCTTACAAGCAGGATTGTACCCAAGACTGTGTTTTTAAAGTTAAATTTAATGAAATTTTACGTAGCCACCCAGATTTTTTTACTGTCTACACGGATGGTTCTAAGCAGGGAGATTTATTCGGTTGTTCTGTCGTGTTCCCCGACATTGTCCTCCAGATAGGGCTCCCAGAGCAGTTTTCAGTTTATTACGCGGAACTGTTTACTATCCTGAGGACAATGGAGCAGATGAGAAGGCGTCGTCACAAAAAATTTATCATCTGCTCTGATTCTCAAAGTGCCCTTCTCGCTCTTGGACAGATGTATCCAGCAGATCGGATGGTGCAACAGCTACAGGACGCTCTCCTTCTCTTGCATAGGCAAAACAAGGAAATCATTTTTTGCTGGGTTCCAAGGTACACAGGCATCCAGGGAAACGAGCTCACTGATGCTGCTGCTAAGGAGGCTTGCTCCCTTCCCCCTCCTGCCCGCTGTTCAGTCCCTCTCCGGGCTGTCACTTCGTTTGTGACCAGGAAGGCTGTATGTTGGTGGAAGTTACAGTGGTTGGAACAATAAACTGCGTTCCATCAAGACTTCAGTGCGACCATGGATTACCTCCTTCCGCTCGCGACGGTATGAAGAAGCAGCCTTTACTCTGCTTAAAGTGGGACATTGTCGATTGATACATGGCTTCCTTTTACGCCGGGAGGAGCCCCCAGAATGTCAGAGATGCGGGACACAGCTGTCAGTACGACATCTTTTAAATGAGTGTATTTTATATGACGACTTGATGTTTGAACTGGGTTTTCCACAGGATCTTCCCTCTATTTTAACCGATAATGAGGCGAGTGTTGTTCGTGTCTTAAAATTTTGTGTGGTGTCCGGAATTCTTCCCAAAATACTTGGTGTGAGATCTTAATGTGTCACAGAGTGGCTGGGTAATGTATTATTTCTAAGGCGCCATCGAGCCACGGTTATTTGTCCCTTTTTAACAGCATCCTTACAGGTGTTTTATTCATGATTTTATTTACTTATCCCGCTGTGTCTCGCTGGGGCTCTATTACGAGATTTTATGACCGTCACATTCTTGGGGTTGCTCTATGTTTCCTGTAGTGGGATTAAACGTAGTTTTCCGATTCATTGATATTTGTACATAGAGTGTAAAAATCTTATTCGGTATAACATTAATGCAACGACGCTGATGACGTAGCTGTTTAACGCCCTCCACCATAAATCATCATCATGAGTTTTAACTGGAACATTTTACTCATATTGAGAAGTCTTTCACCATTTATGTTTGACCTTGCGTGTGCTGGATATTCACCTACAACAGCCCTAAATTTCTTTTTGCTCCCAATTTGCGCATTGAAGTCGCCAAGAAGTACTTTAACGATCTTTTTAGCTGTGATAGAAATTTCAGATTCTAAAAGACTCCAGAATTGATTTCTCAATCTGGCTTGGGACCGACTATAGCGGAGTTCTTACAGTGATCTTACATTATATGGTTTTGCAGAACAAATGGTTCAAATGGCTCTGAGCACTATGGGACTTAATTTCTGAGGTCATCAGTCCCCTAGAACTTAGAACTACTTAAACCTAACTAACCTAAGGACATCACACACATTCATGCCCGAGACGGGATTCGAACCTGCGACCGTAGCTGTCGCGCGGTTCCAGACTGTAGCGCCTAGAACCGCTCGGCCACCCCGACTGGCTTTTGCAGAACAATCTGTGTGGTGTCCTGCACTGATAGCTTGTCATCTGCAAACAAAACGATGGAAATGTGAAATTCATCGGTGAGTTAACACATCCCTTGATTTTTAAAGGACGTGATTTTGGTTTGGCAAAATGTTTTGCCCATTTATTCGTTATTACTCACGTTTTGCTATGACTGATGCTACTTCTTCAGCGTTCTGAGAGCACTGCACACACATATTAATGTACTTTTTATAATTTCATTCTTCCAAACGCCTGTTCATTTTGTAAAACGCGCTCACGTCAGCGTTCCTTTGTTGCCGAGAGAATTTGGCGCCGAATTTGAATTCTGTTTACTTTTTCTCTCTCTTTGTGTGTGTTTGTGTGTGTGTGTGTGTGTGTGTGTGTGTGTGTGTGTGTGTGTGTTTGTGTGTAAGTTACATTAGCTGTTTGTGTTGCCTTTTCTGTAAAATTCCTTTAATGTATTAAATAATGTGACTTTACAGAGAGTAGTGTTTTCATTTAAAACTTGTGTGCCTTCTTCGTTCGCTTTCTCTTCTATTGTCAGTTTGTGGTCTAGGCTGTAGCTGGATTTCAGTATTTTTTAAATCTTTTGCTAATATAGTTGGGGTGGTTACATACTGTTAGGTGGTCAGCAGATGTGCTTTGGGTGCTGTTATTTTAGGGCTGTGTTTTGAGCATCTTGTTTGAAAGTTCCTGCATCTTTGTTGTATGTATACTGATTGGCAGTGTTCATTTATTCCTGATCCGTTGAATTTGTCTGTGGATTTCTCCTGTGTTCTGTGTTTTTCTATGTGGTGTTGTGTACAAGTCGGTTGAGTGGCGCTCGTTACACGGAGCCGCTGGAGGTGTGGATCAGTGTGGGGTGCACTACTGGGTCCGCCGATCCCGCGCGACCGCTACCGGCGTCTAACGGGAATTTGCAATCCCATTACTAACTGTGACGACCTTGGGATGGCACTGATACGTGATACCACACATTCTTCAAGCGCCTATGAATATCTGCGCTGTTCTCGCGTTCTTCCAAAAGAAATTCAGTGACAGCTCTTTGCTTGGAACGCGCCTCCGTTACAGGGACCATTTTGAAGGCTACGTATAGCGCCACCACCTACCCGAACTTCATGAAACTATAAGGGCTGAAGCGGGAACATTCTACACTCCTGGAAATGGAAAAAAGAACACATTGACACCGGTGTGTCAGACCTGCGAGAGGGCTGTATAAGCAATGATCACACGCACGGCACAGCGGACACACCAGGAACCGCGGTGTTGGCCGTCGAATGGCGCTAGCTGCGCAGCATTTGTGCACCGCCGCCGTCAGTATCAGCCAGTTTGCCGTGGCATACGGAGCTCCATCGCAGTCTTTAGCACTGGTAGCATGCCGCGACAGCGTGGACGTGAACCGTATGTGCAGTTGACGGACTTTGAGCGAGGGCGTATAGTGGGCATGCGGGAGGCCGGGTGGACGTACCGCCGAATTGCTCAACACGTGGGGCGTGAGGTCTCCACAGTACATCGATGTTGTCGCCAGTGGTCGGCGGAAGGTGCACGTGCCCGTCGACCTGGGACCGGACCGCAGCGACGCACGGATGCACGCCAAGACCGTAGGATCCTACGCAGTGCCGTAGGGGACCGCACCGCCACTTCCCAGCAAATTAGGGACACTGTTGCTCCTGGGGTATCGGCGAGGACCATTCTCAACCGTCTCCATGAAGCTGGGCTACGGTCCCGCACACCGTTAGGTCGTCTTCCGCTCACGCCCCAACATCGTGCAGCCCGCCTCCAGTGGTGTCGCGACAGGCGTGAATGGAGGGACGAATGGAGACGTGTCGTCTTCAGCGATGAGAGTTGCTTCTGCCTAGGTGCCAATCATGGTCGTATGCGTGTTTGGCGCCGTGCAGGTGAGCGCCACAATCAGGACTGCATACGACCGAGGCACACAGGGCCAACACCCGGCATCATGGTGTGGGGAGCGATCTCCTACACTGGCCGTACACCACTGGTGATCGTCGAGGGGACACTGAATAGTGCACGGTACATCCAAACCGTCATCGAACCCATCGTTCTACCATTCCTAGACCGGCAAGGGAACTTGCTGTTCCAACAGGACAATGCACGTCCGCATGTATCCCGTGCCACCCAACGTGCTCTAGAAGGTGTAAGTCAACTACCCTGGCCAGCAAGATCTCCGGATCTGTCCCCCATTGAGCATGTTTGGGACTGGATGAAGCGTCGTCTCACGCGGTCTGCACGTCCAGCACGAACGCTGGTCCAACTGAGGCGCCAGGTGGAAATGGCATGGCAAGCCGTTCCACAGGACTACATCCAGCATCTCTACGATCGTCTCCATGGGAGAATAGCAGCCTGCATTGCTGCGAAAGGTGGATATACACTGTACTAGTGCCGACATTGTGCATGCTCTGTTGCCTGTGTCTATGTGCCTGTGGTTCTGTCAGTGTGATCATGTGATGTATCTGACCCCAGGAATGTGTCAATAAAGTTTCCCCTTCCTGGGACAATGAATTCACGGTGTTCTTATTTCAATTTCCAGGAGTGTATGATGTCCACAGCAAATTTCGCATATTTTTAGCCACAACTGGAAAAAAAGTGTTGCACTATTTATCGAATCACTCTTGTACTTTACCGAACAGATTCTATAAAATCGTCTGAGGACTGAAGAGCAGCCTGCGTGCTGGCGCTGTCCTTTCTGCAGTGAGCGAATCTGTCACATGCCGCGCCGAGTCGGCTAGCCGGCGGGCGCCAGTACGTTGCTGTCGGCGCTGCCACCGGCTGCCACTGTGTGCTGCCCCATTGCCCACACGGGCCTCCGCCACGCGCTTAACCTGCTTCCTTTTTGTGGGCTGTTGCAGAGGAGCAGGCGAACCGGCTGCTGAACGAGCACTGGCAGCAGCTGTGGTCGGCGCTGGAGCCTGCGCTGGACGCAGCCTACAACAGGCTGCTCTCTGAGATCTCGGGAAAGGCACTCGCCCAACTGCCGCTCGCCGCCATCCTAGACGACCCTTGAGGCATCGCTGCCTTTGCATCGCTTCCAACTTTCTAGTTTCCTGATTAACTTTAAGTTTTGTACATGTAAATGATTAGATTTTCATATAGTCTTATGTGGTTAATAGCCTTGTTGGTGGGTGAAGTAATAAAGAGTGTTTCACAACACACATCTTCTAATTCTTCCCTCCTTTACCAGAAAACAAGTGTCCATACTAAGATAGGCTACCAGTATTCGAGGTTTTTTCAGAGCTTTGTTGTTGGCACGGCCGCGGTGGCCAAGCGGTTCTAAGCGCTTCAGTCCGGAACCGCACGACTGCTACGGTCGCAGGTTCGAATCCTGCCTTGAGCATGGATGAGTGTGATGTCCTTAGGTTAGTTAGGTTTAAGTAGTTCTAAGTTATAGGGGACTGATGACCTCATATGTCAAGTCCCATAGTGCTCAGAGCCATTTAAATTATGTTGTTGGCACACTATACAAAAATCAGTCATCCTCAGGGGACAGTAACAACATGTAAAACACCCTCGCCAGCCGAAGTGGCCGAGCGGTTAAAGGCGCTACAGTCTGGAACCGCACGACCGCTACGGTCGCAGGTTCGAATCCTGCCTCGGGCATGGATGTGTGTGATGTCCTTAGGTTAGTTAGGTTTAAGTAGTTCTAAGTTCTAGGAGACTTATGACCACAGCAGTTGAGTCCCATAGTGCTCAGAGCCATTTGAACCATTTTTTTGAAAACACCCTCTATTCGCAGCAACGGCCTCGATTCTGAGACGCATGAAGTCCAAAATCTTCTTAAGGTATGCAATATCCACCTGAAGCCATTCAGCGATTACATCGCACAGAGCAACTAAGTTCCAGGTGTGTGGATTGCTATATTTCACCTGATCTTTCGAACAGCCCCAGACACTTTCTATTGCATTAAGGTCAGTTCCTTTAGCGGGTCAGCCCACGTGCGATACGGTGCCTGAGTTTTCGTGTACCCAGGAAAGTAAGCGTGCAACACAGCTTTTGTCACGGTTGCCGAGGACGTTCAAATAAACATCCTGGGTCTTGTTCAAGGCAAGCTGACTGACTGGGCCTAAATGATGGTATGGAAAATACCCCCAAAACATCACAGAAGCACCTCCAGGCTGAAGTAGACGCTTCACATACTATAGCTTAACCGGCCGATTGGGCTGCTGGTGTACCTCGCATCATTTAACTCGTCGGACCACATGGGTTGCCTTCAGTCACGTACTGTTCAGTTTCTTTGTTGTTTGGCCCTCTGAAGTCGTGCAGCTTAAAGTCCCACTGTGTTCAACGGCCTTTGCGAGGGACCCGACTCCACACGTCTACTGCTTGTAATATTCACACGAAAACTCGTTGATATGGACCTGATTCACTAACAGCAACACTTCCTATCTGGTTTGAAACCAATTGCCATAGTCGGGGCGTCACAGTCTTCCTTGGTTCGTGCCGTTTAGAACGTTTTAGAACTGGCTGTGAGCGTCACACAATTCCTTGTCTACATTGGACCGTTTGCATTGGTACACCAAATTATCGGGAAACTTCGTTCACGATGTAGTCATAGGTACGTCCGAACAAGATATCTCCTTTCTGCCATTCTGCCACATCATCACGTCGATTCATCTTACAGCGCTGATTCTATGCAAACGGATGTCATCCATGCACCACTTCATTACCATGACTTAAACTGGCGAGAGGATCACGTGACCAATTGGTACCGGTTCTACACCACCTACAGCGATCCAGGCCGACCAGTGTGCTCTTTTAAGGGGGCAGCTAGTATATTGTCGTGCGAGTTTTTGTTGCTGAGTAAGACTCAACACCCGGCACTCGTACAAATTCTTCACAAACTTTACATGCAGAGCCTGAGGATCAAGTAATGTTGACCAGACTCCATATCATCATGTCGATGGCTTTATTTCGATGTCGTATGAATGGACATGGGGTCGGAAATCCGCTTTCCCAGCCCTTATCAGTTATCCGAACTTGAAGTCTCTTACATCTCGGCCCAGCAACTCAGCTGTTAGGATCACAAGATTTTGTGTATCCTCTCCCGACACTCTCACCAAAGGAAAATAGCAGGCAATTAGATGCGCCGACCGCTAGAAGTGGAGGTCACGGACAAGAACTGATAATAAGTACTGCTTTATTACTATCAGTTCCAGTCCTCAGATCGTCATCAGGTATCAACAGCCGCTTAAAACAGCTTTCATGTCCGTCTTATGATGCCTCACGATCTGAATACTGAAACTGGTTGTAATAAATAAGTATTTACTGTAAGCTCGTGGCGATGAAGTGCGATTTTTTTTAAATACTTAAGAGATGTGGTGTACCACCTTAAGAAAATTCTTGATATTCTTTAAATTAGCAACATTCAAGACTCTCATGTCGAACATCAGCGAGTACTGACAAAATGACTCCGTGCTTTAACAGAAGACAAAATAATGGAATGGGTCTGCAAGAAAAATGCTAACCCACGAGATCTTCACTTTGAGTTATTGCAAATTACAAGTTGGTTAAATTCAAAGACGAGAACATAGGTACAATGAAAGAAAACAATTTATGTAAGAAATGTTTCTCTCCGGAGCTATAAATGGAACTATACCATCTAAACAAAATTATTCAGGCACCCCTATGTAACGCGGAACGGATCACAAGATATTACGAATGGCGGAAACGCCATTATGAAAAGAGGATGGCGATTATTGTGTTGTCAGCAGAGAAGTAGTAAAGCAAATAGGTAGCTTAGGAGAGGTCAGTGACTTTTAACGTAAACTAGTCATGAGGTGTCACCTAAGTAACAAATCCGTAGTATGAACATTTGAACGCTTATAAAGCCGCCCAACTCGGCTGTGTTATCATTGTGGAGTGAAAACGCGAAGGAACAACCATAGCGAAATCAAGAGCAGGCGGACTTCATATGCTGACGGATGGGGACCGTCGAGTATTACAGGTGGTGGTTATAAAAAATCGCACAAAATCAGTGGAAGAAATGATTCGTAAGTTCCAAATTACTACCAGTACCCCAGGTACCACAATGAATATGAGTGAGGAGTTAAGTAGACTGGATGCAATGATCGAGCAGCTCTTCAGGAGTCACAAAATTCCGTATAGTGGTAAGCGCCGCTTGAGGTTGTGTAAAGAGCGACACCGCCAGAGAGTGGACTGGAAACGAGTGATGCATCCAGTGGAAAGTTTTAGCAAGTAGTGTACTCGTTACCTGCATGTGGCGCGTTAGCAAACAACAGATAATATGATCAGATTGCTACTTGCGAATTTGAGGGTTAGCGGTATCTTCCACCGACATCTTCAAATGTGTGGCCTGCTGATAAGAAAAATGTTACGGTCGTTCTTAATAGGAGATTATAGAAGAGTTTACCGAACTTCTTACGTTCCCACAAAGCTTTCACGATCGGATGTCATAGTTGCTGGTGAGTCTTCTGGGTCGGAGGCCGTGGTCCAAGAAACTTTTCGGTTGCTGACGTTTCGTGCAGAGCTGCGTTGGATACCTGTGGATGTGCTCCTGGTACTACTATTTCTGATTAGTTATCCCGCTGCAGCGTGGCATTTTGAGTTGCCTGAAGGAGAGGCAAAGCATGATGTATGACTCGCTGTCCATACTTTCCTCGATACGTAGACGCCGAAACGACATGTTCAGTAATGACTGTGTAATGATCACGTAGCACGATTAAAAGTGTCGCTCCCACTCTGCAGTTAGCACCAAGGCTGACGGTGACTTTCAGCCATGGCAGAGTGTGTGCGGGGGCATGAAAACGGCAAAGAGCAGCGTCACAGTGAATCGACAAGCGCGCGAGAGCGACAACAGTATGCAGACGCCTTCTCAGGTCAGCACGCCAAACATGGATTCGTCAAACTTTTTTCAGCGTTAATGTTTATAACATTCAGTTGGCAGAGCACTTGCCCGCGAAAGGCAAAGGTCCCGAGTTCGAGTCTCGGTCCGGAACACAGTTTTAATCTGCCAGGAAGTTACATATCAGCGCACACTCCGCTGCAGAGAGAAAATCTCGTTCTGGAAACATCGCCCAGGCTAGGGCTAAGCCATGTCTCCGCAATATCCTTTCTTTCACGAATGATAGTTCTGCAAGATACGCTGGAGAGCTTCTGTAAAGTTTGGAAGGTAGGAGACGAGCTACCGGCAGAAGTGAAGTTCTGAGGACGGAGCGTGAGTCGTGCTTGAGTAGCTCAGTTGGTAGAGCACTTGCCCGCTATAGGCAGAGGTCCCGAGTTCGAGTCTCGGTCCGGCACGCAGTTTTAATCTGCCAGGAAGTTTCGTTAACGATACACTTTCGGCATTGTTCTGTAGAAATTCGCACTCTGACTGCAGAACTGCGGCGAACTCACAGCCGGTATTGGCATAATTTCCCATCAACAGGTTGACATCTAAGAAAAGGCAACATCTATAGAGAATGCTAAAATTTGCAGTATTTTCTTTCGCGGTCAGCGATGTTATATCTGTAGTGAAGTCCCAGGCAATTAATGATGGTGAAAATTGGAGAGAATTCTAAAGAAGTCATCTGCATCCTTCTGACACGTCATCTGTAACATTTCCGCTGCTGCCCCGATTCGGCCGGATTTTAATAATGGGCGAGAACACTCGCGGAACCCAACGGGCTTGCTTCCAGAGCTGTGCAGCGAAGAGAGTTGCGGTGAAACTTCAGAAGCCGTCCCAAATTGAACTTCTATTTGTTCTGTCAATGTACTCCGGTACTCTGGAAGTGCTGACAAGGATAATGTAAGCAAGATAATCAGCGTGTCTGTTGCACCTTCTAAGATTTCTTTCAACGAAACTTGTTTTTGAGTCGCCTTTCCTTTAAAATTTTCCATATTATTGTTCCACTTTGATTTGTTCATAGCTGTAATACTTAAATATTTAGTTGAATCGACAACCACTTAAACTGTGCCAGTTACCAGGTAACACAAATTCAACGAAATTCTGGTAGTACTCATATAGGGAACCTCATGCTTTCTTATAGCTCAGGGAAAATTACCACTTTTTTCACCATTCACATATCTTTTCTAAATCATTTTATAATTAGTTTTGATCTTCTGTTAACTTCACTGCACAGTAAGCAATGGCATCACATGTACACGATCTGAGAAGGCCTCTCAGATTGTATCCTAAATCATTTATGTAGATCAAGAATAGCAAACTGCTTATTTTCCTTAGGTAACGCCAGGTGAATCGTCGGTTTACCTAGATGAGTTCCCATCAATCTGTGCTCTGTACTCCGAGCATTCTTGTTTTGATGCGATCTCTTACTTAATTTTGCTACTAGGTGCACAAACCTGCCGTACTTAAGTTCGATTTTTCATGTTGTCATCATTGACCAGCAAGCACATCATCACTGAGTATCAGAACCGGAAGTCTGGTCATCTTATTGTTTAGCGATCCATTTACCGATTTCGCGGAAAGCCAGTGGCGTCATTCAGTTGGGGACATGTCCTGTGTTCGCGGAACGACCTAACAAGGGACTGTGTTTAGCTGCACGCCACGCGGTCCAGCATCCCTCCAGGCGCTTTGGAGAACCGTGTCATCTGCTACAAGGACGTTGTTGTGCGTTCGCGTGACATGCATTGGCTTTCCCAACGCAAGCACAAGGAAAAAGAAAAAAGACAGGTAAATGTCATGTCGCTGAATACAGAAGTTGCATAAGATGTTCTCCCAACTACTGGAATCGTCTGGAAAAGGTGGTGTATGTGTTCCGTTCGAAGCGAAATAGCGAGAAAGTGACTCGAGGCCAACACTTGCCTTTCGTTTCATATAATGTCTCTACTCTGTATGAAAAGTTAGCGTGCAGGGCCAGTGGGAAGGGTGGTCTCATTGTTGTGGTCTTCAGTCCAAAATGTGACGCAGCTCTCCACGCTATTCTATAGAAATCTCTTCATCTCTGCATAACTATTTCAACCTACATCCACTTGAAACAACAGTCGTGTGCGAAATGTAAAGACGACAGTAACTTCCGCATGATGTGTCACTGCCGAGCAATATAACTCGATGAATCGTCGACCATACGTAGAAAGAAACGCTACACTAAAGTGCAGATGGTAACAAAGAAATACGAAATGAAATGAACAGAGGTGACAATTTTATTGAAAGACAATAACTACACAGAATTCACCGCGTTTTACGATGGTTCCCTGGACGTTATAAAAAGCGGAACATAGTTCTTAATAAGGTGTCTGATAACGGTAGACAGCTACACATGCTCTGTAATGCGTTACTAAGCTGGCCACAAGGTTGGGAAGGAGTTCTTGTGGCAGGGCATTCCACACCTTCGCCAGCGCAGTTGACAATTTCTGGGTCGTATGGACGTTCAGCAATACGTCCCCCAAATCGTCCTACACGTTCTCGATGGGATTTATGTAGGGGGAACGGACAGTTCAGTCGACTCGCCGAACATCCTTTCGTTCCCAGAGTTCCTCCAGCTGTGCTGTTGGAAGCGATACGCGTTGTTGTCCATAAAAATAAAACCAGGGCCGAGTACCCCCAAGAAAAGACGCGCATGGTGATGGAGTACAGAGTCTCAATAACGATGACCGGTATCTATAGCGTGTTCAAAGTTGGAGGTCATTACGTATTCCCACCCTCACTATATGGAGCACATCCAAGATCACTACTCAGACTAAATCTGCTCTCATTCGAGAGGAGCATGAGGCTCCACTCCTCGTTGTTCCAGTACCTGTGCTGTTGGCACCATCACAAGCGATGCCGTCGATGCTTGGGTGTCAACGGTAAAAAACGTACTGGTTGTCCAGCAAGGAGGCCATCTCCATGCAGTCGCTGTGCCTCTGTGCAGCGTGTGATTGCAATCCTGTTAAATGTGGTTGCAATAGCACATGCCCTTCCCTGTCGCACGGTGTAGTTGACCGTGGTCGACGATCTCCTGTCCTTCGGGCGGCAGTGCCTGCGATTTGGAACGCTCCTCTTGCTCGTGGAATAGTTCTGTGAGCAACACCAAACTTTCAGGCTACACTCGTTGTAATTCGTCCAGTCTCTAGTGTGAAATAATCCAGATGTTGTCTCTGGACCATGTTGTTGTAAAGAACATCACCACAGTTCATGGTAAATACTAGCTTATCGACACACGCCGTCTTTTCCCGTTCCTTAAGCTGCCTCATGCTGTGCAGCCAGCCACATTCGGAGCTATAGTCAAGCGAACCTCATGTCATATGACGTCAGACTATCTGTGACCTCTCGCAACTGTTTCTTTCACTTTAATTCATTTCCACTGCCTGATTAATACGTCATGTTTCTTTATCTATCTCGTCATTAAGTTTTGCAGGACGGTGTACACACTGTGATCAAGCTATGGTCACTTCTTACAATTTTTACCCTCTGTTACCAAACTGTCTGTTCCTTGATGCCTCAGGGTGTGTTCTGACAACGTATCCCTTCTGTTCGTCCTAGTTGTACCTTAAGTTTCATTTCTTCCTGCTACGATTACGTACCTCTTCACTAGAATCGATATGAACTGAGACTGTTACTTAAAATTAATATTAGGAAGGCGAATTAAAGACTTAGATTTACTGTAGGGTTTCTGGAAAAATGTGTTGCATCTGTACAAGAAACTGGAGACAAGATGTCTAGAGCACTCTTTCAGCGGCTGAAGCCCTTATCAAATAGGCAGGACAATAGGCGTCGAAAGAATTCAATGATACCCTTCTGTAATCGTAAAAATAAATGCTCGGGTAACTTAAATGGGAATACATGTATAAAGACCATGTCGTTCTCACAAAGTTCTGATGGGTAAATTTAGTGACGCCGTCCTGGAACTTGACTGTGCCACCAGCATCCCGTCAGCAACGTGTTTATCTTATGGTATAATGAGCCAGAGGGATTAGCGTGCATACAAAGCATTCAAACTGTAACTTTTCCCTCGATCAGTATGCAAATGGAACAGGGAATAAAATCGGTAATATTGGCAATCCACCACACACTGTCGAGTGGCTTGCGAAGTATACAGGGTGTTACAAAAAGGTACGGCCAAACTTTCAGGAAACATTCCTCTCACACAAAGAAAGAAAATATGCTATGTGGACATGTGTCTGGAAACGCTTACTTTCCATGTTAGAGCTCATTTTATTACTTCTCTTCAAATCACGTTAATCATGGAATGCAAACATACAGCAACCGAACGTACCAGCGTGACTTCAAACACTTTGTTACACGAAATGTTCCAAATGTCCTCCGTTAGCGAGGATACATGCATCCACCCTCCGTCGCATGGAATCCCTGATGCGCTGATGCAGCCCTGGAGAATGGCGTATTGTATCACAGCCGTCCACAATACGAGCACGAAGAGTCTGTACATTTGGTACCGGGGTAGCGTAGACAAGAGCTTTCAAATGCCCCCATAAATGAAAGTCAAGAGGATTGAGGTCAGGAGAGCGTGGAGGCCATGGAATTGGTCCGCCTCTACCAATCCATCGGTCACCGAATCTGTTGTTGAGAAGCGTACGAACACTTCGACTGAAATGTGCAGGAGCTCCATCGTGCATGAACCACATGTTGCGTCGTACTTGTAAAGGCACATGTTCTAGCAGCACAGGTAGAGTATCCCGTATGAAATTATAACGTGCTCCATTGAGCGTAGGTGGAAGAACAAACTAAAATGAGCTCTAACATGGAAATTAAGCGTTTCCGGACACATGTCCACATAACATCTTCTCTTTATTTGTGTGTGGGGAATGTTTCCTGAAAGTTTGGCCGTACCTTTTTGTAACACCCTGTATAAGCAGACTTAGATGTAAATACAGATACATTCATCAAATCTTGAGATTTATCTTGTACTATGACGTTTCATAAGCTGCTATTTGGTTTTGTGTGAACTGTTTATCGTCCACGTTTCAAAAAAATGGTTCAAATGGCTCTGAGCACTATGGGACTCAACTGCTGAGGTCATTAGTCCCCTAGAACTTAGAACTAGTTAAACCTAACTAACCTAAGGACATCACACACATCCATGCCCGAGGCAGGATTCGAACCTGCGACCGTAGCGGTCTCGCGGTTCCAGACTGCAGCGCCAGAACCGCGCGGCCACTTCGGCCGGCTCCACGTTTCATCTCCGTACAAAACAGCACTTCGGACAAACACTTTTGAAAGTACTTTGTAACAATTTAATTTGTATTTCATGTTAACAATTTTCTTTCTTCACGAAAGCTTTTCTTACTATCGCGATTCTGCATTTTATACTCTTTGTGTTTGTGTCATTTTTCTACCCAAACATCAAACTGCGTCTAATCCTTTCAGTGTCTCATTTTCTTAGCAAATTCTCTCAGCATTATTGTTTTTAATTCTATTGCCTTTCATCACCTTTTTTTTTGTTACTTTCCTTATGTACGTCTTACAACCTCTTTTTAAGACTCCCTCCGTTGCTTTCAACAGCTATTCCACGTCCTTGGATATGTTAGATAGAGTTACAATGTTGTCGGCACACCGCAAAACTTTTATTTCGTCTCTCTGAACTTGAATTCCTGCTCGAAATTTCTCTTTGGTTTCATTTAGTGCTTGCTCGATGTACAGGTTGAATAATATCGGGTATAGGTTACAGTCGTGTCTCACTCCTTTTTCAACCACTGCTTCTCTCTCTTGTCTTTCCACTCTCATAACTGCAGCCTGATTTGTGTACAAGTTTGAGATAATCTTTCGCTCCGTGTATTTTAATCCTGCTAAGGTCAAAATTTCAAAGTTGTGTTCCAGTCAGCATTGTCGAAACCTTTCAACATTGTCAGAACCTTTCTATAAGTCTATAGGTTCTATAAACGTGGGTTTACCATTCTTTAACGTATCTTCTAAGATAAGTCGTAAAGCCAGTACTGCCTCGCGTTTTCCTACAGGCGTCGAATAAAAGTCTTATATCCATGTGTTGCAGTTCGTACATTGTATCGCTAAAAGCATTCTTGTAATTTTGATACCCTCCGTGTAGTAGTAAAGGTGACTGTCGTATTCTTTGGGATACGGGGAACACTAACGGCTCAACGATGTGTACAGTACACTACAAGAAATTTGTCCCCCTGCGATGCGAGTGCGTTCTCCAGCGATGCGGGGGAGCCAATGCCCGCATAGACAGGTTTTATGGCCCGTTGCTCGGACAAGGTGGTAGCAGGCGTATCGCTTTCATCGACAGTAGTAGTAGTAGTAGTAGTAGTAGTAGTAGTAGTAGTAGTAATATTAATAATAATAATAATAATAATAATAACCACATGAATCTGAAGCAGCCTTGCCGGCCAATGTGGCCGAGCGGTTCTAGGCGTTTCAGTCCGGAACCGCGCTGCTGCTACGGCCGCAGGTCCGAATCCTGCCTCGGGCATGGATGTGTGTGATGTCCTTAGGTTAGTTAGGTTTAAGTAGTTGTAAGTCTAGGGGACTGATGACCTCAGATGTTTAAGTCCCATAGTGCTTAGAGCCATTTGAACCATTTTGAAGCAGCCTTGGAAAGAACTCCGAGGAGTCAGTACGCTATAATTAAAAGAAAATCGATCGTAATACTGTCATAGACGCATCAGATACTTGTGCTCTTGCATTGTACTATACGAGATAACAGCGAGCCTTATCGCTAGTTGTAACATCTCTGTAAAAAAAAGAGGTTAATTATTTTCATTTCATAATCTTTCTGATTACTTGTTATTTACTGTATGTAATTATTTTGAAGTTGTCTTCATCATAATCATCATTTTCCCTTCCTAGGCTGAAGCTAACTGTCTGTTCAGTCTTCAGATGTTATTGTTGAGTCCATGTGATTGCGGGCCTTCTAGGGTTTCTTCTGCTTCTCCACCTATGTCTCAATAGTTGTTTCGCCAGTCTTTCTTCTGGCATTCTACTCACTTGTTCATTCCACCTGCTTCTATATTTGTTTATAATATTGTCTATGCTTTCAACGTACAGTTCTTCTCTAATTTGTTCTTTTCCAGTCTGCACTTGGCGAGTGAAAGCTTTCATTCTTTTTTAGAACTTTCATTTCATCTTCCTATATATCCGCCCCTGGTAGCTGAGTGGTCAGTGTGACACAATGTCAATCCTAAGGGCCCGGGTTCGATTCCCGGCTGGGTCGGAGATTTTCTCCGCTCAGGGACTGGGTGTTGTGTTAAAACTTCCTCGCAGATTAAAACTGTGTGCCGGATCGAGACTCGAACTCAGGACCTTTGCCTTTCACGGGCAAGTGCTCTACCATCTGAGCTACCCGTGCACGACTCACGACCCGTCCTCTCAGCTTCAATTCTGCCAGTACCTCGTCTCCTAGCTTCCAAACTTCACAGAAGCTGTCCTGCGAACCTTGCAGAACTAGCACTCGTGGAAAAGTTCGAGTCTCGGTCCGGTACACAGTTTTAATCTGCCAGGAAGTTTCATACCAGCGCTCACTCCGCTGCAGAGTGGAAATCTCATTCTGGGTGTTGTGCTGTCCTAACCATCGTTTCATCCCCATCGACGCGCAAGTCGCCGAAGTGGCATAAAATCGGAAGACTTGCACCCGGAGAACGATCTACCCGACGGGAGGTCCTATTCACACTGCATTTAATATCTGCCTGTATGTCGCTAATATCCGTCTTTGTGAGATCTTAAGTATTCATTCCGCTCTACAAGTTCTAGAAGTTTGTAACGGGAATTTCCGAGCACTCCTATAGAGAATTTCCAATGTTACAAATGTATTTATGCCCTCCTTTAACTAAACAGAAGGGAAGGTCTTCATAATGCAATAAATAAATAACTTAAGAAATAATGTTTACTTACTTGTTAGAAATTATGATTTCATGAATAAGATCTGGCCAGTAATTCGTGTTGCACTAACTGTATGCCGTACGTAATGTAATCCAAAAGCTCTATGTAAACCATAGTGTCGTAATATCTTTGTAGCTTATTTTGTAAGCAAGTAGTGTAAGTGATGATTTGTGTATGTGTGATATTCTGTATAATGGAGTAGGCACAATACTTGTAAGTAAACAAACAAGAATACCATTCCTATCGTTAGCATTTAAAAACAATCGTAGGCACAATACTTGTAAGTAAACAAACAAGAATACCATTCCTATCGTTAGCATTTAAAAACAATCAAATATTCATTCTGTCCGATTTTTCGGTTACAGTCTAACGGCAAAAAAGATGCGTGGGGGATGGGGGCGGGGGGGGGGGGGGAGAGCAAAAAATCGCATACAAAAAGATCATCAAACATATTCAACTGAAGAAATGCACAAATGCACTGGAAAACGAGAATAAATTATCGGAACGCGTTGTGCTAAGCATCAAAATATAATTAACTGATGCAGTTGTCATTGTTTAAATCATGAATGACAGAAATAATGACTTAGTAAACTTAACATCATATAGTGATACAGAAAGAGAATGTGAAGCAGACACCAACATTAAGGCAAGGTAACATGTAAAACAAATGTAGCAACAAAATTACATAAGAGCGTAGAATAGGAGATAGAAGTGCATACAATCACAGTTACATAGAGACTTATGAAGAAAGAAAATGTTGGTCAGAAATGCATAGCTCTATGAGTCCATTTTGATATCTGTTAGTTTCATATTCCATGGATGATTTTGCACGACAAATCATTTACATTCACATCACAAATTAGTATGTTCATATGGTCAAACGTTGACAATTTTTAAGATTTTTTTAATAATAAAAAGAAGGAAAGAAAAGATATACAGATGTGAGTTAGTAATTCTTACCCAGCACCTTTCGCTCATTACTATAATACAATTTCTTCTACCGAACAGAACGAGTTGTCAAGGAGGAACTTACTTAGTTCGTTTTGCCAGACATTTTACGAGGGCTATGCTGAAAGTAAATGGAAACGACAGAGAAAATCCGGTCAATCTTTGCATAGATGTGCTGGACAGTGTGTCTAGTACGGCCGTCGATCGCATCACGCCGTTATTTTCAGTTCTGAGCGCACAGCGAGCTCATAAAGATGTCTAGGACAATAGTGCTCCCCGCCAAGTATGTCTGTGAGACATTTCGGCTGATTTGATTCAGTCCACAACGTGACTGGCACGTATTTCCTTTTTCATGACAATAATTTCTCTGCAGCACACTGCAGGGGCAATGAGGACGCTCCTGCAGCGTTTTCTATGGGAAGTGTTTGACCACCCATCATACAGCCCGAACGTGGCTCTCTCTGATTTTCATCTCTGCTCGTATGAATCGTCGTTTGTGGAGACAGCATTCTGGCACAGACAACAAACTGCAGATCAGTGTAGAGAACAAAGAGAAAACAAGGGCGGTTGCCTTCTGTGACGAGGGTACTGGAAAATTAATACAATACTACGACAAATGTCTCAGTCGGAGCGGCGACTATGTAGAGAAGTAGCTGGAAGGAGTAGCAAACTGTTACAAATAAAACTTTTTGGTTTTTCCGGTGGTTTCCATTTCGTGACCGATTGGACCTTACTTTCCGAATAGCCTTCGTATTTTACTGGGTAAGCGATCAAAAAAATTTTTTTGCAAAATTGTGCCCTACTTTTTGTACTCAAGACAGCCTTAATACTGAGTAATGAATGTCTGCCAAGTCCCATAAAGAATTCACAGAAATAAATGTTTTCCGTAATAGTATGTAAACAGCGACAGGCCATTGTCACGTAAGGTAAATGGAAAACTATGACCAATAACTTAATTTAGGAAGTTAACTCTTAGTATAGACCTACAGCAGATTTCGTATAAGACTTGTAATGTCAGAGCTACAGGCATAATAAGCTCGATGCAATTGCTAGGGTTTCAAATGGTTCTGAGCACTATGGGACCGAACATAGGAGGTCATCAGTCCCCTAGACTTACAACTACTTACACCTAAATAACCTAACGACATCACACACATCCATGCCGGTGTAGGATTCGAACCGGCGACCGTAGCAGTCGCGCGGTTCCGGACTGAAGCGCCTAGAACCACTCGGCCACCGCGGCCGGCGCTAGGGTTTCCATTCCGATCATTGACGGTGGCAGGCAATCACCTTATCCATCCTTTCCTGTCCTTCTGATACTTTCTTGTAAATTACTGTTATCATCACCCCCGTTTCCTTTAAATAATTTAATTTTGTTTTGTAACACGCTATTTTTATAGTAAATGTACTGGCAATTACGAATATGAACGCGCATCGGCTCTATATTGGAATGACGGCAATGAAAATTGGTACCAGACCGGAACTCGAACCAGGATTTCTCGCTTTATGCGAGCGGTCGCCTTATCCGCTTCGGCTATCCGTGCACAAATGATGCACGCAAACTTTCATATGTTGTTGTACATGTGTCACAACCTGTACTCGTACAGTACGTATATTCCCGTCCAGGGAGGACATATTTCGTGAGAGTCGAGGCCTCGATATTGGCGAATAAATACGAAATAGCAGTGCCTGTGTAATTATGAAGAACGATGCGATGGACATGGACGATGACGTATGGAAGTTTGGGTCTGGCCGTGATTTGTGCACAGTTAGACGAAGTGTGGTTAAGGCGACTACTCGCATAAAGTGGGAAATCGGGGCGCAATTCAGATTCCAACACGAATTCTCATTGTCGTCATACCAATACACGGCCATTGGTGGTTCATGTTCGCAATGGCTAATAAATTTGCTGTGTGTCTTGACAGCTGTAGTCGCTTCAATCCCTTTTCCTTCGGACGTCCACCATAGTTCTTAATAACACAGGCACTGCTGTTTCGTATTTCGGACACTATTTTTACTTTGAGTTTTCGTTACCGAAAACAATACTTGCTTTTATTGCGGAACAGTTTACGTTATTAGATGAAAAACTGTAAGTTGTACGACTTGTTTCAAAATACTAGTAATGAGTCCTTAATTGTGCAGAGTATGAAATATGCTAACAGTTCTGTGGGCAGATGCTGCTGACGCACCATCCTCAAGTGCTCTGGAGTGCAATAGCTCTCATGGACTTCTGTCGAAAGCTGTGTCCGAGTAACGGGCCGTGGTGGCAATTTGTAGGCCTGCCACACCACGTCAACGAGTTAACCAATGCGCTCCTTTCTGCCCGTTTTGCACTAACAACGAAAGTATTTGCGCTCGAACAAACACATTTTCCCCATAATCCCGTGAGGGATCATTTAAAGGTCCCTTACTGCACCGGTGATATACTTGCATCCGCAAATCTGTGGAGTCGCTCATTAGAGACGCCGAATTCGGCCTTTACCTGCCGCTACGGCAGTCGAGACCAGTAAAGTCGATGCATGTGTGCGTGAGGTTGCATTATGTGAAGTTATTTGTTAAGTGAAGCGTCAGTTCGATCGCCGATTGATAATCAACCCTGCTAGTGTATTTCGACTGGCTGAAATGGAGTTAAGACGAATTCTTCTGCGTGAAGATGGCAGCGGTGTAAATGATGAATCATTCACATGTTTTCTGGTGTCTATTATAGCGTAACAATATTATCAGCAGTTAGAGACAGGTACTACTGATGATGACAAAGGCCGAGCGCTTCATTGCAAGCGGTAGTGATACGGAAGTAGCCGGCCGCGGTGGTCTCGCGGTTCTAGGCGCGCAGTCCGGAACCGCGCGACTGCTACGGTCGCAGGTTCGAATCCTGCCTCGGGCATGGATGTGTGGGATGTCCTTAGGTTAGTTAGGTTTAAGTAGTTCTAAGTTCTAGGGGACTGATGACCACAGCTGTTAAGTCCCATAGTGCTCAGAGCCGTTTTGATACGGAAGTTCGAGAAGAGGGGATTGAAGCAATGAAACTTCCTCATGACAAGAATTTTAAGGTCGAAAGTGGTATCACAGTATCTGATGGATAACATATCAGAGAACAACCGCTTTCTCTCGCTTCGTTAGACTTCGCCAATACACGCTGCTTGATGATATTGAATTGCAGCGTATGATTTCCTTCTATCTCTCTCTCTCTGTTTTAATCATCTGTATGTCCTCTGATATGTTATCCATCAGATACTGTGATACCACTTTCGACCTTAAAATTCTTGTCATGAGGAAGTTTCATTGCTTCAATCCCCTCTTCTCGAACTTCCGTATCAAAACGGCTCTGAGCACTATGGGACTTAACAGCTGTGGTCATCAGTCCCCTAGAACTTAGAACTACTTAAACCTAACTAACCTAAGGACATCACACACATCCATGCCCGAGGCAGGATTCGAACCTGCGACCGTAGCAGTCGCGCGGTTCCGGTCTGCACGCCTAGAACCGCGAGACCACCGCGGCCGGCAGTACGAGAAAACCGCGATAAAAGCATGCTCGAGCATAAATGCAGATGGTAGCCAACCCTGGAGGTTGCGCTTTTGTATTTGACCACGAACGGCACCAGTGTAACGTCGTCGATCAGTTTCAAGTGTCAGTCGTCGTTAGAATAGTTTTCCGTGTAGCTACACTATGTGATCAAAAGTATCCGGACACCCTCAAAAACTTGTTTTTCATATTAGGTTCATTGTGCTGCTACCTACTGCCAGGTACTCCATATCAGCGACGTCAGTAGTCATTAGACATCGTGAGAGAGCAGAATGGGGCGCTCCGCGGAACTCACGGACTTCATACGTGGTCAGGTGATCGGGTGTCACTTGTGTCAAACGCCTGTACGCGAGATTTCCACACTCCTAAACATCCATAACTCCACTGTTGCCGATGTGATAGAGAAGTGGAAACTTGAAGGGACACGTACAGCACAAAAGCGTACAGGCTGACCTCGTCTGTTGACTGACACAGACCACTGACAGTTGAAGTGGGTCGTAATGTGTAATAGGCAGACATCTATCCAGACTGTCATACAGGAATTCCGAACTCAACTCCATCACGATCCACTGCAAATACTATGACAGTTAGGTGGGAGGTGAGAAAAATTGGATTTCATGGTCGAGCGGCTGCTCATAAGCCACACATCACGCTTCGCTTGGTGTAAGGAGCGTAAATATTGGACGACTGAACAGTGGAAAAACGTTGCGTAGAGTGACGAATCACGGTACACAGTGTCGCGATCCGATGGCAGGGTGTGGGTACGGCGAATGCCCGGTGAACGTGATCTGCCAGCGTGTGTAGATGCAAACAAATTCTGTGGTGGTGGTGTTATCGTGTGGTCGTGTCTTTTATGGAGGGGTCTTGCACCCCTTGTTGTTTTGCGTGGCACCATCACGGCACAGACCTACATTGATGTTTGATGCTTTAAGCCTCATTTTTCTTCCCACTGTTGAAGAGCAATTCGGGGATGGCGACTGCATCTTTCAACACGATCGAGCACCTGTTCATAATGCACGGCCTGTGGCGGAGTGGATACACGAAAATAACATCCCTGTAATGGACTGACTTTTGCAGAGAGGGGTGCCTGATCGCTGCGCGCCTCCGTCACCGTTACCGAAAATTTCCACTCTTTTTCAGGAGGATCGATATAAGATTTTCTTGGAAACCACACAGTACCCGTTTTTATTCACTCGCAGACGCGTAGAAGCTGTTAAGAATACCAACGGGTTTCCTACGCCGTGTTAGGGATGGTAATCTTTTGTGTTTTTGGTGTCCTAATTTCTGCCCGCTCCTTGTGTATGGAGCGAAATTATACTGTTCTTAATGAACAAAATTTTCGCAGCCTCTACGCAAAAATGTTTGATACACATTTTTATAAGTAGACACCAACGTACGTGAAGATAAATTCTAAATATTGAGACGAGAACTTTGTTTTCAATGAAACATTTCCAGGAAACGTGTTCAGGGTTCAAATCAAATGGCTCTGAGCACTATGGGACTTAACTTCTGAGGTCATCAGTCCCCTAGAACTTAGAACTACTTAACCTAACTAACCTAAGGACATCACACACATCCATGCCGAGGCAGGATTCGAACCTGCGACCGCAGCGGTCGCGCGGTTCCAGACTGTAGCGTCTAGAACCGCTCGGCCCGTGTTCAGCAAGATGGAGTCGTTACAAAAGTAACTATACGAACTGCTAATGAACTCACCAAACAAAGCAAGCCATTCACTGATAGTGATAACATAAAGATGTTCATTTTAAGTACAGTTTAAGAACTATTTCCTAACAAAACTGAAAAGCAAAAAAGAGCAATCAAGAAAAGGCATCTAAGTTAGCGTGGTAGTCAAAAGCCCCGGGCGAATCAACAGACCTATACGCCGGTCAGGTCGCATTGTTTTTTTAGAAGTATTAACACTGACTTCGATGTTACTGGAGAATTAGGTGATCTGATTTCCTTCCATAGTATAACAGATGATATCTTTCAAGGGATACAGTCAACTTTATCTGAGGACAGAATCTGAAACACTTCGGAATGAGAAAAATAATCCTTTGGAAGTCCTGTCGGACAAAGTATGCCTATGGAAATTAACTGTCTTGGCTAATTTTACTGCCCATTTGATTGAATTCATTATAATACTTCAAGGGGAGGGCAAAGTTATTTGTGAACTTTACACACACGTTAAAGCTTTCACAAAGAAACTGATACTTTTTGTGTTGTATCCTGCCTACTCGCCGAATAGGGGGTGCCTAGGAAAACTGCTTCTCGGATCGCTAGACAACAATTCAAGCAAATCGTATCAATGGAATTTATTGCAAAAGTAAATAATTACAATACTTAATTTTGTGAAATACAGATGTGTCGCAACCAAATAGAGATAGACAATTAAGAGGTCTCTTCAGTATATACAACTCGTAATACGAGTGGAATATACAGCCCTGAGTCGGTGCTATAGAGCTAGTAGAATGGCTAGTCTTCAAGTGGACCGCAGCAATGTGACGTGGCGCCTATGTCCTCTTCGCCTAGAGGCCGCTGCCGCCTCGGTGTCGTCCTAGAGAGGGTTCGGTCAGCGCGCTGTTGGCTCGGCTGGCGTCGTCTCACAGCCCTCTCTGCTGAAACGTTCCCGCGCGGTGTGCCGGCGCTTGACATTACACCGAAACATTCTGAACACAACGGCAGACAGGAAATTCTCTCATACTTCGCCATCTGCCAGTCATTGTGGGCGGAACGTTGGTCATGTATGCCTCTCTTGTTTGCAATGATCTGAAAAAAAAGGTCTCAGATTTAGATGCTCATTCCAAAGGGGTCCAAATTTCCCAGAACTCCTTTTTTGAAAAGTGGAAAATGTTCAGGCAGGCAAAAGGAGAAGAGCTGATCTGCAAGCTGATACCACCATGAGAGATAAGTTTAAAGAAAGGAGACCTGTTTAGTATTACAAGTTACTTCCGGAAGGTAACTACGTGAAGATCGAGGGCTTTGCACGAGGTTTGTTAACTGTATAAACATTTTTGTTAACAAATATTTTCTTTGCTGAAATTTACGTCTAAATACGGAAGCAGGGTGAGTTACGAATATTTTGAGGCTCTTTACTCATGCAAGAATCTAAATTAGAGCCACAGCTTGAGAACATTTTGGAATCAAAAGACAGATTTCATACATGACACTCGAGTACTAAAGGGTGTAAAGGGTACCTGAACTTTCCACTAATATTCTGTGTGTTAAATAACAATATATTTAGTTATAATTTACTTCTTTAATTTTTGAGACTATTTGTTATCCACGCCCACTGAGATTCAAAATTTCACGTGTGAGCCTCATGGTATAAAAATTTAGAGAATCTTGATCAACGCTGTGAGAATAATTGACACTAATTTTATCTGGCAGGCCGCTTGAATTTGCGCGAACGACGATCTGATTGGCTAACTTCAAAGCTAATTAACTCAGAAACGGTACAAAATATCGAATTTATTTCTTGACAGTTATTTCTCACCGCATCCTACCCTGCAACACCCTTACAATCTTTTCAGACTGTTGCTGACCACCATTCATTTGCTTCCAAGAACCAAATGGAAACTTTGGACCCCCTGTACAAAGGGAAATAAATAAATGGTGCCCTCTAAATGTCTTCTTAGACGCAAGTGCGAGCGGGAAGATGATGAAGGACATCTGAAGACGTTTCTTGTGTCAATTTTGAATCTATACATTCTGACAAAGTGACTAGTACTTCGTGACGCATGGCCTGGACATATGGATAAACAAGTACGACTGGAAACTTCTGGAGGAAAAGATGTCGTTTTAAAAATCATTCCACCTAAAACCACAAAATATTCACAACCTCTGGAAGTGTATTTCTACAGGCAATACAAAATATGCCAAGAGAATAACAACCGTCTTCCAACTACGCTCCCGGAACATGCACGAAAATTGCATGACAAATTCTTTGTGAAGAAAAAGCATTCTGTCATTTACAATTATTGATTCGTGCTTCGTTAGGCATTGCAGACCGCTAGCTACAATATTTGTGAACTTGATGACAACTTCAAGAGTGCCAGTGATATGGCGTTCAGCATTGGCATCATAGAACGTGCAGTTATGACATTTGATCAACTTGATTTTCTTCACTCTGCATTTGTAGTCATTCGTATTGCTTTGAGTATTTTATTGAAAGTCCTCACTTGCATTTAGGAGTAAGACATCGGCATTGCGTTTGGCTTTTACATCTACAGCACCATCTGGACCAAGTCTGCAGAGTCTTGCAGAAAAACGTGACTCACTAGCACATTGAGAGATGCGTAATGGTCCTGTAACCAATATTCCATACAAGTATATTCGTTCGAACGCATTTAGTTTCTTTGCAAGAAATATTTCTCACCGCGTTGGCTTGCGGACACGATTGCTAGAACTGTTTGCATACTTGTGCTGAGTGTTACTCTATGGCGTTGTCTTCTAGGCATTGCAGCTAAGGTGAATAAAGTGTGTAATAAGAATGTTGCATAAAGCTGATAACCAACCTCCGCGCAGAAGCCCCTTCAGGAACCTAGGATTCCTATAATTACGTACCAGTACATACGTTCTCTAATATTATTTGTGGTTAATAATGAGGCTGATCCTGTATAATATATTTGCTTCAAAGGGAGTCAGTAAAAAAAAAGAAGAACGAGAGGCAGGCTCACACATTTTGATTTTCATAGATTTACAAAAGGCATGTGACACCGTACCAATAAAGAATCTATGTCGCTATCTTGACGAAATCACAGTAAATAAGTTTGCCAGGGATTAGAGTCATGGATTAAGATAGGAAAAGAACACTCCCGGGTAATACGACCAACCAAAGAACAAGGGTGCCGTAAAGCACCTTCTCTGTTTAAGTATTGTCTGAACAAAGTTCTCGAAGAACAGCTGAAACAAGTATGGAGGATTGGGCTTAGACACAGATGGATGCTACCTATCGAGTTTACTATTCGCCGATAATCAAATAATATTGGCTGCAGATGACTATGGTATAGAATACATGATGAAGGAAACCTTAGAATCATACAAGACCTGAGTAACAATAAATTTTCCTAAAACAATAAATCTCTGTATAGGAAATTAACAACATGACAGTATTATAGATGAAAAACTATTGAGACATGTCAGAAGTATAAGTATCCGGGGGCTATAATCTCAGATTAGGATTACAGTAAGTAGAAAATAAGACAGATGACTGTGGTGTCACCGCCAGACACCACACTTGCTAGGTGGTAGCTTAAATCGGCCGCGGTCCATGTAGTACATGTCGGACCCGCGTGTCGCCACTGTGATCGCAGACCTAGCGCCACCACCTAGGCAGGTCTCGTGATACGAGAGTGGACTCGACCCCAGTTGTACGAGAACCAAGCTACCGCCCAGTTGTACGAGAACCAAGCTACCGCCCAGTTGTACGCGAACCTAGCTATCGCCCAGTTGTACGAAGCCTTTCTCTCTCATTAGCCGAGAGACAGAATAGCCATCAGAAGTTAATGGCTACGAACTAGCAAGGAGCCATTTGTATCAGTGCCTATAGCTTACGAGTATTCAAGAGAGATGTATTCCAAGGAATAAATAAAAGTTAAGTAAAAAGCATCTACATACTTTTCTTCGTATTCATTTATAAGTTCTCATGTTCCAGACTTCACGCCCGTCTGCTTATTGCCGTTCGTGCACCATCGGCCACAGCGTTAGTTTAGCGTGCCTTTCTTTTGGCTACTACCGTGTGGCGTAACAGTCTTGTTACGTCACTACAATGACAACATAAACTAAACAAGGAATCAGTAAGCTCAGTTCCATCCTTTCCTGAAATAACATTAAGGGAAAGACGCAAAAGGTTGTATTAATCTATCACACAAAACATTTATCTATCTGTACTCCTGGAAAATGAGAAAATAATGTAAAAGAAACTTTCAAGACACTGATTTTTAAAGGAAAAGTTGTAGAATTTCAGGGCGAATCAGAAAGTGAATGAAAACTCCCACATATATCACCGAAGAGGGAGGAAACGGCGTTAAAAATAGCGTGGGCGTCTGATGAGATTAGGGGATGGATGAAAGTTGAGAAAAGTACTTTGTCGGCAACCTCCGTGCAAGAGGGAAATAGGAAGACCCTGTGCAGAATGAAAAATCAGATGGAGGAAGACACACTGCGCAGACATTTGAAAGATATTTAGGGGTCTGAGCCACCGACATTGCAGCGCACTACCTCGGATCAATCTGCGGAGAACTTCGCCCAGCAGCGTCCGACTCAAGTAATCACCGTGGCGGCTGGATGGCCAGGCCTCGTTGGCAAGCATTGTAGCCCGTAGAACAGGCGTTGCTAAACAGGATGGAGACTGCTTATTACCAGAGAACGCTCGTAAACATAGAAGGGCTTTGCTCGGGTAATCTCTCAGTAGCTGTGCACGGTGCCGAGATGAACAACAACATAACCCTCCAACGAAAGAAGGTCGGAGATGTTGATGATTGATTACATATACCAGTCGAAGACAGTAGCAGATAGCAGGCCTCCGGCATACTGTGACAGTTGCACAGGGTGCAAAACACCACCAGATCGTCTCATCAAGCTGGATGTACACTACTGCTACACCAACAAGAAATGCAGATGATAAACGGGTATTCATTGGACAAATATATTATACTAGAACTGACATGTCATTACATTGTCACGCAATTTAGGTGCATAGATCCTGAGAAATCAGTACCCAGAACAACCACCTCTGGCTGTAGCCTAATAACGGCCTTGATACGCCTCGGAATTGAGCCAAATAGAGCTTGGATGGCGTGTACAGGTACAGCTGCCCATGCAGCTTCAACACGATACCACAGTTCATCAAGAGTAGTGACTGGCGTATTGTGATGAGCCAGTTGCTCGACCACCATTGACCAGATGTTTTCAATTGGTGAGAGATCTGCAGAATATGCTGGCCAGGGCAGCAGTCGAACACTTTCTGTATCCAGAAAGGCCCGTACAGGACCTGGAACATGCGGTCGTACATTATCCTGCTGAAATGAAGGGTTTCGCAGGGATCGAATGAAGGGTAGAGCCACGGGTCGGAACACATTTGAAATGTAACGTCCACTGTTCAAAGTACCGTCAATGTGAACAATGGTACCCCATACCATCACGCTGGGTGATACGCCAGTATGGCGATGACGAATACCCGCTTCCAATGTGCGTTCACCGCGATGTCGCCAAACACGGATGGACCATCATGATGCTGTAAACAGTACCTGGATTCATTCGTGCACCCAGGTTCGTCGTTGAGTACACCATCACAGGCGCTCCTCTGTGATGCAGCGTCAAGGGTAGCCGCAGCCACGGTCTCCGAGCTGATAGTCCATGCTCCTGCAAACGTCGTCGAACTGTTCGTGCAGATGGTTGTTGTCTTGCAAACGTCCCCATCTGTTGACTCAGGGATCGAGACGTGTCTGCACGATCCGTTATAGCCATGCGGGTAAGATGCCTGTCGCCGTTGGGATCCAGCACGACGTTCCGTATTACCCTCCTGAACCCACCGATTCGCCGGTTCTAGGCGCTATAGTCTGGAACCGGGCGACCGCTACAGTCGCAGGTTCGAATCCTGCCTCGGGCATGGATGCGTGTGATGTCCTTAGGTTAGTTAGGTTTAATTAGTTCTTAGTTCTAGGGGACTGATGACCTTAGAAGTTAAGTCCCATAGTGCTCAGAGCCATTTGAACCACCGATTCGATATTCTGCTAACAGTCATTGGATCTCGACCAACGCGAGCAGCAATGTCGCGATGCGATAAACCGCAATCGCGATAGGCTACAATCCGACCTTTATCAAAGTCGGAAATGTGATGGTACGCATTTCTCCTCCTTACACGAGGCATGACAACAACGTTTCACCAGTCAACGCCGGTCAACTGCTGTTTGTGTATGAGAAATCGGTTCGAAACTTCCCTCACGTCAGCACGTTGTAGGTGTCGCCACCGGCGTCAACTTTGTGTGAATGCTCTGAAAAGCTAATCATTTGCATATGACAGCATCTTCTTCCTGTCGGTTAACTTTCGCGTCTGTAGCACGTCATCTTCGTGATGTAGCAATTTTAGTGGCCAGTAGCGTAGAAGTCTGCTAGTGTTCCCGTGAGTCGTTGCAAGGTCGGCAGCTTATAGCGACAGAGGACAGCGGGCCATACAGTTAGCGGTCTGGAAAGTGAAGGTCGTGTAGCGAGGGATAGCGGCGAATCACAGGCTCGGTATCGTCGTTGGTGTACTGCAACATAAAGATGTCAAGATTCGGAAAACTGACTATTTATTACAGCATATCTGAGGTAATGGCGATTTGTCTGGCTGGCAATGGCCGCATATGGCCTACTTTTCCTGCCTATTCAGTGGTCTTCGCACCCCTTGAATTCTCAAGAATGACTTTCAGAGCTTCAACTTGTTGCCGTTCTGCCATGTACAGTACGCAGTCTGATGGGTGTTCTTGTGAAACTTCTGCTCTCTCTTGCGAAATCAAACTGCCGTCTTAGAATGACGTGAGGTCTTCTCCTCGCTGAAGTCATGTTGCTGAGTTTGCAGTTCCGACCTCTCGCTCACGCCAGGCGAGGCAATATCTTCCGGGTTTGTTCTGCTTTCCACCATGTCGGCTTTCTCGCTGTTTGTCGTTTTTGATTGCGACACGGATCGTTGGCGTGGCTTGCCTTTGCTTGTTGCTGGCTCCCCGAGGACTTTGAGGAATTGTTACATTTGCCCATAATACGTTTCTGCTGTGTAACACGATTTGTACATACAAGGTTCGGGAGTCTCGGATACGAGGTTGTGTGGAACAGCCTAAAGAGCTGTAACCAACGTCTAAAAATTTAATGAACGCAGAAATTCCCAGTCATGTACTAGAAGTACAAATAATTTCGATATAGACTTTGGATTCCTGTCTAGAGCCCAAAGGCAGTTTTATATTTTGGTGCAAAAGCCTATCGTAGGTTGACGATGGATATCAGACAAGAAATTGAAAATCCTCAAACATTTAGAAAGAAAGTACAAGAATACCTTATTAGCCACTTCTACAATTTATCATAATACTTGGACTCAACAAATCAAATTCCTCGTATCTCTAATGATTCTATCAGAAATATCTTGACTTTACCAGTGTATGGACGGGTGATGGTGGTTAATGTGAAGTCAGATAAATGCTTTGTCTGAAGTATTAGATGATAACAGCAGCTGAGTAGGATACGAGGAGGAGAAGTGGCTTTTTTCAAAGTTGTTTTGTTTCTACTGTAAACATATGTCACGTTTGTTGACAGTCAGCGTTGGAGACGAGCGATCTGTTGAAATTTTTAAAAATATATATTAAAGATTAAAGGTCTTTGTAGACAAGATCGAATACAAATTTTGTTGCGTTTACTAGTTTCAGGTACACACGAGCCGACTTCAGATCATAGAAAACAGTTTTGATTAGTGTAATTACAATGGCAACTTAACAGAGCGCCACCAAAATTTTGAATGACTACATTCATACAGAATGTGTAAGTGGAGTAATCTGACACGTCGAGCGTAAGTCTTAACGGTATAATGACTTAGTTTTATAACCTTCGTTCCAGTTAATTGTATAAGAACAATATGTCAAACTATTCCACCTGTTCGTCCTCTATGAATTCTCACTCAAAATTTTATGACGATACGTTAAGTCGTTATGACAGTTCACTAATCAAAGCCGTTTTTATGGCCTGAAGATGCTCGTGTGTAGCTGAAACCAGTAATCAAAATAGGCGATATTGACTTCGAGGATTTTCAATCGTTAACGTAAAACACATACACACACACACATACACACACACACACACACACACACACACATACACACACATATATTCCATAAGAAATGTTTTACAAATTCCAATTTGAGTAAATTAGCAATAGTCATAATCTGTTGTTAGTATACTCGTTCTTTGCGAAAGTAGCCAACAGGGGCTACTCCTAACTGTTGTTTATTTTTACTCCTTCCATGTCCCCGAAGCTTCTCCTTCACTTTAGAAGCAACAGAATACGATATGTTAATGTGTTACTCTAGAGTCTAAGCCATGTCATAAGCTGATACGTGCCTGGTGTTTCAAGGCAGAATATCTTGGCAACTTTATAATATGTAGCTGTTGGCGCTTCGATTGCAACACCATCTCGATCGTCAGAACTTCGTTAGGACGCGTTCATGCTCTTCGTTTAGTCACCAGTCCACCATACAGGGTACTCCATGGGTGTGGAACAACACTTCTGAAACAAAAACTGGTGTATAGCCAAGAATTTAATGAGTTGGGAGAAGGGGAAAAACTGTGAGTCTATGATAACAACTTGGCAGCCATTTCGGAACCTGAAAACTGGATGTACCTCATATCTTTCAGATGGAAAGGGGTTATTTGAAACAGGAAACAGATAGAAAATTGCGCCAGAAAAACAGTGGGTCCTTTCGCTTTTGGATAGCTTTATTCCTTTTTCGTCGCATTTTGTATAGAACGACGCAAATGCTGGTGGTAATGTATAGAGGCTACCGTATGTGCTCGACTTGTTTCCAGCAATTTGTAAGGTTGTTGCTGTCTACATCAGCTATCCCTAACGTACTTTAACCAACACGTGTAGCGGAAAAGAGAGCAAAATCATCGGCATCCGCTCCCTAAGGTGAGCAGAGTTTCCGATATTCACCACACACACACTATTCGCTTCACACGTCTCCAAAGGCAAAAATCTAATGGAATTGACGGAATATGCTGGCCCTCCAATGGATCTCCGGCATAACTGGATATCATGCGATTACAGGGGGATGGACGAGCACAGTTTGCTCCGAGGTGCGAGCTGTATTGTTCTCAGGACAATTAGTGAACGATCCCAACACAGCCGTCGATGTCGTTTCATGCGTAGCCTTTTATGATCGCCCAGCTTTCGGTTTTTCTGCAACAAAGATGATTTCGCGGAAAGTAGGGACGACTTTCATCACCGCACCTTGAGCGTCCTAACACTATTGTTTTTCTCGATTCTATATGCCACATGACCCTTTTTTGCGAAAATTGCTATTTGCGTCCAAGGTGACGTTTCCCAAAATGACCGCCATGTTAGTAGCAGAGCCTTACCGGCTTTGGCACTTCCATTTTAAATTTATGTTAAATCCACCTTTTTCCGTTTTAGAAAGTGTGGTTCCACACGTGTGGAGCACTCCGTATTGCTTCTCGTCTCGCTCAGAAGACAGTCGGCAAGATTCTGCGTCAAGAGGAAACATGTATTTCGTGACGGCGGGAGCGTTTACTTACGGAGCCTTGAACCGCCTTTCAAGCGAAATCCTCCGCGTAAGTTATAGCGTGCATAGAACCAATATTTGTTTTCACAGTGTTAGAGTTTACACCCACAGGCGTTGGAAGGTTTTCTCCAGCCAAATAATACACCAGAGCTGTAGTTTTATACTCTACAAGGACGGCACCTGTCACTCCCTGCTGACGTACATGGCCACAGCACAGTGTGGCGTTGCTGAGGTAAAAAGGCGAAGCTCTGTGGACGCGATTGCATAACATTTGGATGTAAATATGTCTCTAATTTGCAGCTGGACATATTTCCTAGACAACATAACTGCAATGCAAAGCGAAAAGAAAAGTTTTTACAGTCTTCCAAAGTAATTAATCTATGATATTTTGAAAGATTGTCAAAACAGAGAACCCATTACAACAAATTTCAGTGCAAATTTAATGCCAATCTTGAACAATTATCAACAATATAAAACCTTCAGCCTGTACTGAACTCGTATACACACATTCACGGAACATGTTGGATCATACTGAAATACTGAGGTTGCGCTCATCTTTCTTGTGTAGTTAAGTGTCGCTAATGCGTATTTTCGCGGTGTGGATGGGTGCATGATTGTGCTGCTTTAGGGGTTTCTGAAGAGGCTGAGGTTATGATTAACACACAAATAATTTTGACTGACGGTCCACAGAACATTTCAAATATATTAACGTAGATAATAGATTACTGCTTAATACTAATACACTCCTGGAAATTGAAATAAGAACACCGTGAATTCATTGTCCCAGGAAGGGGAAACTTTATTGACACATTCCTGGGGTCAGATACATCACATGATCACACTGACAGAACCACAGGCACATAGACACAGGCAACAGAGCATGCACAATGTCGGCACTGGTACAGTGTATATCCACCTTTCGCAGCAATGCAGGCTGCTATTCTCCCATGGAGATGATCGTAGAGATGCTGGATGTAGTCCTGTGGAACGGCTTGCCATGCCATTTCCACCTGGCGCCTCAGTTGGACCAGCGTTCGTGCTGGACGTGCAGACCGTGTGAGACGACGCTTCATCCAGTCCCAAACATGCTCAATGGGGGACAGATCCGGAGATCTTGCTGGCCAGGGTAGTTGACTTACACCTTCTAGAGCACGTTGGGTGGCACGAGATACATGCGGACGTGCATTGTCCTGTTGGAACAGCAAGTTCCCTTGCCGGTCTAGGAATGGTAGAACGATGGGTTCGATGACGGTTTGGATGTACCGTGCACTATTCAGTGTCCCCTCGACGATCACCAGTGGTGTACGGCCAGTGTAGGAGATCGCTCCCCACACCATGATGCCGGGTGTTGGCCCTGTGTGCCTCGGTCGTATGCAGTCCTGATTGTGGCGCTCACCTGCACGGCGCCAAACACGCATACGACCATCATTGGCACCAAGGCAGAAGCGACTCTCATCACTGAAGACGACACATCTCCATTCGTCCCTCCATTCACGCCTGTCGCGACACCAGTGGAGGCGGGCTGCACGATGTTGGGGCGTGAGCGGAAGACGGCCTAACGGTGTGCGGGACCGTAGCCCAGCTTCATGGAGATGGTTGCGAATGGTCCTCGCCGATACCCCAGGAGCAACAGTGTCCCTAATTTGCTGGGAAGTGGCGGTGCGGTCCCCTACGGCACTGCGTAGGATCCTACGGTCTTGGCGTGCATCCGTGCGTCGCTGCGGTCCGGTCCCAGGTCGACGGGCACGTGCACCTTCCGCCGACCACTGGCGACAACATCGATGTACTGTGGAGACCTCACGCCCCACGTGTTGAGCAATTCGGCGGTACGTCCACCCGGCCTCCCGCATGCCCACTATACGCTCTCGCTCAAAGTCCGTCAACTGCACATACGGTTCACGTCCACGCTGTCGCGGCATGCTACCAGTGTTAAAGACTGCGATGGAGCTCCGTATGCCACGGCAAACTGGCTGACACTGACGGCGGCGGTGCACAAATGCTGCGCAGCTAGCGCCATTCGACGGCCAACACCGCGTTTCCTGGTGTGTCCGCTGTGCCGTGCGTGTGATCATTGCTTGTACAGCCCTCTCGCAGTGTCCGGAGCAAGTATGGTGGGTCTGACACACCGGTGTCAATGTGTTCTTTTTTCCATTTCCAGGAGTGTATATAAGTAGTGCAACGTAGAAATATTGACATACTACATGTAGCTCTAGTATACTAAACCAACGAAAACTAGAATGTTTGTAAACATCTTTTGGAATAACAAAATGTGCAGTTACTTAAAATTTAATGCAATAATAGCCGTAAAGTATGTAGTATACAGCTAGAAAGCAGGCTAACCATCCAAAAAGTCAAATAAATTAAAACATTACTAAAGTAATGCCTACCCGCTAAGGGTGCTACACGCAAGTATGTGGTTGTAATGTAATGTAACTCGTAATTTCGAGTTGCTTCGAGATTATACTGTTTTTACTAGCGCGGTGTTCCTTGTTACAGTATCGAGTTGAACAGAAAATAAACATCTGATAACGCTGTTTCCAGAACCGATGGCTAATTCACCAGTAGTTTTGCTAAATGAATTGGAATGTATTAGTTTAGACGTTCAGTATACACACGCAGATTAATATTTCTGATCATACTTGCCGAATCAGTGAATATACTTGCAGTCACACTGATTCATGCTGTAACGGCCCACACAGGTTGTACCATGGGACTTATGCGCCTGTCGCAACTCAACTACCATTACGTGTATTAGATTGTTGACACACATTGCGAGCTAGGCTACTTCCAAGAGCTGGACATACTCTGTACTTCTCCACACAAGAAATTTAAATAATAATTAATTGAATGTAACAGCTATTTCACTGGTTACCTACTGAGAGTCTAAGTATTGAGATATGCTGATGTGTGAAACGGCGATACGTAACAACTTTGACATGGGTATTGTAACTAGGTTGCGCTGTGGAGTCTGAGAACGCAAATGGGAAGTTCAGCAAGAAATTTTAGAAGGGACTGTGGAGAAGGAGTAACTTCTCTAATACCAGATACCGGTCTTAAAATCAAGAAGAAATGTCTGAAAATGTACGTTTGAAGCACAGTATTGTACAGTATTGACTCATGGAGCGAGGAAAATCCGGAAAAAATGGAATAAGCGTTTGAGATTTTGTGCTATAGAAGGATGTTAAAGGCTAGCTAGGCTGATAAGGTCAGGAATGAGGAGGTCCTCTGTAAACTCAGCGAAGATATCATACCACGAGGAAAAATGGCTCTGAGCACTATGCGACTTAACTTCTGACGTCATCAGTCGCCTAGAACTAATTAAACCTAACTAACCTAAGGACATCACACACATCCATGCCCGAGGCAGGATTCGAACCTGCGACCGGAGCGGTCGCCCGGCTCCAGACTGTAGCGCCTAGAACCGCACGGCCACTACGGCCGGCATACCACGAAGAAAGAACAGGACATGTGTTAGAACGTCAGGAAGTAACTTCCAGGGTACTAGGGGAACTATACGGGGTGAAAACTGTAGGGTAAGGCAGAGATTCAAATATATCCGACGAATAACTAAGGACTCAGGGTGCAAGTGTTGCTCTGACATGAAGAGGCTGACGCAAGGAAGGAATCCGTGGCCGGTCGCACCAAACCAGTCATAACACTAATGACTAAAAAAAAAATCAAATAAAAAAAATAAAAAAAGATGTAATTGTGGCTCAGGAATGTAAACATCATTCATTTATCTTGCAGTGTTCTGACAGGAGTCACAAGAAATAAAAAATATTTCGTGTTTAGTGGTACATATCGGGTTATAAACATAAAACTGCTCCTCAGGTTTCTTTATTGAGATACGGGAATATCAAAAAGTCGAGAAATGTATATGGAGCTGTTCCTCCTAACTTACAGACGTAGCAGGAAAAGACTGCAGGCCTTTTGTACACAATAACAGCATGTTGTAGCACTGTAACCTAACAGTCGCGGCACTTATTTCTGTGAAAGTTGTTGCCGTCCGACAGTGAAAGATGCAGTAGCGCTCCTGCCGACATGAAATACATTCGTCACTTAACGTCTTATATGCCATGACTCACTGTTTGTTTTTAATTCATTCCCTACTGGATTTACGAAATAATTATTACTGCAGCCGAAGCGTTAAAAAATGTTAAGAGTAAATGACTTGAATAGTTACAAAATAACTATAAAAAGGGTCAGAATTCATGAATGAAATGACATAAGCTAGAATGGAAAGTCTGGTAGAAACAGGCAGCGTGGAAGATCAGTTTTCCCACGTTATTCAGTCTAAACTGAACAAGCAGTAAAGCAAACGAAGGATAAATTATGAAGGGAATTTAAAGTTCAGGTAGAAGAAATAAAAACTTTATGGTTTCTCAAAGACATTGTAGTAGCCGACCACAATATTCTTGGAGTGAGGACGTTTCTGACGGCCTATCGTAGTTTTTATCGTGATATTTCACGAGGATACGCTGAATGACGAAATAGTATCTGTACGATTGTCCCGAAAACATTCACAGCGCGATGCGTTTTCCGTAATCACCGCTGTATTCGCTTATTGTAACCTCAACGCATGTTTCCAATAACGGCCAAGTGACGCCAAGTGCAATAATATAGTGATCGAGTAATAAAGTGTATTCAAGATAGGAGTTAAGGTTTATACTAGTGGAAACAGTACAAGGGTAACGAGAGCAGCAGAATTAAATCGGTGATGCCGAGGAGGTGGGATTAGGCAACAAACATAGTAGCTGAGTTTTTCTACCTGGACGGCAAAATAAATGACGATGACAGAAGAAGAGTGGATAAAAATGCGGTCTGGAATTAATAAGAAAAGCTTCCCTGAAAAATATGTTTTAACATCGAATACAAATTCAAACGTTAGACACACTTTTTTTAAAGTACTTGTCTGAGATGTAGCATTACATAGAAGTCAAAGATGAACGCTTAACGGTACAGATAAGAAGAGAACAGAAGCAGCTGGAATTCGGTGTTGCAGATGAACGCTAAAGACGAAATTGGTAGATCGTATATACATCGAAGAGGTACATAATCGAGTCGGGAAGAAAAGATCTTTATGACACAACTAAAAGATGCAATAGGTTAACATGACGCGTCGTGATGCATCAAGGCATAGTTAATTTGGTAGTTGAGGGAAATGGGAGTAGAAATTGCAGAGGCAGGTTATAATAGTGCGCCGTCCTGGGGGCCGAGTGGTTCAGTGGTTCTAGGGGCTTCAGTCCGGAACTGTGCGACCGCTGCGGTCGCAGGTCCGAATCCTGCCTCAGGTTTGGATGTGTGTGATGTCCTTAGGTTACTTAGGTTTAAGTAGTTCTAGGGGACTGATGACCTCAGAAGTTAAGTTCCATAGTGTTCAGAGCCATTTCAACCACTTTTGGATTTGTGTAAGCAGGTTCAAACGGATGTAGCTTTGTAGGTCGTTACGCAGCGATGGAAAGGCGTGCGCATGACAGTTTAGCACTGAAAGCTTTCGGACGGAAGACCATAGCACCAACAACAGCTATCAGAAGTTAAGTAGATGACATGAATTTCTGAGCTTTTCTAAGGCCTACTACGTAGAATACTGTAATATAACAAGTAAAATATTTGTTTGGTAGACATTTTTGTTACTATTTAACATTTTATCGACATGGCGGACCCTTTTTCAGCTGGCAGAACACCTCAGATGGCTATCGACGACGTTAAACGTCCGCCAAACGTTCACTGAAAGACGCTACACGTAAGTGGCCTAGCGTAAACATGTAACGAGGTCAGTGTGGCTCTGGAATTTCTCCTGTCCTCCACATCCCACCCAAAGGCCTGATGAGTCTTCCACCTGCTTGTACTGCACATTCAGACTCGGAGGTACGTAATTAGTAAAAAGGTTTGCGTCTTCAGGTGGCGCTCCAACCCTCAAGTTCGCGCTTTCATTATGATTCGTAAGTAAAACGAAAAATAGCTAGTTGTGGTTTTCCGACATTTGCCTGATTATTGTAACAAGTTAACAGTATTAAATCAAGGCCTTCCATAATCGTCTCCGACTCGGCATTGAACCACCAACTAAGAAATCATAAGCCGTTGATTTAAGCAATTTTAACAAACTGAATGTCTCTGCAAAGGAAAAAGCCCGGCCAACTGCGTACGTCAGAGGATGACGTCAGACGAATACAAGAGAGTTCTATTCGTAGTCGCCGCGCGGAGTGGCCGCGCGGTTTGAGGCGCCATGTCACGGACTGCGTGGCCCCTCCGGCCGGAGGTTGGAGTCCTCCCTCGGGCATGGATGTGTCTGTTGTCCTTACCATAAGTTAGTTTAAGTAGTGTGTAAGTCTAGGGACCGATGACCTCAGCAGTTTGGTCCCGTAGGAATTCACACACATTTTTTGTTTTTTGTTCGTAGGCCACCTAAGTGAACCAGAATAAAACAGTTATGGTTGGAAAGTTAACTTTCATTTAAAACTAACGCGTTTCACAGTGGTTAGGCAGCATCAGAGCATGTAAAACTGTCAAATGACGTTCACTGCGCCTGCTAGCAAAGCTCTACATCAGCCACATAAAACATTGTGGATGAAAATCCGGTCGTCAGAATAACCAAACGGAACTGCTTTCAAGTTGTGCAGGTTCTTCTTGAGAATGACAAAGAGAGCGTGTTGAGTTTTGTGCCGATATGCTAGAAATAATGGCAAATGATGCGTTGGCCCCGCACTTCATTTTTAGTGATGAAGCTACGTTGCATCTTAGTGAAGGAATGAACTGACACAATGTCCGCATGTGGAGTCTGCAAAATCACAGTACAACATGCACCATAAGAGAGACTCGGCGAAGCTAAACGTGTTCCGTGCCTTATTGTGGACTGTTCGATTTTGGGGAAGCACTGTAAGTGTAATAATGTAGCTGGACATCTTGAAACGATGGCTTTTCCTTAACTAATCCAAGCTTCACAGTACTCTTATTTTCCAACAGGTCTGCGCCGGTGACACCATCATGTCTGAGGATTTTTAAATCGATTCCTTCCTCTGTGACAGACTGATAGTACGGGAAATCGAGGACTGTCTCTACATTTGTGGCCACTGAGATTTCCTGATCTCACGCTCTGTGACTTTTTCCTTTGGGACTGTGTTAAGAAGGCTGCTTACGTGGCACCTTCCACCAAGATCTCCAACTGACCTGCGGAACCATGTCACTACTGCGATGAATTCCGTAACACAAGATATACTTCTTCGTGTGTGGGACGAGTTTGCCTACCGTTTAGATGTTTACCATGCAACAAAGGAGTGACACTACGAACATTTATAATGTGTGTTAAAAAAATTTTAAAACTTCGTCCTTTCGGTGGTATGTATACTGTTCATGTACAATTCGTACTTCAGGAATACAGATCAATTAATTTGGGTCTAACTTTTTGAATAACTCTGTATACTGCAGGCTGTTAAAATTACAGCAACAGGAAGGATAGTAAATACAGAAATTTCAGTTGTTGTGTGTTTATAGTAAAGTAGGATAAGTACATTATTGAATTTGTAGGTAATGTGGGGGAATGCAGAGATATCAATTTAGTACGCGGTGCCGCAACCCTTGGGACCAGCAGCATGTCTAAACCACTGCCCTTCGAGCCTAAATGAGCTTGGATCCCAATGACGTCCTGCCTCGCTGCTTCAGCTGTGGCCCGGAGTTCACCAACTTTAGTGGATGCTGGGTGGTGGCGTGACAGTCTCTCGGAAACCAATGATGATGTGTTTTCAGTGGACGATGTCTGGAGTCGAATACCCTCTGTATGGAGAAGAGTCACTAGAGTGCAGACAACATCCGGCCTTGTTTAATATTGTTTAAAGCTAACGTTGCAGAGGCTTCGAAGGTAGGCCACAGCCACCGGCCATAACACGTCACAAATGTAATGCCTTCTGTTTTAATTAACGGCTTAGCGAACCAGAGGTGATCGTGTTCTCCACCCAGTGGCACCCCATCTCTTCAAGCCAGCTGTTGGGCCCGTATGATGACAATGAATTTACGAGGTGTGACAATAAAGTAATGAGAATGATGTGAAAAAATGTTGCTTATCGTTTTAGTGAAGTTTAGTGTTGTCTCCTTCAGAGTAGTTCCCTTCTGATTGCACACACTTTTTCCAGCGCTTCTGCCACTGATGGTAACATTTTTGGAACTCATCTTCTGTAATATCCTCCAAGACCCTCGTCACAGCTTTTTGGACATCATTTGTTGTTTAAAAGTGGTGTCCCTTGACCGCCGTTTCGACTCTTGGAAATAGAAAAAAGTCGCACGGAGCGATATCTGGTGAATAAGGTGGCTGTGGTAGTACTAAAATTTGTTTTGTGGTTAAAAATTGCTGTACTGACAGAGTAGTATGGGATGGCGCATTATCGTGATGCAGGATCCAATTATCAGCAGTGATGGCACGGACACAAAAAACGCTTTTACGAAGTCTTTCTAAAATTTCTTTGTAGTAATATTGGTTAACTGTTTGTCCAGGAGGTACCCACTCTTTATGAAAAATTCTCTTGGAATGAAAGAAGCACACAAGCATGCATTTCGCTTTTGACTTTGACATGCGAACTTTTTTTGGTCTGGATGACCCCTTTGAGCACCACGGCGAATTTGGCGTTTTGTCTCTGGATCATACTGGATTGATTTCCGTTTGCTCTAACAGATCGGCTGCCACATTTTTCCGTGTTCCTCGTTGTTGTGGTGCGAGATTTTTGGGGCTCATTTTTGCACAAATCTTTCTCATACCAATATCTTCAGTTATTATTAGACGAACCGTTTCTCGATTGATGTTCAGTTCTTCTGCAATCATTTTCATGGATAATCTTCAATCAGATTGTACGAGTTCACGCACCCTGGCCAAGTTGTCATCTGTCCGTGAGTCTTCATCTTCAACATTCGTTCTGCCTTCACTAAACATTTTATGGCAGCGAAAAACTTGAGCTCTTGACATAACCTCCTCTCCAAAAGCCTCCTCAAGCTTACCGTAAGTTGTCGACGCGTTTTCATCCAATTTAACACAAAAAGAAATGGCATATCGTTGCGCAATGTTATGCGGTTTCATTTCCGAGACGACACAAACAGGTGTTAACTTATTACAGCACAACTCACGACTGATCAGCTGCATCGATGTGCTGCTTGGACTAGAAGCAGCGTATCGACCAAGGTCAAAGGTAATGTGCCTACACAAGCCTGCAGGGTTGCCACATCTTGCAAAGAAAATCAGTCTCATTACTTTATTGTCGCACCTCGCATTGTGGCAATGTTAGTTCTAGTTGGAGCCTTCACCCACGGACCCATCGACGGTGATGCTATATCCCGCACCAGGATTCGTGTGAAAGTACGGCGCGGCGCCGCTGTGCATGTCAGCGTGTCTGGTGACGACTACGCTGTCGGCGCGCCTCTCTCTGCTGCCGCATAAAGGGAGGCCGCGGTGTTGGCAGTCCGTGGTGCTGCAGACGTTGTCGCACTGTCTGCGTGGATACTTCACTTGCTGGAAGCTGGACCATTTCACTTGCTCGAGGTACGTGACGTGGCTGCACCGTCCTGCACAGCCGACTGATCAGTCTCCATTTTTATTTTTTATTTATTTATTTTACCTGATTGTATTATAATCATCAGACGCTCTCTTACATCGGACCTAGGTTTCACAAACACAGTTTTTTGTTACCTAACAAATAATAATTTTCATATGACAAACAGTATTAAAATTATTTGACTATCTATAGTAACGGTATGAGTAAACACTACCGAATATAAAATAATAAGTCAGTGCCGGCAGTATTTCTACTGCTACTAATAGTGGTTCGAATCCTGCCTCGGGCATGGATGTGTGTGAAGTCTTTAGGTTAGTTAGGTTTAAGTAGTTCTAAGTTCTAGGGGACTGATGACCACAGATGTTAAGTCCCATAGTACTCAGAGCCATTTGAACTAATAGTGGTAATAGTAATAATAATAACGAAATTCAAAATAAAAACATGTGTTAGGCAAGGTGACGGCCTATCTCCACTCCTCTTCAACTGCGTCCTAGAGAATATAGTAAGAGAATGGAAACAAAACCTGAAAGAACATAAACCACCACCAATAAGACTGGTGATAAGAACAAAGGTGTTGAAATTCACTGTGTAGCATTTTCCGATGATTCTGCCATTCTTTCTGAAAGCCTAACAAAAGCAGAAATACAAATCAATCTCTTAGAAGATAGAGCGATCAAAGCAGGTGTAAGAATCTCCAGGAACCCTAGTAACAGCTATTCAACAGATAAAGAGGGTTAGAAAACTTAAATGATTCAAGAAAATACCTGAGAAAAATTCGATGTAGAAAAAAGAGTATGTAAAATGGAGAGAGCATGTGGTATAACCAGGAACATTTGCAACACAAAGTCTGTAAAAGTTGGAAAATACAGCACTACAACACAGTATCAAAACCATGATGTCTTTATGTAAGTGAATGTTTAGTACTGAAATACAAATTACACTAACTTGAAGTCCTAGAAAGAAGAATCATGTCCACTAAAAAATGCAGAGCCATTGGAATTTAGAAGTAATTAAGAAGTAGACGGAGATTTTCACTCTGCAGCGGATTGTGCGCTGATATGAAACTTCCTGGCAGATTCAAACAGTGTGCCGGACCGAGACTCGAACTCGGGACCTTTGCCTTTCGCGGGCAAGTGCTCTACCAGCTAAGCTACCCAAGCACGACTCACGCCCCATCCTCACAGCTTCACTTCTGCCAGTACCTGGAAGCATCCCCCAGGCTGTGGCTAAGCCATGTCTCCACAATATCCTCTCCTTCAGGAGTGCTAGTTCTGCAAGGTTCGCAGGAGAGCTTCTGTAAAGTTTGGAAGGTAGGAGACGAGGTATTGGCAGAAGCAAAGCTGTGAGGACACGGCGTAAGTCGTGCTTGGGTAGCTCAGTTGGTAGAGCACTTGCCCGCGAAAGGCAAGGGTCCCGAGTTCGAGTCTCGATCCGGCACACAGTTTTAATCTGCCAGGAAGTTTCAATTAAGAAGTATATCGCAACATATAAAACATAACTGAAATGCAACAGAAAGAGATTTTTGAAGAAAAAAGTGTTAAAAATGGAAGGATTCCAAGGCAGGAGGGAGAAGAAGACAGTGTCAAAATGGTCTTGAAGGAATAAGAAAGAAGAACGTCGGAGGAAGCATTGAACGTGGCGCCTGGTCCTTAGATGACTCAAACGGAAAAAGAAGAAGAAATAATACTGACAAAAATAACAATAATGATAGTGGTACATATGAAAGAATTTATTGGTGTACACTTTACATTGTTTTTTATTTATACTACTTTTGAGGAACTGGAACTTAAGGAGACTGCATCAGCTAAGAATACTGAGAAATGAGAAAGATCTAGTTGTAAAGAAGGCTGTACAAGGGTAACGAGTATGTACAGAGACAATGGTAATCATTATTGTTGCTTTAGTAGGTACGCCACTGTCATTTGATGCGTGACATGCCATTCAGTTCTCTAATATAAGTGGGACATGATTCCTGATTCGGGTTTCTATTACTGAGAATGACTTCTAGAATGAGGCTGAACGATAGAGTGGGACAGAAAGGACTTTGCTCTGATGGGAGCCGGTGTTTCTGCCATGTTGTTCAGACAAGACCGCCAAGGTCGAGGAGAGATATGGGGGACAATGTACGGTAGAGAAGTCAGAGGGTATGGAAAACTCAGCGCATGTCTGCACACAGCCAGGACAGCTATGCATATGATGGTGCACATGATCAACGAGTCGAACATCACAGATATAACGAACACAACATTCATAACCAGTTCCAGATGCTGTGAGCTCTCCTGAGAAAGCGCTTGCATCGCTGTAGTCTATAACTGGAAGTATAAGTGTTTGTACAAGTTTGTTTTGCATGTCAAGAGGGACGAGCTGTTTATATTTTTGTAGAGCATGAAGCTGATGTCGTCTTGCACATTGCAGTTACCTGTTCAATCAAATTTAGATTTTCTGTTATAACTCCTAGACTCTTTGCTGAAGGAGATAAGTTGGTATTTGTGGTGCCACCGCCAGACACCACACTTGCTAGGTGGTAGCCTTTAAATCGGCCGCGGTCCGTTAGTATACGTCGGAGCCGCGTGTCGCCACTGTCAGTGATCGCAGACCGAGCGCCACCACACGGCAGGTCTAGAGAGACGTACTAGCACTCGCCCCAGTTGTACAGCCGACTTTGCTAGGAAAGGTTCACTGAGAATTACGCTCTCATTTGCCGAGACGATAGTTAGCATAGCCTTCAGCTAAGTCATTTGCTACGACCTAGCAAGGCGCCATTTATCCTTTGCTATGTATCTAATGACGCATATACTGTATCAACAAGACCAATGTTCACCAATCGTGGATTAAAGTTAAGTATTCCAGCAGCTACGTACTTTTCTTTATAGCATTCATTACGTATCCTGTTTCAGACCTCACGCCAGCCTGCGTGAATTTAAGCGCGTGCCTTTCGGTTACCCGTCACTGTCGTTTGGCTGTCTTACCAGTCCACAACAGTATTTGTCCCATTTAGGGTTAAAATGCAAGGAATTCAGGATAATTCGTGCTAATAAGCCTAGACGGACCATCCATTACAGCTTGGGTCCTGGATGGGATGAACTTTAACCCTAAATCCTGCGCCCATATTGACTGTGTATACAATACATCTGTTCTACCAGGCGCTGCTTGCGTGGGAAAACTGAAACCTGCATGGCGTTGAGAATGTCCCTACTGAACAAAAAAATGGTTCAAATGGCTCTGAGCACTATGGGACTCAACTGCTGAGGTCATTAGTCCCCTAGAACTTAGAACTAGTTAAACCTAACTAACCTAAGGACATCACAAACATCCGTGCCCGAGGCCTCCTGAACACGCCAGTTCCACATTCAATCGTTAGATCCTGCCCAAGGTCAGCAGCAATGTCGTGGAACAGTCTCTATTGTATGGGCTAAGACCGTGTCGCTGTCCAGTTCTAGTAACGAGTGACAGACGTTTCTCGTGCTTGCATGGGGCACAAAAAATCAGCCACTTTTTTAGATTTATTTTACTGTCATTTTGTCCGTAACACCTTACGGTCATCCTGTTTGGTTACTGACGACGTTACATTACCATTACCCTTCTTTTTTTAATGACTTATATTAATACATCTAATTAAAAGAATCATAATTGTAAATAAAACTCCATTGAGATTCCACGAATAAAATCGCATTTAGATTTCAATCCAGCGATTGCTGCAGGGACTTGCTCATGGTTCTCATCGGATAGTGAAATAATCTTCTGTTGAAGCTGGACACGCCCTGAGCTCCAGGATGAGGTTTTTCGTCCTAACTTCATACTTGCTGCAAGAGAACAACATATGCTTTAGATTCCATAGTGACTTACTACCACAGTACCAAAAAGGCGGTAGCCGGCCGTAGTGGCCGAGCGGTTCTAGGCGCTTCAGTCTGAAACTGCGCGACCGCTACGGTCGCAGGTTCGAATCCTGCCTTGGGCATGGATGTGTGTGATGTCCTTAGGTTAGTTAGGTTTAAATAGTTCAAAGTACTAGGGGACTGATGACCTCAGATGTTAAGTCCCATAGTGCTCAGAGCCATTTGAACCATTTGAACCAAAGAGGCGGTGCACTGGTGGTGGCTTTATATAGGTGAGGCAGAAAACATCTGTGTTCAAATCTGATTTTGCAAACCGTGCTGATGGCCCGTTTTGATAAACTGCGATCTTTAAACCAGGTCTTGATCTGGGTGGTAGGTTGTACCGCCGGCGGGGCCATCGCAGAACGAGTTTTGATTTGCATCAATAATCCTGTATTAAGCGTAGCCTGCAGTTCGTAAAATTCCTTGCCGTTTTTGAGAGCCTCAGTTTTCACATTCTTTTATTCTCCAACATTTAGTTGAAAAATGTCGATGTACAAATATACAACGACTTTTAGTAAATTACAAATGCTCTCACCCCCCATACGCTTCCCCACCCTCCACTCCTCTCTCTTTCAAAAATCCACGTATTTTGAGGCCACTGTTCTTCGTCCTCTAATTCTAACACCCCCATTGCCAAAAATATGCCCTTCCAGACTGGAGATACCTTTTGCAAAATAAGTTTATCGTCCTGCAAAAAACAGTTTCTACCTGCTTTTTCAGATTTCCGGCATATTGCTGCGTTGGCTGCATAATTTTCCAGCAAACGAATGCAGCCAACCTTATAAGCCTACGCGAAGCAGGCGCTTGCAATAAATAAATAATCCACACTGATCAGTTGTTATCAAATATAGCTCACCATGTGTTTATTGATTCAGTTATTTCTGTACATAGACCATCTCGGTGACACAGTGGCTGCAGAAACAAAGTACCTTGACAACACCTGAAGTTCTGACATACATGCTTTCTATCATGAATAGAAATTAATGTGACGCTTGTTAACAGCATTTACTCTTGAACTTATTATCAATGTTTCTTAATTTCTTTGCTCATAAAAAACCAGTGTTTTGTATCCAAATGATATTAAAAACAATGGAAAATCCAGGATGGAATAATGACAATATTATGAAAAGGATAGATTGCCACTCAGCATATAGCGCAGATGTTGAGTCGCAGACAGGAAGAACAAAAAGTAAGCTTTCGGCCGAAAGGCCTTCTTCTCAAGTTCACAACACACACACACACACACACACACACACACACACGCAAATACACTTTCACACACACACACACACACACACATGACCACTGTGTCTGGTCACTGTGGCCAGACTGTGAACAACTGTGCATAACTAGAGAAGCAATCTGGGTGGAGGAGGCTAGGACAGGGAGGGGGGGGTGGGGAGGATAGCACGCATAATCAGAGAAGCAATCTGGGTGGAGGAGGCTAGGACAGGGGGAGGGGCGGGGAGGATAGCACGGTACAGGTGGGAGACCCTAAAGTGTTGCTTGTGGCAGAATACAGGGACATGATGTAGAGGTGCGGTTTTGAGGTTAGACAGAGGGTGGGAGAGGGGAGAACAGAGTGGAAAAGGAGAGAAGTACAAATACTGTGGGCGTTCTGGCAGGCTAGAAGTCTGTGTAGTGCTGGAATGAGGACACAGAAGGGGATAGGTGAGTGAAAGTCAGTGACTAACAAAGGTTGAGGCCAAGTAACTTATAGGAATGTAAAATATATTGCAGGGAGAGTTCCCACCTGTGCAGTTCAGAAAAGCTGGTGTTAGTAAGAAGGACCCGGATGGCGCATGCTGTGAAGCAGTCATTGAAGTGAAGGATGCTGCGTTGGGCAGCGTGCTCAGCAACTGGATGGTCCAGCTGTTTGTAGGCCACTGTTTGTCGCTGGCTATTTATACAGACAGACAGCTTGTTTGTTGTCATGCTCACGTAGGATGCAACACAGTGTTTGCAGCTTAGCCTGTAGACCTCATGACTGCTTTCAAAAGTATCCCTGCCTTTGGTGAGATAGGTGATTCTTGTGGCTGGACTGGAGTAGATGGTGGTAGGCAGATGTTTGAGACTGGTCTTGCATCTATGTCTGTTACAGGGATATGAGCCATGAGGCTGCTTGCCTCACGGACATCTTCAGAAAGAGCGAACACAAATAATGTGGCGATATTAAATATGTGCGTGTGAGCAGAAATTTGTTAATATCGATTATAAATTTAAGTGTGAATCGTCTGTTTGCTAATTGAGGAAAGTGTAGGAGATAAAAATTGTGGAGAGAGACAAAGGCATGAATACGGTAAGTAGGTACAAACAGATGTAGGTTGCAGTAATTGTTCATAGATGAAGAGACTTCACAGGATAGTCTAGCATGAAGAGCTGCATCAAACCAGTCTTCGGACTCTAGGCCACAGTAACAACATAGAAAACTTTCAGGAATTCTGTCTTACTGTCAGTGAGTTTAACTTTTACGTACAACGCCAGTAATAGAATGGTGACTGATAAATGTTTCCTATAGTTTGCTACCAATATACACTCCTGGAAATTGAAATAAGAACACCGTGAATTCATTGTCCCAGGAAGGGGAAACTTTATTGACACATTCCTGGGGTCAGATACATCACATGATCACACTGACAGAACCACAGGCACATAGACACAGGCAACAGAGCATGCACAATGTCGGCACTAGTACAGTGTATATCCACCTTTCGCAGCAATGCAGGATGCTACTCTCCCATGGAGACGATCGTAGAGATGCTGGATGTAGTCCTGTGGAACGGCTTGCCATGCCATTTCCACCTGGCGCCTCAGTTGGACCAGCGTTCGTGCTGGACGTGCAGACCGCGTGAGACGACGCTTCATCCAGTCCCAAACATGCTCAATGGGGGACAGATCCGGAGATCTTGCTGGCCAGGGTAGTTGACTTACACCTTCTAGAGCACGTTGGGTGGCACGGGATACATGCGGACGTGCATTGTCCTGTTGGAACAGCAAGTTCCCTTGCCGGTCTAGGAATGGTAGAACGATGGGTTCGATGACGGTTTGGATGTACCGTGCACTATTCAGTGTCCCCTCGACGATCACCAGTGGTGTACGGCCAGTGTAGGAGATCGCTCCCCACACCATGATGCCGGGTGTTGGCCCTGTGTGCCTCGGTCGTATGCAGTCCTGATTGTGGCGCTCACCTGCACGGCGCCAAACACGCATTCGACCATCATTGGCACCAAGGCAGAAGCGACTCTCATCGCTGAAGACGACACGTCTCCATTCGTCCCTCCATTCACGCCTGTCGCGACACCACTGGAGGCGGGCTGCACTATGTTGGGGCGTGAGCGGAAGACGACCTAACGGTGTGCGGGACCGTAGCCCAGCTTCATGGAGACGGTTGCGAATGGTCCTCGCCGATACCCCAGGAGCAACAGTGTCCCTAATTTGCTGGGAAGTGGCGGTGCGGTCCCCTACGGCACTGCGTAGGATCCTACGGTCTTGGCGTGCATCCGTGCGTCGCTGCGGTCCGGTCCCAGGTCGACGGGCACGTGCACCTTCCGCCGACCACTGGCGACAACATCGATGTACTGTGGAGACCTCACGCCCCATGTGTTGAGCAATTCGACGGTACGTCCACCCGGCCTCCCGCATGCCCATTATACGCCCTCGCTCAAAGTCCGTCAACTGCACATACGGTTCACGTCCACGCTGTCGCGGCATGCTACCAGTGTTAAAGACTGCGATGGAGTTCCGTATGCCACGGCAAACTGGCTGACACTGACGGCGGCGGTGCACAAATGCTGCGCAGCTAGCGTCATTCGACGGCCAACACCGCAATTCCTGGTGTGTCCGCTGTGCCGTGCGTGTGATCATTGCTTGTACAGCCCTCTCGCAGTGTCCGGAGCAAGTATGGTGGGTCTGACACACCGGTGTCAATGTGTTCTTTTTTCCATTTCCAGGAGTGTATATGCAGATGAATAACTAAACACATTTCAAGAAATTCTTCATCCCGCAGCTAAGCTGGGTCTCCCTCCCTCTCCCTCCCTTCCTCCCTCCCTCCCTCCCTCTCTCTCTCTCTCTCTCACTCTCTCTCTCTCTCTCTCGCTCTCTCTCTCTCTCTCTCTCTCTCTCTCTCTCTCGCTCCAGACACACTCTCTTCCTTTGGCTTCTAGACTAAGATGTAGGGTGGGCTGATTGAGATAGAGTCCAATAAATCACTCACATAATTACGATTGCAAGAATCAGTGTTGTACTGAACAGGAGTAACAGAATATACCAGTAAACCCCGGAGTCTAAAGAATCGAACTCCGATGTACACAAGAGCTTCCAATGTCTGATTGCTTTACAAATGAGTAAATGTGTTAAATATTTGACTTTAAGCATGTAAGCGAGAAAGTTATGAAATTATGCTTAAGGTTTGAGGAAAGTCACTAAGGGCTCTCATTACGAAGTACTGGATGCACCTAGTCTGGCTAACATACGCTCCACATTAAGGAAAAGCAAGTTTTTCACGCGTTTCAGTGTTTACGATGACATATCCCCTGAACTATGTGCCGCACACTGTTATCATTTTGCAGGTACATTCAGTGCTATGGGTGATTACTGCTGGAAATTTTGGTGTGAACAGAGCCGGTACGAAGAAGAAATAAATCTAAACGTCATCTCTGATGCTGAAGTTTTACTGCATAAATAGCGAAAATGTAGTAAGCGACAATCTTTTTTTCCTTTCATCATTTTATTGGCCGTGTCAGCGAAGAAAAGTTTAGTAAATGCTTGAAATTATGTGTTCAGTGTGTTGAAAGTCTCTAAGTGCTCTCATTCTGAGATACTGTCTGAATAAAGTCTGGGTATTAGTGCGCCATGTGTTACACTGTTCCTAACTGCAACACTTGTCGTTTTGCGTTAAACCTTCAACGCGGCCGAAGTGGCCGAGCGGTTCTAGGCGCTTCAGTCTGGAACCGCGCGACCGCTACGGTCGCAGGTTCGAATCCTGCCTCGGGCATGGATGTGTGTTATGTCCTTAGGTTAGTTAAGTATAAATAGTTCTAAGTTCTAGGGGACTGATGACTTCAGATGCTAAATCCCATAGTGCTCAGAGCCATTTGAACCATTTGAACCATACCTTCAACATAAAGTGATACCTTTTAATGAGGGGCGGATGCACATAAGGTCGAACTCTAACTGGAATTAGTGAAATTGTGTGGATAATGAGGTTCTTGGACTGTAAATAGGACGGCAATTTGAATTTGGAGAGTTGTGGTAAGTTCCTGTAGGACCAAACTGCTGAGATCATCGGTCCCTAGGCTTACACACTACTTAGAGTAACTTAAACTAATTTACGCTAAGGACAACACGCGCACCCATGCCCGAGGGAGGAGTGTGTGCAGAATGGTTCACGGAAGATCATAGAATACGACAGGATGTGTCAGGTCGTCCCACCCAGTCACCCCACCCTCCCAGCTTCCGAGAAGATCGATACCTTGTCCGAATGGCATTGCGGGACAGATCTGCATCCTCCTCGGATCCGCTGCAACACTGAGACACTCTAACACACCATACACTATCAGGGCTGAGAGTCCATCGCTGTTGATTATGACATGGGTTACGTGCACATTGTACACTTCTCTGGCTACCCTTGACGTATGTGGAGAAACATACTAGACAGCAATGGTGTATGGAACGACATCACTACGACAGGAATGGCATTACATAGTGCTTTTGGACGAATCCAGGTTCTGTTTGTTTGAAGATAATGGTAAAGAGGGAGTAACATCACAGTCACTGCATTCGCATGAGAAATACAGAGCCATCTCGTTGGTGTGGGGTGCTATTGGGTACAACCACGAATCACAGTTGGGGCGTGTCCAAGGCACTGTGAGCAGTGTGACTGAAGTGAATGACATCCTGCAACTTGTAGCCACACCCTTTCTGCACAACACCCCATACGGCATTTTGCAGCAAGACGATGCACGACCACACGTTGCTACACGAACACGTGTCTTCTGGGTGTCACAGGATGTCAGCCTTTCGCCTTGGCCCGCCAAGTCACCAGTCTTGTCGGCAATCGAAAATGTGTGACCCAATGTCAACTGTCAAAGATGAACTTTACAACCAGGTGAATACCATATGCCTTGCCGTCATGCATGGGACAGGTTATCAGGGCCCATGGCAGACTCTGTGTCTAAGAGGCAAGAGGACACATACTGAACTGAGGTGACTGAAATGATAATCACTTCAGTGGAACGTACTAATGTGCATGTCCTGTGAATATGAACGTCCTATCTCTAGTTGTTCAAGGTGTTCTGTTTCTTTTGAATATGAATGTATATTCCAGCAACTGAGATGGACAAAATAAAAAAAAAAGAATTATCAAATTTTCCTCAGTATTGTAGAGTTGTGGACCACTCCGAAGGAGCATGCTTCGAATCAGCAAGTCGTTGATTATAGTGATGGCGGGAACGGAGATGGTGGTAGTGGTGGCTATGATGGTTCGGGTGGTGGTGTAGTGATGAGGATCACAATGTTGATGATGTGGTATAAAGGATATGTGGGAATGAGAAAATTAGATGAGGCGAGGAAGACATTTTGAGAGCAGTGGAAGGACAGTGACGCCGGTGAGAAGTCCTCTGTCCTTGGTCCCCCTGAAGTCGCCTGACGTGTGCTGGAGGGGCGGCCGGCGGCCAACGCCCAGGTGGGGGCCGGCAGCCCAGAGCCGCCTCCACCGCCGCCCCCGGCCAGCAGAAGCCTCCAGCGCGCCGCCGCCACCAGACATGCCGCCCACCGCCGCCTCCGCCGTCGCTGCCGCGTCTCTCCTGCTGCTGGCCGCGGACGCCGCACACCTGCGTGAGTCGCTAGCCGTGCCTACGGGGCCCATGTAGAGAGCCGGAGTGCATAGGCCCCGCCTTGGCGGTCGCGTTTCTGACGCCCAGCTGGCAAAGTTTCTACTGCGTTCCAACGTTACAAAAAATAACGTTGATGTTCAGACTTTTCTTACGACTCGTGGCTCGCAGTTCACGAGATGAACGTAGTGAATGTGGCTATACGAGTCAAAACATCCAAACGAGAAATATTGTAAATAATTTATCGTTCGACACAGTTACACGAATTTCGGACGAAATCAGAGGCAAGCATTATTTGACATCAATCAAGGAGCCCACCCGGTTGGCCGTGCGGTCTAGCGCACGGCTTTCCGGGCGGGAAGGAGCGCCTGGTCCCCGGCACGAATCCGCCCGGCGGATTTGTGTCGAGGTCTGGTGAACCGGCCAGTCTGTGGGTGGTTTTTAGGCGGTTTTCCATCTGCTTCGGCGAATGCGGGCTGGTTCCCCTTATTCTGCCTTAGTTACACTATGTCGGCGATTGTTGCGCAAACAAGTTCTCCACGTACGCGTACACCACCATTACTCTACCACGCAAACATAGGGGTTACACTCGTCTGGTGTGAGACGTTCCATGGGGACGGGGGGGGGGGGGGGGGGGGGGAATCCACCGGGGGCCGAACCGCACAATAACTCTGTGTTCGGTGTGGGGCGGCGGAGGGATGAAGTGGACTACCGCAGTCGTCGTGGGGTTGTGGACCACTGCGGCTGCGTCGGAGACGGAGCCTCCCTGTCGTTTCTAGGTCCCCGGTTAACAGACAATACAATACAAAGTCAATCAATGTGGTTTTGGCAGTGGTGGGGATGAACCACGTTCGTCTACATCCACATTTTCATAATTATTTTGCATTTCACACTTAAGTGCCTGGCAGAGGGTTCTGCGAACCACCTCCACACTAGTTCTCTACCGTTCCATTCTCTAACATATTGTGGGAAAAACGAAAACTTAAATCTTTCTATACGATCTCTAATTTCTCTTACTTTGTTATGATGATCATTTATCCCTATGTACGTTGGCGACAGTAAAATATTTTTACACTCAGAGGATAAAGTTGGTGATACAGATTTCGTGAAAAGATCTCGCCTCAAAGAAAACGCCTTCGTTTCAATTATTGCCATCCCAACTCGCTTATCAAATCTGTGCTACGTTGCCCCCCTATTTCGAGATAATACAAAACGAACTGTCCCTTTTTGAACTTTTTCGATGTTCTTCGTCAATACTATGTGGTAAGGATCCCATGCAGCGCAGCAGTATTCTAGCATAGGTCGAGCACGCTTAGTGAAAGCATTCTCTTTAGCTGATCCGTGCGGGATTAGCCGAGCGGCCTAGGGCGCTGCAGTCATGGACTGTGCGGCTGGTCCCGGCGGAGGTTCGAGTCCTCCCTCGGGCATGGGTGTGTGTGTTTGTCCTTAGGATAATTTCGGTTAAGTAGTGTGTAAGCATAGGGACTGATGACCTTAGCAGTTAAGTCCCGTAAGATTTCACACACATTTGAACATTCTGATCTGTTGCATTTCCTAAGCGTTGTGCCAATCAAACCTTGTCTTTGGTTTGCCTCCCCCACAACACTATCTATGTGATGGTTCCTATTTAAGTTGTTCCTAATTGTAATTCCTAAATATTTAGTCGAATTGACAGCCTTTACGTTTGTGAGGTTTATCGTATAATTGAAATTTAATGGCTTTCTTTTTGTAGTCATGTGGATGACCCCACTCTTTTCTCATCTAGAATATGGAATCAATTTGAGGTCCCCTGTCGATGGCACTTATTACCTCGTGCGGATAAAGAACTAGTTGTTTTCCACGAGAAACAGAGATTTTCTGAAACCGTATTGACCGTGCGACAATAGACCGTTACCGTCGAGATAGATCATAATATTCGAACACAGTATATATTCCAAAATCCTACTGCAATCTACGTCAGCAATACGGATCTCTAATTCAGCGGATGACTGCCATTTCCTTTTTTGTGTATTGATCTGACTTGAGCAACTTTCCATTCTTGTCGTACACATCTTGTGTCGGGCGAACGGTTGTATTTGATTGCTAAGGATGAGGATAGTGCATCAGCATACTCTGGAAGAAACCTGATTGGTATTGGTATGTGCTTTTTGACCTGAACACAGCAGGTCATTTCGTTTTGAAATTTGTGTGATTGCCCGGACTATCAATTATTTTCAAAACATTCAGTCTGTGTCTCCACCTCGACTGAAATGTGGATCTTCCCAAAAAGAAAATTTTAGTGGCAGGTGCGGTACAGTGCGTTGCAAAAACACATAAGAATGATGTAAGAAACGGGAAGAGTAGACTGAAGATGGTTTTCAGTAAAGTAAAACACGTGCGGTCTAAATGTGACTTTATATAGGCGCAAAAGACAGCAAAATCCCCATATTATTTGGAAAGGCAGCGACTGCGGAAGAGAGGACTCAAAAACAAAAAAAAAACAACATGTACCGTCAAATAGCTCGGGGAAAAAAGAAACAATCTATTGACACACAACCAGTACAGACTAAGGAAATACCGTCCTTGTGATACACACCTACTTATTTATTCACACGAAGTAACAAGCGTTATCGACAGAGGGTCAACGTTGATTCCACATATCTAGATTTCTAGAGGGAACTCCACACCACTGCTCACAGGCGACTTCTAATCAAAATGCTTACATGAAGATCTTTTCAGCTGTAGGACTGCATTCGTGATTTTCTCTCAGGAAGTTAACAGTTGTCAGTCCTGTTCTTGAATACTGCAGTGCAGTCTGAGGTCCTTTCGAGATAGGATTGGCGGATGATGTAGACAACATGGAAGGGCATCTCGTTTTGTATTATCACGAAACAGGAGAGAGACTGTCACGAGTCTGATAAGCTAGCTGGGAAAGTAAAAACAAAGGCGTTTTCCATTGCAGGTAAAACATTCCCTTAGAAAAATTGATGAATTACTGTGCTGATGAACCTCTTACGTTATTTGTTTTTCAAACAGCTGAGCAGAACTGAACATACTCAGACATTTCGCTCTTTACCTATTCTGATCAACACTAAAGTGACACACAATATTTTTAGCGCAACGCAATCTGACTTTCAATAATCCCTACAAAAGAATGGCCCTGACTAACAATAACCTAAACCTTTCATGAATCACTTACCTCACAAAAATCTTCGTTACTCAAACTGCTGCAATATAGCGTGCGCCAGTACTGCCAGCTGAAAAAAAGATTCTAACTACTGAACGCAGTAACTACTGATAGGCATAGTTAGCAAATGAAAGATATCGATAGAGAACAATGTATTTACCTTAATAATGTTCAAAAGTTATCATATATATATATATATATATATATATATATATATATATATATATATATATATCAGTTCATGATATTCAATATTACACATTTACTCTTTATGGTGGACACACGTCAAGATCGTCCGCTTTCAAAATTCTGCCATCTCTCTCCCCACATCCACCACTGCTGGTGGCTCACCTCCAACTGCGCAACGCTACGCGCTATTCACATCCAATTGCCCAACACTACAATAGCGAATATTACAACAATGCCAACCAGCCACAGACTGCACACAGCACAGCCAGTGATTTCCATACAGAGCGCTACGTGACGTTACCAATAAGAAAACCCAAACAAACTACTTACACAGGGAGATCTTTTAACGAAATTTCAATCACCAGCTTTCCCTGCCGATTTGCAAAATAGTTTGATGGGTGCCACTTAGATAGGAAGAACTGAATATCGCTACATAAAAAGAGAAATGAAAACTCATACGGAAAGGTTTAAGTTCTAATTTTTCCCGTGTGTTATTCGAGAGGGGGACGGTAGAGAAGTAATCCGAAAGTGGTTCGCTGCATAAGACTGTACAGTCATACTCAAAAGTATCCGAACGACCAGAATTGCATTTCGCCTGATTCGCATGCAACCGGCATAACATCTGGTGACAGTTTAAGCTGTGATGTTGAAACTATCGTCATGAAGGTATACTCACACTTTTACATATATACTGCTAGAACGGAGAAGCTTAAGGAGTTCTGTGATTATGTGGGAACTGAATATATGAATGTAATGTGTCACTCGAAAACTCGCTGGTTATCACTGTTTCCAGCAGTTGAAGAGTAATCCGCCTGTTTGAACCGTTAAAAGATTTTTTCCTAAATGAAGACAAAGCCCCCAAAATATTGGTTCAGTTTTTCAGTAAGTGAAGCCTACTTATGGTTCATTCACAGTCAGCTTAGTACTTTGCAACATGGGATAAAGGAAATTGAGGGAAGCACGAAAAGTGTAATAGAGGTAAATGATGTTTTGAAAAATACTCTGGAAACTGTTACTAAGAGGAGAGAACAGCAGTTAATTTCTTTTAATGTTAAATCTGTCCTTAAAAGAGCAGAAGTATCAGAAGCAGCGGAAAGGAGTTTTAGAGAAGAAGTTAACAAGTTTTAAGACACTTGTGTAGAATATCTCAGCAAGTGGAGCGCCTCATATTTACCCTCATCGCCGGTGTTTGATTGGATGTTACTGAAGAGAGTGCCAAAATGGGAAAGTGTTGAAGAGACAGTTTCTTGTTTGAAGAGTAAAGAGATTGAAATCGATGATTCCATTCTCTTTGATCAGTTCGGCATACTGACAAATGTTGTTGAAAAAAGTCTTCACAAGTGGAATGATGAAAAAAAACAGCATTGGAATGTCATGAGAAGTGGGTCAGGTTTTTTAAAAGCTGTGACTGTCTTCAGCATTACTCTGAGTTGGTAATAATTGCAAGGTATTTATTTGCAATCCCAGCCCATAATGCCAATGTGGAAAGAATATTTTCGTTCATGAATATCCAGTGGACTGATGAAAGAAACAGAATGGAGGTGGACTCTCTTGAAGCAATCCTGCAGATCCTGTACAACTACAAAATGGATTGTGCCGAGTTTTATCACTGTGTCTCAAAGAACAAAGACATGATCAAGAAGGCTGGAGGCAGAGAAAAATACCCTTTTCTCCAAGGACAGTCAATTCCATCTACAAGTGCTCAGTAATATTAAAGCTCATGTTAATATTAATTGATTAAAAGTTGAATGGCTGTAAAATTTTGTAAAATTGTAATACATTTCTTTATTACTGTATGCACTCTCGCCATACATAATACAAAAGCTTCGAGATGTATTTGCCGCCTGGCTGTCTATTAAACCTGAAAAGAACAAAATGTCACAGAAGTTAGCCCTTTTTTCTCATGCGATTATTTTGGGTTGAGAAGTGAAGGGAATTATGTTCAACGTTCCATTAGTTTGGTAACTTCAGCAGACAGCAGAATTGAGTTTTAAAAAAATTTGGCAGTAAATGTATTCGAACTCGCGACATCTCATCTATGCGTGCACGACACTTACCATTACGCTACTAGCTGAGACATAGCTACAATAGCTCCAGAGCTGAACAACAAGTCCTCCAGAACTTCTGCATACCGCAGCACTGCGAGATAATGCAAATGGCCGGGTCTAGACTTCTGAGAGAAACAGTTACAGCTTTTCTTTTGCGCTGCACGACGTTTTTTACAAACAGATAGAATAGCTCAAGTGGAAAGGAACACTTCATATTTAAATTTCTGCATCCTACACTGTTGGCGGTTCTGTGTAGGTGGCAGTTACGTGATTTTATTTCGGTGATTACAAAATAGAGTCGAATGTATGCACTGGGTAGCCGAAGCAGCTAGTTCATAGTGATTCGGTCAACCAAGTAAAAGAATTTACTGAACATGCTGCAATTTACTACAGGGAGCCTGTGTGTCAGAATTCTCATCCAGTGTGGCGCAACGGTGTTACAATAGAAAAATGAGTCATGGAAAAGAGGATTTGGTGGTCTGTTGGACTGATGATAGGTTCTTATACCTATGGTCTGGGTTCGATTCCCACTTCTGTCAATAATTTGTGATAGGGAGAGAAAGATTCCATTCTCTTCTGGCTACACCAAGTGAAGAAGATATAATGGCAGTTTGGTTTGAAGTTCACATTAAAGATGATATTCCTTCTCTGCCAGGTAGACGTCAGGTTGAACCACAATAAAGTCTGGAGTGGCGACATGTAGAAACTCTATCACCAGTAACCTTTCTTATACTAGTTATTTATTTATAGTGACGAAACAAACGCTATGTAGGGTCACAGGACACTTATTCCATCTTTTATCTGAGCTTCTGTATGTCGGTAAAATTGGTTCTGAGCTGAGAATGCAACTCAGACCGCCCTTAACGCGGAATTTGATCCCTTCGTGACAATACAGCTCGGCTACAATTTGTTGTTTGTTCAAAACTGCAGATTCCTCAACATTTCCACATATTACGCGTGAGTGGGTTCGAATCCTGGCCCGGCACTAAAGATTTCATTATGTATTATCAGGCTCTAACATGAGAACACCTATCTGCTGGTGGATAATAATTTTGATTTTTAATGTTTTTTCATTCGTTGTCAGCACTAACGATATCTGACGTTTTTGACTCCCAGTGGGACACAGAACTATTTGCGAGATCACTGTAAGTTCAAGATGTTATTCCGAGCTGCTGGTGGAGAAAAATTCGGTAGCTGACGTCTCTTTGTGTGTAGTCAACAACGATATGTGTGGGGCTCTATTCCCAGTGAGCACTGAACCTTTCGTCATATTATTTCTAGTTCAAACATGCTCACATGTCGCTGCTGGTGCAACAAACCCATATTTAACGTTCGTTTTCTCTAGAATATAACAGCGGTAGGTGCCGGGTTGGAGCCCTGGGAAGGAAAAAATTAATGTTTCGTCTCGTCATTTCAGTTAAAACATCTAGCTACTGCCGAGAAAATCCGATATGTCACAGTTGGTTGTGCTTCGATATCAATCCGATTAGGTTCTGGGTTCGAATCCCTGTCCAACACAAAGCTTTGCCTCACGACCCTTCAAGTAAGTTACTTGTGAAGAAGCAATATTTAACATCTCTCGTAGTTCGTTAACAGGGACAATATATGCTGGGTAGGAATTCGCGTCCGTTAAAAATGTTTGTCTTATGTAATTTAAAGTTGATATTTGCTAACTGATACTGTCTAAAATCGAGGTATATCACTCTCTGTATGCCTAATCAGGAATGACTGTTAGTTTGCGTCAGTCACGAAATCTTTGCTTAGTCTGCCTGACCTGGGTTTGAATCCATATGCAGAACGAGAGGGTTCGTCGCGACATTTGAAGTTCATACATATTCTCAACTAGCTGGTCGTGGATAACTTAAATTTTTAATGTCATTTTGTGTTAAATAATAAGTACTGTATGTTACTTTGAAGAGGAAATCACGAATACGACGAACTTACTACGTGCATTACCTATCTGACGTAATAATCAGAGTGGTAACATTTCAGGTATGTCATTTATTGTAATAAATGTGAGCTTACAAGCCTTAAGGACAGTCTTATCTTGAGTTACTGCGATACAGAGCAGTGTTTTCTAGTGGTGACTTGTTGGAACCATTTTCAGTAGTCAAACGACTGTACCAAGGAGCGATTAGAGGACCTGCTAGACAGCTACGTTATGCCCGTTGCATGCGAATCAGGCGAAATGCAGTTCAGGTCGTCCGGATACTTTTGAGTACTACTGTACTTCATCTTTTCTCTCTCTCTCTCTCTCCCCTACGAACTGGCCTAGAAGACCCAACAATACCGACAGACAGACGTGCCTTCCTCAGTCTATCATTGGGTGCGGATATGGAGGGGAATGTGGTCAGCACACTTTCGTTACCGGAGCCGCTACTTCCGAATCAAGAAGCTACTCAGTTGCCCTGGCGAGGCTAAGTTAGGGTGATCAAATTATTTTCGCTGAAAACCGGGACACATTCACCCGGGTGCCAATGGACAGCTCATTCCACATGTACCCGGGTTTCTTAATTTTAAATATTAATCTTATGTTGATACATTTTGCTAACCCGATTATTATAACTAATAAGAGGATATAAAAGATTGATATAATCTAGATTATCTGTATAATTAATGACATTTAATAAACGTATACAGTAATAAAGAAATGTATTACAATTTTACAAAATTTTACAGCAATTCAACTTTTAATCAATTAGTATTAACATGAGCTTTAATATTACTGAGCACTTGTAGATGGAATTGACTGTCCTTGGAGAAAAGGGTATTTTTCTCTGCCTCCTGCCTTCTTGATCATGTCTTTGTTCTTTGAGACACAGTGATAAAACTTGGCACAATCCATTTTGTAGTTGTACAGGATCTGCAGGATTGCTTCAAGAGAGTCCACCTCCATTCTGTTTCTTTCATCAGTCCACTGGATATTCATGAACGAAAATATTCTTTCCACATTGGCATTATGAGCTGGGATTGCAAATAAATACCTTGCAATTATTACCAACTCAGAGTAATGCTGAAGACAGTCACAGCTTTTAAAAAACCTGACCCACTTCTCATGACATTCCAATGCTGTTTTTTTTCATCATTCCACTTGTGAAGACTTTTTTCAACAACATTTGTCAGTATCCCGAACTGATCAAAGAGAATGGAATCATCGGTTTCAATCTCTTTACTCTTCAAACAAGAAACTGTCTCTTCAACACTTTCCCATTTTGGCACTCTCTTCAGTAACATCCAATCAAACACCGGCGATGAGGGTAAATATGAGGCGCTCCACTTGCTGAGATATTCTACACAAGTGTCTTAAAACTTGTTAACTTCTTCTCTAAAACTCCTTTCCGCTGCTTCTGATACTTCTGCTCTTTTAAGGACAGATTTAACATTAAAAGAAATTAACTGCTGTTCTCTCCTCTTAGTAACAGTTTCCAGAGTATTTTTCAAAACATCATTTACCTCTATTACACTTTTCGTGCTTCCCTCAATTTCCTTTATCCCATGTTGCAAAGTACTAAGCTGACTGTGAATGAACCATAAGTAGGCTTCACTTACTGAAAAACTGAACCAATATTTTGGGGGCTTTGTCTTCATTTAGGAAAAAATCTTTTAACGGTTCAAACAGGCGGATTACTCTTCAACTGCTGGAAACAGTGATAACCAGCGAGTTTTCGAGTGACACATTACATTCATATATTCAGTTCCCACATAATCACAGAACTCCTTAAGTTTCTCTGTTCTATCAGTATATATGTAAAAGTGTGAGTATACCTTCATGACGATAGTTTCAACATCACAGCTTAAACTGTCACCAGATGTTATGCCGGTTGCATGCGAATCAGGCGAAATGCAATTCTGGTCGTTCGGATACTTTTGAGTATGACTGTACAGTCTTATGCAGCGAACCACTTTCGGATTACTTCTCTACCGTCCCTCTCTCGAATAACACACGGGAAAAATTAGAACTTAAACCTTTCCGTATGAGTTTTCATTTCCCTTTTTATGTAGCGATATTCAGTTCTTCCTATCTAAGTGGCACCCGGGCATCGAACAGCAATCCCAGAAAACGGTAAGTGTCAACAACCCTGAGCATGGCATCGTGAAGATAGAGCTCAGGGTGGGGATGGACAGTTCGACACCGACAAAAGTGCATAACACAAGTCTTCGCAGGAGAAAATTGAAACCCATGGGCTAGGGCCCACGCCTGCGCCTTGCGCATGGCTCCCTGCAACCTACGTTCTGCAACACTAATGGTGGAAGAGCTGAAACAGATGCAGAAATCGTCAGCATATAACGTGGGTGAGACAGACGACCCTACTGCTGCTGCAAGGCCATTAATGGCCACAAGGAAAAGGGGCACGCTCAATACAGAGCCCTGTGGAACACCGTTCTCCTGGATATGAAGCGAACTATGGGATGTGCCAATTAAAACGCGGAATGTCCGAAGAGATAAAAAATTCTGAATAAAAGTGGAGAGAGAGCCCCGGAGACCCCACCCGTGCAATGTGGCGAGAATATGGTGCCGCCACGTCGTGTCATATGCTCTGGAGAGGTCGAAAAAGACGGAGACGAGGTGTTGGCGCCTGGAAAAAGCAGTGCGGATTGCAGACTCAAGAAAGACCAAAGTATCGGCGGTAGAACGGCCCTGACGGAAGCCGCTCTGGCACGGAGCCAGAAGACCCCGAGACTCGAGCAGCCAACATAGCCGTCGACTCACCATGCGTTCCAATAGCTTGCACAGAGTATTTGTCAAGCTGATGGGCCGATAGCTATCCACATTAAGCGGGTCCTTACCAGGCTTCAGCACCGGAATGACGGTACTCTCCCGCCACTGCGACGGAAAGACACCATCGCCCCATATGCGGTTGAAGATGGCAAGAACACACTGCTGACAATCCGGGGACAGGTGTTTGATCATCTGATTGTGGATGCCATCTGGCCCAGAGGCTGTATCGGGGCACTGTGCCAGGGCGCTTTGGAGTTCCCACAAACTAAATGGTGTGTTATATGCCTCAGGGTGGCGAGAAGCAAAAGAAAGCCGTTTGCATTCCTCCTGGCGTTTTAGCGCGCGGAACGCGGGCGGGTAATTCCCCGACGCAGAGGCCCGAACATAGTGCTGGGCGAAATGCTCGGCGATTGCAACGGCATCGGTGGGTACCGCCCCGTTGATGGTAAGCCCTGCGACACCTGTAGAGTGCTGCAATCCAAAGATGCGCCGAATCTTCATCCACACCTGGGAGGGTGAAGTACGGGAACCAATGGTGGAAACGTACCTCTCCCAGCACTCCTGTTTCCGCCTTTTGATGAGCCGCCGTGCCTGAGCACGGAGACGTTTGAATAAACTGAGGTTCTCCAAAGACAGGTGCCGCTTATGTCGCTGAAGAGCCCGCCGACGTTCTTTAATGGCTTCAGCGACCTCTGGAGACCACCAAGGCACTGACTTTCGCCGGGGGCACCCTAATGAATGAGGAATGGTACGTTCCACAGCGGAAGCAATCGCTGCAGTCAGTGTCTCAACCGCCACATCGATGGTACCGTGGGGGAGAGAGTCAACAGTGGCAGCAGAGGAGAACGTTTCCCAGTTTGCCTTGCTAAATGCCCATCTAGGCAAGCGTTCATGGGAGCGACGCTGGGGTAGTGAAAGGAAGATGGGAAAATGGTCACTACCACACAAGTCGTCATGGACTCTCCAGTGGACCGATGGTACAAGCCCTGGGCTGCACAATGACAGATCTATGGCCGAGAACGTGCCATGCGCCACACTGAAATGTGTGGCGGCGCCAGTGTTTAAGAGGCAGTGGTCGAGTTGGGAGATGAGATTCTCGACCTCTCTGCCTCGGCCAGTAACCTTCGTTCCACCCCACAGGGGATTGTTGGCGTTAAAATCCCCCAGGAGAAGAAAAGGCGTGGGGAGTTGGGCGACAAGTGCAGCCAATTCGGTCAGGGAGACTGTACCACCTGGAGGGAGATAGACGCTGCAGACGGTTATGTCCTGGGTAGTCCTTACGCGTACAGCCACAGCTTCTAATGATGTTTGAAGGGGCACAGGAGCACTATATACAGAGGTAAGGACATACACGCAGGCTCCACCTGACACACGATTGTAAGCGCTACAGTTGCAGTAATAACCCCTGTATCCACGAAGGACAGGGGTCCGCATTGCCGGGAACCAGGTTTCCTGGAGGGCAATGCAGAAAGCAGGTGTCAGGCTTAGAAGCTGTCGTAGCTCAGGGAGATGGCTAAAATATCCGCCACAATTCCACTGGAGGATCGTACAAAGCGTGTCCTGTAAGGACATGAAGGTACTGAAAAAGCAAATTACTTCACAGAGTCACATGCTGCCACCGACTGAGTGACTGACGTCGCAACTGCCATCGTTTCTGAGACGGCGAGATCGAGGTCATCTGGGGACGCAAAGAGCTCGACCTCATCCTCAGAGGCTGAGCTGACAGGAAGCGTTGGCGCGGGAACCACTGGGTCCTTAGGCTTCTTAGAGAGCTTCCTCTTCTCTCTCTTGTCTTTGGGAGGAGGGTTCGAATGCTGGGAGGGCTTTCCGGATGCATTGTCAGGAACAGAGGAAGAGCATGAAGCCCTTCGACCAGCAGCTGGTGGCTTCCTCAGCCACTGGCTAGCGTCTAGCGAGACACTGGTAAAATCCTTGGAAGGGACTCGCCCAAGGGACCCCTTCCGAACGAATGAGGCCGGAGGAGGCTATTGCCTCTCCGGCTGAGCAGCCGGAGGAGGCTGTTGTGTCTCCAGCTGAGGAGCCGGAGGAGGCTGTTGCCTCTCCAGCTGAGGAGCCGGAAGAGGCTCTCGCCTCTCCGACTGAGCAGCCGGAGGAGGCTGGTGCCTCTCCGGCTGAGAGGTGGGGATGGATGTCCCCAGTTGTTCGGGGTCCACTGCCCCCAAACCGGGTGGTTTGGGGGCAGTGGCCCCTACCAGCGGTGGGGCAGGCGTAACTTTACTGTTCTGTGGGCCAACTGAGAAGGGAGTCTTTGCAGGAACCGGTGGCGGCAGAGTTGCAGCAGCATAACTCCTCAACATAGATGTGGGGGTGAGCCGGTCTAGCTTCTTCCTTGCCTCTTGGTAAGTTAAACGGTCCAGGGTCTTAATTTCTTGTATCTTCCGCTCTCTTTGGTAGACTGCACAGTCTGGAGAGCAGGGAGAATGATGCTCCCCACAGTTAACGCAGGTGGGAGGCGGAGCACATGGAGCATTAGGATGTGAATGTCGTCCACAATCACGACACGTGGGGTTGGCAGTGCATCTGGAGGACATATATCCGAACTTCCAGCACTGGAAGCATCGCATAGGGGGTTGGACATAGGGCTTGACATCGCACTGGTAGATCATGACCTTGACCTTCTCAGGCAAGCAGTCACCCTCAAAGGCCAGGATGAAGGCACCGGTAGCGACCCTATTATCCTTGGGTCCCCTAAAGACACGACGGACAAAGTCCACACCTCGTCGTGCCAGGTTCTCCCGTAGCTCGTCATCAGACTGTAGCAGAAGATCATTATGAAAAATAATCCCTTGGACCAAATTTAAGGACTTATGGGGAGTGACATGAACGGGGATGTCACCGAGCTTCTCACAGGCGAGTAACGCTCGTGACTGTGCAGATGGAACTGCTTGTATCAAAATAGCCCCGCTCCTCATTTTGGAAACAGATGCCACTTCCCCAAACTTATCTTCAAGATGGTGAACAAAGAAGAGAGGCTTAGTCCCGAAAAACGAATCCCCATCAGTTCTGCTGCACACAAGGTATCGCGGTGAATACGGCTCCTGTCTGTCCGCAGCCCTACGTTCCTCCCATGGCGTGGCTAGGGAAGGGAACGACTTGGGGTTATACGTCACAGCATTAAATTCTGTCTTACCACGCTTAGAGACGTTGGCGGTCGTGCGACCACCGGATTGAGACTTCACCCGCTTCATTGCGGGGCATCCGCCCCGATGCCACCCACTCCGACCAGGGGCTCTCCCCACGGGCGCCACCCAGCTACAGCAAAGGCCACCTGGCAGGATGGCCGTTGCCAGGAGTCCTGATGCCCCAGAGAGACGAGCATCGACCCCTTGGCTTACGTGGGGAGGTGTTAGCTCAGGCATCGGCAGTACGATCCCTGTGTTGTCAGGGGGCTACAACCTAGAGGGTACATGACGACCCCACCACAACGGGCTGGCTACCGTGCTGGATTTTTGGTGCCATGGGTAGTCCATAGTGGTGATCGTGGGTGCAGATGGTGACGCACTAAGGGCGTTACGTACACAATCCATCAGGTGTGTATGCCCAAAATGACGGATGGAGGGTGCAGTGACGACGCCAAGACGATCAAGAGTGCCAAGGCCTTTGGGCACAGAGGACTGATGGTGCACCACCACGTAAGGTGTCCTTCCCCAAAAGGCTCGTACTTCTGGGGAATTTGGAAAAATGGAGGTCAAACCCTAATGGGGACCATCACATTAAGGCCGAAACGTTTGAGACTCCTTTTAGTCGCCTCTTACGACAGGCAGGAATACCGCGGGCCTATTCTAACCCCCGAACCCGCAGGGGGGGAGCACGCCCTGTGCGAGCCGAAACGTCACGGTGTGACAACCCCGTTTCCCACACACCGATCATTCTGACCCGTTCGAACTCGCCCACATGCCGATATGGCTCCCTTTGCCGTCGACGTCACTGTGTTGTTTACACCTTGTGTGACAGTTCTGCACCGACTACACTAGGCGCAACACCGAACCTGTCGGACCGACACGAGAGGGCTCTGCTCGGCCTACGTGTACCCTATCTCGCAGCAAAACGTATCACGCATTGCTTGCACACCTGTCGCCACTTCCACCAAGTGTGACGCTATTCGGGTAATTCCTTCTCCATGTCGCACTTTTTACAAACGGCAGTGTATATTAAAAGAAACGAATGTGGGTAACATGACTGAAACTGCTATCATACATTAAGGAGGAAACCTATGACATGACACACATTTATTTACTTACCACCATCTAACTCGCGTTGACCCACAGAATCACTTTATCTCACAGACCTTAATACAACAGATAAGGGTCGAAAGGTGCTTCACATGCTATTAAAATAGAAGTAAAACCACAGAAAAGCTAAAGGAAAGGCACGGAGAAATGTGACTGGCTCACCACTTACAAAAAAACACGAGTGACCCAGTCACCGTATTAACACATTAAATACGCCTCCCTAAAATTTTCGAAAGTACGTTGGACAAATCACAGAACCTTAAAACTCGCCCCACATTCGTTTTAGCGTTACTGACGATAGAGGTCAGATCTGTACACACAGTAATCTGTACGCCATAAACACCACACATAGGAGGGTCCTCTCGCCGGAATAGGAACCAATGGGTCATAGAACTGTGGCCTCAGCAAGGATGAGTAAGGAAGAACTCGTCCCATCGACGTAGATGAAAGGAAATACGTCACGGCCGCGTTGTATGCTTTACTAGACGGAGCTTATTACGTGTCACTTCCAGCCATTCATCATCCCATCGACGCAAGACCCTTCATCTCCCTGGCACCTAGCAGAAAGACATCTCCTTCCCCTGCCGTTGTAGTTGGAGGAGGGCATCCTGGATATTCTGGAGCACTTTATCTGGAGGGTACAAGCGTTGTAGAGTGAGAAGGGCACTCAGAGAATCGGAAAAGGCAATGAATTAAGGACTCGAATTCCGTCTCATCCCTACAGCCCACTCCTCTAATCTTCGCACTGTAAGTTGCAACTGACGAGTCATTGTTGCAACACTGGAGGGGAAATAGAACACAGCAAAATCATCCACAAACAAGGAGCACTGTACCGGGCTCCTTACCGTACATGTGATCCGATTTATGGCTATGCCGCAAAATCGTGTAGTTTCATAATTTTGGATCGAAGGCAGTAAAGTCTTGAGGCAATCAGACCTTCAGGACACGGTCAAGAAAAACAACAGAGTCCCCCTGTTTCAACCATCTGTATAGATGGCTGTAAATGTGTGGTGCACAGTTAAAATTTCCTTAAGTAATGTATTCAAAAGATATGCAGGAGGGAAATGTCTCCTGCGCTGCACTAAATCTAAAATGACGCTGGTCCCCTGCAGTAACCAGAGTGGCAGACAGTTGAAACACTGGATTTGGGGTTGTATTTGCTCCACACCAAGTGACTCCTGCGTACATTTCGCACGCGTCCAAAATGGCCTCGTTGCCAGTGGACGATTCGTAAAGAGACGTTCCATAGCTGGACGAACAACGGTATGGAATGTTGGGGAAGTGGGAGTAGCGAGGATCTGACACGCCTGACGGACGTGAGGAGCTGCCGCCGAATGGTAAGTGGTGGTTCCCCAGCCTCAGCACAGAGGCTGGGTACACTGCTGGTCCTATAAGCACCTGCGTTCAGTCTAACCCCCTCATGGTGGATAGCATCAATAATAGTCTGATAAGAAGGCCTCGCTGACCCATATAATGCGCATCTCTAGCCGTGAACGCACAGAAGCGTAAGAAGCGTAATAAAACTGGAGTAGACGCACCCTGTCTGCTCCCCAAGACGTGTGGTTAATGCACCTTACAGTATTTAGCGCCTTCTGGGTTCTGGCTTTCAGGTCACTCAGGTGTGATAACCGCGATAGTTTGGTGTCAAAAATGAGGTCCAGAAACATTACCGATCTTTAAAATGAAGAATGGTATCCCTTAAATGGAAGTCAGATAAATTAAAAATACGAGAAGAACGATTAAAATCAACACAAACACCCTTATCTGCAGATAACTGAAAACCCGTCTTTGCAGCCCACTCCTCTAATCTTTGCACTGTAAGTTGCAACTGACGAGTCATTGTTGCAACACTGGAGGGGGAATAGAACACAGCAAAATCATCCACAAACAAGGACCACTGTACCGGGCTCCTTACCGTACGCGTGATACTGTTTATGGCTATGCAAAAAGGGTAAGACTTGGAACAGTACCCTGAAGAACAATGGTCTCCTGCTCGAAATGATCCGACAGAACGTCACCAACTCGAGACCTAAAAAGCCGCTTAATCAGGACAGACCACATCGAGCTGCACGAGAATATTCTGTCTCCAAGTAGAATCGTATGACTTATTGATATCGAAAAAGAAGCCGATTCAGTGATGTTTACGTAGTAAAGGCTGGTGGATAGCCGCCTCTACCAGTGTCAGGTTGTCGACACTGGTCTGAAATCTCCAGAATCCATACTAGAGCGGCTAAGGAGATGCCTTGTACCTAACAGCCAGATGAGACGTCGGTTAACCATTCGCTCGTAAAGGCGACGCTCCGGTAACTACGGGGTCATGTGCGGTTCTTTTCTGGTTTGAGGAGAGGTATCTTCACCTCATCCACTCTTTTAGATGTGGCTTTTAACCCCATGATGTAGTTGAAGATCCTTCTGGTCAGTCTGCGTTCATCCATCCTTAGTAGGTGTCCGTAAAATTTCAACCTCCGCCTCGTCATTGTGTTGGCGGTCTTCTCAGTGTACTTCCAGAGTTCTTCGTTTTTCCTCTTGTTCCATGTCCCATTCAGCAGTTTGTGCGGTCTAAGTATTTTCCTCTGATTCTGTCTTTCTTCCTTTTCGAGTTCTTGAAGCTTCCATTTTCATTTAAAATAAGGCACTCCAGAGTGTACAGGTCTTACTACCGAGTTATAGCACAAAAAGTTTATTAAGTAACTATTTTTTCAGGGTGACAAGACGTCATGAATAACTAACTTTTTAATACGTTCTATACAGTAAGCCCATCGACTATTTACGGCTATGTTTTTATGGCTCCCTCTTTTTAGTAACAATCGCGTTTAAATTTTCTGAACTATTTGCGAAATATTGTGAGTGTTTCGAGTTAAAGCTGCGGTTTCTTTGCCGAATCTGCCCTTTTAATAGCTGATTCCGCAAATAGGTCCAAAGAAATGTAACCCTTCTTTTAGTGACAGACCATTAGCAATACAGTAGCTTTGTGTAGATGTATTTAAGGTGTAATTTCCTATGTTGCAGTGCTTTACACAACTCTGCTGACTCTGTTACGTTGTTTTTCCAGCCGCCGAGTTCGCCGTGTGCAAGAGGAATGCCCCTGACATGGGGAAATGTCTCACGGCTGCGTTGCAGGACGTGATCAAGCATCTGCCGCCAGGTACCGTAGCTACTCATACCTCTCTGTGTGTATGGTGGGGAGCGTCCTCAAAGTCTGAGTGAGATGCGTACTCAGGCGAGACGTGTTGGGAGGGAGTGGCGTGAGCCTTCTTTCCAACCTCAGGAGCAACTTCACCCATTCCTCTTCTCACTCTTGCCCTCCACCTGTTTTGCCGATCTATTTGATCACGAGACACAAATCACGTCCTGCTATCAGACGCTTTCTAACAACAGGATGTTAATACATTTTTGCACGCTTTGCTTCAGCATTATGAAGTTTTGTAAACGTAGCACCATGTTGGTGTAGGCATTCTTCTCTTTCTGCCGGCATCTTTGCCATTTTGTTTCAGTTTCTGCAGTTTACTTCGCTAATAAAATTTTATACGAGTGTTCTGGGAAAGCCTTTTGACTTTTACCAGAATCATTCCATTTAAAAATTTTTATAGGAAGCCGTCGTGTCGCATTAGGTGTCCAATTAATTTAATTGTCTTCTCTTTATAATGTTAATCAATGTTATTTTATCTTTAAATACTTTTAGTATTTGTCCAATGGATTTTGTTTCAGGCTAGGTTGTTTTTGCTGCTCTTCTCCACTTCCACATCTCTAGCGCTTTTTTATTTTCGTGTTTCCTCGGTATCCACCTTTCAAAAGCATAACTTAAAATGCTCCAAATAAATGTCTCTCTGAATTATTTTCTTATTTCTATATTGACGAGATTGTTTGTTGAAAATTTATTTTATGTTTCTAGCTTTGTTTCGGTATTATGCTTAGTATTTTAATATCCATTATACTTCTTCGTCATGCTTATCGTACTTTCTCAGCATCAAAGTTCGTTTACTTGCACTAGTATTGTATTTCCTGTCTTAATGTTTCTCTTTATTTGTGTTCTGTATTCATCTGTCACCATTATTTTAGTCTTTTTTCTTGTTATTCTTAGACGGCAGTTGCCCAAAAACACCGTTCGTTAAAAATGAAGTTGTTTACTCTCCTTTACTCTCACCAACGATATATCTCTCCATGAAATATATGCCAGTTTCCTTAGTCATGACTTTAAACTATATTTTTGTTTTGTTTCAGCAGTCATTTGGCTGCTTTGGTGCGGTTCTTCGTGACTCGTGCCAACCATCTGATAGTAGCACTTGTACCCGACGTCCCCGGTTATTTCTTTGACAAATTACAATCTCTCTCTTCCCCTACAATTTTTGCCATCTACCAGGACACTTTGATTCATGAAATTCACATGTCCAATCATTCTACCCTTTCTTCTAGTCACTCTTTACCACACCTCCTTTTGCAAAGAACCTCATAGTTTACTATCTTGATAAAAACTTATTACAGGTTGACAATGTCATTTCAACGAACGAATTTCCTCTAAGTCGTGTATCAGCTAAAAGATGTATAGATAATTCCGCAATTCACTGCGTGCTTAACTTTTTGAGAAATGTTTTGACCTAGCTTTATACAAGCATTTTCTGCTGAGGCTAAAAGGGTTTGCTGTGATAATGTGTCCCAGTAGTGGGATGTCAAACAAAGCTCAAGCACGATCGTAGATAAATGGAGCCCTAGTGTTGTATGGTTCAAGGCGACCACCAAAGCTTTCTAGAATGCAAAATTGCCGATGACAGCTGCACATCCCTTCAGAATTAATTACAATGGTATAATTCAAGTAATAGACAGTAAATTAAATTGCCTGTAAACTTTTTGTTTAGTGATGTAAGTTGGTTTGGTCATGGCATAAGATTTTGTGATTGAAAGGAATCCTAGAAAATATAATAGCACAACATAACACTTTTCTTGCTGTTGCTTATGTTCTTTTGTTTTTCATATGTGTTTCCACATTGTGTCTCAAATATACCAACATTAGTAGCTGAATTCCCGTGTTCTGGTACCAGTCAATTAACACGACAGAAGTGACCAATCTATAGCTAGCTCTAGGTCAAGCTGAAGCGGCACTGTGCACTTAACAGCGGTAGAAGAAGATAAGTAGAAACTGTAATGTTTGTATTTCTCATTAAACAAATGTAAATACTGTATTCATAGCTGTTAAATGATGACGCCAAGTTAACGTGTAAGTCCTGTTTCACTGCCCAAAGCCATTCAATAAGCGTATCGTCAAAATATTTGTTAGGTAGAGCCCTTTGGATAAAGTCATTTCACAATGAGTGAAAACAGACACAAACACTACAAGAAACACTCATGAAAATCTTTCTTTGCTGCTGAAGCCACTGTAACAAATTCTGCAGTTGACTGTAGCGTCTTTTGTGGGGCTAGCTTGGATTTAGATGTTGTTTGGGATAGCAGAGGTGTTCATTCAGAAGAACTGAGGTGAACCTTAAGCGGTCGGAACTGAAAGACATTTGTGGAGCGGTTATCGAAAGCTCTCTCAGGCAAAGAGGAAAGTTTCGGAAACGAAAAAATCAAGGAACATTCAGAACAAAGAGGCGCTGTTGAATGTCGTGAAGCAGGCAGAGGGGCAGCCTGGCCACGGGGAAAACTGTAGTTGTGAAAGGGGAAGTCACTCTGTAGGCAGTCAGAACGGACGAGACTCGGCACCTTCGTATCGGGCGGCCTGCGACAAAAAGCACCCAGCGAAGACTGGCGAGCACCCAGCAACAATTTGCTCCTAGCATTATTTTCTGATATGCAAAACGCAACCGTTCCTCCGACAGTGCAGGTCATTTCTGCCATTGATTAATACATTGCTAAAACCATTATATGGTTGATGAGGGACAGAAATTCGGTAGTAGGATAAGGAATAGAAGGATAAATATTAGGAAATTGTGGGCTGATGGAAAGGAATGAAAGAGGAAGCCATCTGGTATGCACAGAACATAATTTAATCGTAACTGGTACTTGGTTTAAGAATCATTAAATAAGGTTGTGTAAGTGTAAAAGACCTGGGAACGCTCGAAGGTTTCAGACTGGTTACCGATATATGATGGTAAGTCAGGGATTTCGAATGTAGATTTTAAACTATAAGGCATTTTCAGGGGCTAATATGGACTCTAACTATAATGTATTGGTTATGAACTGCAGATTACAGATGAAGAAGTTACAAAGAGATAGGAAATGAAGGACGTGGACCTGGATAAATTGAAGGAACCAGAGATTGAGAGGGAACACATTGAACTGAAACAAGGGAAAGAAATACGACATAAAACTGATGGGTAAGTTTGAAAGACGAAGTAAAGAAGGCATCAGAAGATCAAACAGATAAAAAGAAAAGGCCTAGTAAAAGTCTCTGGATAACTTAAGAGATACTAAATTTAATTGACGAAAACCTTTGTAGCTTGCGCAACCACAGTGTAAGTTGTGTATCTTGAAGTTTTCCCGGCGTATTGATTGGTCCATCATATTTCGGGCTTGCAGCCGGATCACGTTGACATCTTGGCACGATATTTCGGCTAACAAACATGCAGCCATCTTCAGGTGAGTACTCACCTGACGATGACTGCATGTTTGTTAGCCGAAATATCGTGCCAAGATGTCAACGTGATCCGGCTGCAAGCCCGAAATATGACAGTCTAAGTTACTTGGATTGCTAGCTCATCCTTCAGATCATGGATTACGTCTGCTTGTTATGGTTTTATTTTTATTTTAGATTTTAATGGGAATCCTTACACTGCAGTCCATTTTCCTTGATATACTGCTATTATGGTGGCAAAAGTTTTTAGCCGGTGGACTGTCACTTGAGTACCATATGACAGTGGGTGTTCACTTCTAAACGTTTACGTTCAGTGAGTGTCTCTTACATCTCCTTTTTATCCATTGTGACATTACTCATAATTCCTTTTCATTGCTTTTAATGTTCTCCATAAGTTCTACGGAAACGTTCTCCACAATATCTTATTACTTAGGGCAGTGCCTTTTGTCCGGATAATCTATTTAGTCGAGTCAAATTGCAGATATACCTTGCAAAAGGTGGGTTAGAAGAGTTTATTTTTTCAACTCGTTCATATGGTTGGAAAGATTAGAAAACCGAGTTTTGCCAACAAAATTTCGCTTGGGAAAACTTTCTGCAGTCAAAAAACTTGGAAAATTTCGGCCTTTTTTCAGTTTTTTTTCAAAATATCTCAGTTTCATTTGCTCCTATCGCTTTAACGTCTATTTTCTCTTTTAAAGAGCACAAAATTCTCTACAAATTTGATTCTTGCCATTTTCTTCTACTCCCAATATCTAAGGCGCTACAGCGCCTAAAAAAATACCAATTTTTCAAATTTTGAGCATAGTGGCAAGATACCTTATTTTTGAACACTATTTTTTTCTGTTTTTGTTTGTGTAGTATAAATACATTATACATCATGTTATATGTTGGAATTTACCATCTCACTTTCAGGTATTCAATTTCTGTGCATGCAACATGAGAATTGCTGGGCACCCGACTATTGCGATTCTTACATCACTACCTCAAGTTCACTATGGGGCACCTCTGCCCTGGTATTTGTAAAACTATAAATATAAAAATACATCATTAAGACACACACACACACACACACACACACACACACACACACACACTTACACAAACACACACAAAATAATTTGTCTCAGGAAACTGAACTATTATTAGCTGCAATAGGGAACCTAATTAGGTAGGTAATTATTCTTGTGTATAAAAGCCACGCAGTTGACATTAAAAATAAGTAGATTTATTACAGTTAAAATGCATTGCCAGTTACTAAAAAATGTTGACAGTTCTGGGTGTGCAATACTTGTAATATCTACTTTTAGCGCACTTGAGACAGATATGAGCAGCACTTCCAATGTTTTGAGGGGTCAGGTTCCTCAGTGTCACCTGAAATACCTTGAGTTACAAATTCAGGGTCTGTACATAGAGTTGATCCCAGATTGACCTCGTCTTTAAACAGCGAGTCAGCCTCAGCAAGTTCGTTGATTTCGTCAGCGGTTTCCTCAACATCCTCCATAACATCTTCTTCACTGTCTTTGTAGTGTCGGTAGCTGGACCGACACCGTGGAGTTGATTGCTGAAAAAGAAAGCTAGACTAACGCTGTGGCCGATAGTGCACGCACGGCAATAAGCATACGGGCGTGAAGTCTGGAACATAAAAACTTATGAATGAATAAGAAGAAAAGTATGTAGATGCTTTTTACTTAACTTTTAATAATTCCTTGGAATACATCTCTCTTGAATACTCGTAAGCTATAGGCACTGATACAAATGGCGCCTTGCTAGTTCGTTGCCATTAACTTAGCTGATGGCTATTCTGTCTCTCGGCTAATGAGAGAGAAAGGCTTCATACATCTGGTCGGTAACTAGGTTCTCGTACAACTGGGCGATAGCTAGGTTCGCGTACAACTGGGCGATAGCTAGGTTCGCGTACAACTGGGCGGTAGCTTGGTTCTCGTACAACTGGGGTCGAGTCCACTCTCGTATCACGAGACCTGCCTTGGTGGTGGCGCTAGGTCTGCGATCACAGTGGCGACACGCGGGTCCGACATGTACTACATGGACCGCGGCCGATTTAAACTACCACCTAGCAAGTGTGGTGTCTGGCGGTGACACCACATTCCTCCCCCGCAAATCGGCGAACGGTCGTGTAATAAGGCTTCCGCCCGCCGTGGGGAGGACCACATGTTGACGTATGCGATGAGGTGGGGAGCCTAACAACAGGCGAGGCTGTGCCACCCGCACCCGGCCATCCGGTCCGAGGGGAGCTAGGAAACGCCTGCAAAACTAGTCCAGGGTGCACGTCAACATGCGGTGTATGCGCCCGTAAAGAGACAGGAGGTACTGAAGGGTCGACGTCCATGGCGTCGGGGTAGCCGACGCGCGATGACGTCATGTGGTCCGGAGCGGGCGGGCGTTCCATGGCGGAGGACAGCTGGTCACGGGAAGCGATCGGCGGCGCGTGACCCTGGGAGGCGCTTGGCGGCTGCAACGAAGCGTCGAATGCGGTCGGCGGCGGCGGCGGCTGCTGCAGCTGCTGCTGCTGCGGCGGCGGCGGCGCGTCGCCATGGGGCAAAATGGAAGGCATCGTCGGTAACACCTGGGGATGAGGCGAGCCAGTAGATGGGTCCCCAGGGCGCTGACCGGACGGCACCGTCGCTGAAAGCAGACGGGGAGCGGCAGAACCCGAGCGACGACAGAGGCGCAGCTGATTGAGATGCCGACGCACCTCACCAGAGGCCCCCAAAACCAAATACATCGCGCGGCCGAGGCAGCGAAGAATGCGCCCTGCGAGCCAACGCCGTGAACCTCGATAGTTGCGATAAAATACAACGTCGCCTGGAGCAAAAGCAGGAGTCTGCCGCTGCGCAGGAACCTGATGCGGCGGATGCAGCAAAGACATCAAGGTGCGATGAGGACGACCGTGGAGCAACTCAGCCGGCGAGCGACCATCTCGGGGCTGAGAGCGATACGAAGACAAAAAGAGCAACAAAGCGTCCTCCCGAGAATGCGACTCTTTCAATTTCAACATCTGTGACTTGAAAGTCCGGACCAATCGTTCAGCGGCACCGTTGGACTGAGGCGAAAACGGCGCGGATGTCAGATGTTGAATACCATTGGCCTGGCAGAAAGACTGGAATTCTGCGGACATGAATTGTGGGCCATTGTCGGAAACCATAGTCTGCGGAAGACCTTCAATGCAAAAGATAGCAGACAACGCTTGAATGGTGGCGGAGGACGTCGTGGAAGACATCCGGACAACAAAAGGAAAATTACTGAAGGCGTCGACCAGAACCAACCATCGAGCATTCCAGAATGGACCAGCAAAATCAACGTGCAAGCGTTGCCAAGGGGAAGTGGCTTTTGGCCATGCAAAGACTTTCCGCGGCGGTGCGGACTGATGTTCGGCACACGCCGGGCACGAAGAACACATATTCGTAATCGCAGCATCGATTCCGAACCAAGTACAGTGCTGACGAGCAAGTTGTTTCGTTCGCACGATACCCCAATGTCCTTGGTGAAGAAGCCGTAAAACAGAGGACTGTAACGAACGTGGGACCACGACTCTGGACTGATCATTATCAGAACGCAACAACAAAACACCACGTCGAACAAAAAGTCTCTCCTTGTGAGCAAAAAATCGGCGAACCAACGGATCCTCGATCCGAGACTTTGACAAAGGCCATTGCGTAGCAACAAAACGTAAAACAGTAGCAAGGACAGGGTCAGCAGCTGTGGCTGTAGCGACACGACGAAAATCAATCGGAAACGATTCGACCACTTCATCGGTTTCCGAATCAATGAACATGCAAGCAAGTTCGGAAGAATCGAACGCTTTATCCTCAGCAACAGGCAAACGGGACAACGCATCGGCGTTTCCGTGCTTAGCAGTGGACCGATACAAGATATCGTAGCGGTACTGCGAGAGGAAAATAGACCAGCGAATGAATTTCTGCGCTGTACGTGGAGGTACAGGCTTGGTCGGATGAAAAAGCGATGTCAAAGGTTTGTGGTCTGTGATGATGGTAAAGTGACGACCATACAAGAAATCATGGAACTTAGTAACACCAAACACGAGAGCCAAAGCTTCTTTCTCTATCTGTGAATAATTTCTTTGCGCAGACGAGAGCAATTTGGACGCAAAGGCAATAGGGCGATCATGGGAGCCAACTTTGTGCGCAAGCACAGCACCGATCCCGAAATCCGATGCATCTACCATCAACAAAAGGGGTTTCTGGGGATCGAATGGCGTAAGGCAAGTATTAGAAAGCAACGCCGATTTCAACTGGCGAAAGGCGCGTTCACATTCCGTCGTCCAGACGAACGGAACACCTTTACGGCGTAAGCGATGAAGCGGAGCTGAAATGAAAGAGGCATTGCGCACATATTTATGATAATAGTTAATTTTACCCAACACACTCTGTAGCTGTTTCACATTTTGAGGGGAAGGCAATTCTTGTATGGCACGGAGGTGCTCTGGACTCGGATGTATGCCTTGGGCATTAATGACATGTTAAACAACTTAAATAAATCTAGACCAAATAAGTTCACTGCAGAAGAAGAACGAAGAACGTAAAATGACACAAGTTTTGTTTGTCCCTTGTATGTCGCAAGAAGGCTGCACTGTCCTAACACAGGAATTTTCTGTCCGGAATATGTAGTTAGCTTAACATTTGCGGCACGCAACGGAGGTGCGCCCAGTTGTTTGTACGTGTCATGATTGAGCAATGAAACTGCAGCTCCGGTATCGAGCTGGAATGGTATCACTTTGCCTTCAAAGTCTAAGTCCACAAAAAGTTTATTGTTCTGCTGACGACAAGAGCGACTGTTTTGTGCAATTGGAACAGACACTGGTACAGAATCACTTGCTAATTGACGTGATTTCCGGCGACGTCGACGCACAGGTTTTGTGGGACGAACACAGTCACTGTTAGAGAAAGTGTCACTGGACGAAGTGGAATTAACGACATGAATGTCCATAGGCGAAGGTCCACGAGCCTGAGTGTCCTTGGTTCGATTCCGGCGCGAAGCAAAGGGCCTGGAATGATTGTGATTGTCTGATCTGAGCTTTTTCTGGCAAACACTTTGAACATGTCCTTTCTTATTGCAGAAAAAGCAAATAGCTTGGCGTGACGGGCAATGTTCACGCGAATGTCTAGTAGCACACCGCGGGCATGATTTCACTACATTTGGGGGCTGGCGCGGCACACCTGGCTTAGCACGCGGCGGTCGCTGTGTCGCCGTGCGCGAGGCCCGGTGACCGGGCCGCGCAGCGCGTCCAGCGGGCCGGTTAATGTTACACACGGCTGGCGAAGTTTCAAAAGATTCCTGAGCACAGTCCAGTGTGTCCTGTCTATCCAATATGTCTATCACTTGTTGAAGGGAGGGATTAACTAGTTTCAAAATTTGCTCCCGTATGCGAACATCAGAAACGTTCTGTGCAATTGCATCACGCACCATTGTATCTGAATAAGAAAGACCACAGTCACATTCAAAGGCACAGTCCCTAGTAAGTCCTTGCAATGTTGCTACCCACTCCCTATTAGTTTGACCGGCCGTACGTTTTGTACGAAAAAACGTATACCGTTTTGCAACCACATTAACTGTTTCTTTGAAATAGGCATCTAATGCAGACAAAATTTCCTCGTATGACAAAGTTGCTACGTCGCGGCGGGGAAACAATTTCACTATCACACGGTATGTGGACACACCGACACAAGAAAGCAAAAACGGCTGCCGCTCATTACCTTGAATTCTGTAGGCAGCAAGGTGGAAGGCGAACTGACGAGACCACTCTTGCCAGGTCTCGTGGTTCGGGTCGTAGTGCCTAAAAGGCGGTGCAACGGCAGGTTGTGGCTGTGGTAGCGGTGAAGCGGCGGCGGCCGCATCGGTGTGCAGCGCACGTTGACCCTGGACGAGCTGTCCAAGGGCATCCAGTAACGCCTGCGTCTGCTGATTCTGCAAGCGATAAAATTCGGACAGTACATCTGGAGAATGTGGCGAAGCCATGACACAATGAAATGTAAGCAATCAGAACACTTTAAAGCGTCGCCAACGTGGCAAAGGAATTAATACAAACTCTTTTTCTCGTCGCCAATAATTGTAGTGTCGGTAGCTGGACCGACACCGTGGAGTTGATTGCTGAAAAAGAAAGCTAGACTAACGCTGTGGCCGATAGTGCACGCACGGCAATAAGCATACGGGCGTGAAGTCTGGAACATAAAAACTTATGAATGAATAAGAAGAAAAGTATGTAGATGCTTTTTACTTAACTTTTAATAATTCCTTGGAATACATCTCTCTTGAATACTCGTAAGCTATAGGCACTGATACAAATGGCGCCTTGCTAGTTCGTTGCCATTAACTTAGCTGATGGCTATTCTGTCTCTCGGCTAATGAGAGAGAAAGGCTTCATACATCTGGTCGGTAACTAGGTTCTCGTACAACTGGGCGATAGCTAGGTTCGCGTACAACTGGGCGATAGCTAGGTTCGCGTACAACTGGGCGGTAGCTTGGTTCTCGTACAACTGGGGTCGAGTCCACTCTCGTATCACGAGACCTGCCTTGGTGGTGGCGCTAGGTCTGCGATCACAGTGGCGACACGCGGGTCCGACATGTACTACATGGACCGCGGCCGATTTAAACTACCACCTAGCAAGTGTGGTGTCTGGCGGTGACACCACAGTCTTCACGTTTTCACAGTTGACCCCAATACATTTCTTAAAAATTGAAGAACATTTCAAACCCGCTTTTCTGCAGGAGCACGCTCCGCCACAGTTCAGCTTGCATGAGCATGAAACAATGTGAAGAAGTGCCTCAGGTGCTGGATCTTGGCTCATTATAACGGGTATTGGACCGTGGTCACTGTGATTCCAGCCCCATTTCTCAGGAGGTTTCCAGTCTCCCATACAACTTTGGACTTGTTGGTAAGTCCGCAACGAATGATGTGCAGCATCTTGTGTAGGTGGCAACCGTGCAAGATTCAGTTTGCTTTTTGTGGCAGACTTGGCGAATAGCTGGTACCGCAAATGGTCTAGTGTGTGGGAACTGCTGACACATCCACTATACAATGCGACAGTAACCTGTTCTCATGATGTTATTATTTCTACACGGCTAACATGTGGTTTATTGAACGTGCAAAGGGCTGAGGTTAGACGTTCATTTTTCGCAACAATATTGCAGCGCTTAATTTTTCCTTGACCAAAAAAAGCGGATGTTGTATCACATCCGCTAAAGGCGTAAGTGAACAGAATATATTCACTGTCAAACTTGTAAGCTGCAGTGGAAAACCACTTGTCTTCCGCATTTCTTCTTCCTGGCTTTAAGAAAAATGCGTTTTCAATGCCTTGCCCCAAACCGGTCATGAGCACAAGCAGGTCAACATCTTCTCCTACAATGACAACACTTCCAAAATCTTTGGTTCTTGAACTGGCAGATGTTACAATCATAACGTCAGCATCTTCTTGTGCCTGGAGGAATCTAGTGCTACACTCCAGAAATTCCTTTTCAAGAAGTGTGATCAAACGCATCTTGTTTCGTTCGTTGTACAAGAATTTGTCCTGAGGGACTTGGTTCACCATCTCTGATTCAACCACAACGTCAACCGAAGAATCCTCTCAGCACTCTTTGTGCTACATTTGTCTCCCTCACCTGGATACCCATCAAATACAATAGCAAATTGAGATCCAAAATGACGTTGCAGGTAAGAAACATAGCTTTGGGCTATTGACTTGAAGCAAACATTTCGAGTCCAAGTCACTTTGTGGATAAGGTACCCTCCATCAATGACAAAAAATTTGCTCGGTCCACCTGACTTCACATCTTCCACTGGAACGAAGGTCAAAGAATAAATACGCTTTTGTCCGCTAAAGAACAATTCCTACATACTTTTTCTTATAACTGATCATTAACGTCAATCAACTGTAGAAAATGTACGGCACCTGCATGCAAGCGTATTACATATTTTAACACAAATAAACTTCACGCAATCCGACGTGAATGTGTTCGTAGTTACTGAATATGATGCTGTTTGTCCTGGCTCTGCATCAGAGTGAGATGGTAAATTCCAATGAATAACATGATGAGTAATATGTTTATACTACACAAATAGAAACTGAAATAACAGTGTTCAAAAATTAGGTAATTTGACCACTTTGCTCGAAATTTGAAAAAAAATGGTATTTTTTGACGTGCTGTAGCGCCTTAGATACTGGGAGTAGAAAAAAATGATAAGAATCAAATTTGTAGAGAATTTTATGCTCTTTAAAAACGAAACTAGACGTCAAAGCGATAGGAGCAAATGAAACTGAGATATTTTGAAAAAACTGAAAAAAGTCCGAAATTTTCGAAGATTTTTGACTGCAGAAAGTTTTCCCAAGAGAAATTTTATTGGCAAAACTTCGTTTTCTAACCTTTCCAACAATATGAACGAGTTAAAAAAATAAAATCTTCTACCCCACCTTTTGCAAGGTACAGGCTTTTTTTCTGACAGTTTCACTGGACCTGGGTCTTCCCGTAATATGTTATGTATATCATGACTTGCCTCGAAGGAGTACATATTTCATTACGGTTTCACCTTAGGTTTGGGATTATTTATTTCGCTATGTGATTGTTTTCCACTTATATACAGATTTTCAGCTGAAGATGCAGCTGTAAATGCTGTGAAATCTGCAGTGCTTAAGAATAAAGGGACTTTACAGCTGATGCGGTTTTATTTGTCAGCATGATTAACGGACGAAAGGAGAAAATATAAAGATACAGCAAATGAAGCAGGCGAAATAGAATGCAGAACGTGCAAATTGGCTAAGCAGAAATGGCTAAAGGACAAATCTAAGATTATAGAAGCATGGATAACTTGTAAAAAGACAGATTCCACCTGTAAGCAAATCAGGGAGACCATTAGAGGAAACATAAGAAGTTCACAAGCCGGTACCGAGAAAAGAAGGAAAAGCTGAAAGCCGGAAGGAGTATACTGAAGATCAATATTAACGAAACAAACTTGAGGACAATATTATAGAAAGAGAAGATGAAGTAGGTGAAGATGACACGGGAGATATGATGCTGCGAGAAGAACTGGACGGACCACTGAAAAAGTGGAAACAGAGCCCCTGGAGCAGATGAAATTCCCTCAAAATTGTTGACATCCTTGGGAGAGCCTTCAATGAGAAAATTATTCCACCTTGTATGCAAGATCTATGAGAAGGTAGACCGAGTGGGAAATGTAATAATTCTGATTCTGTAGAAGGAAGTTGTCGCAGATGTGAAAACTAACGAACCATCAGCTTAATAAGTAATGGTTGCAAGACTCTGACACGAATTATTTACAGAAGAATAGAGAAATTGCTAGAAGCCGACCTCAGAGAAGGTCACTTTTGGTTCTGGAGAAACGTAGGAATATGCGAGGCGAAGCAGACCCTGCGATTTATCCTGGAAGCAGGCAAACCTGCGTTTATGGCATATGTAGACTTAGAGAAAGCTTTTGACTATTTTTACTGGAATACACTCTTGGAAGTTTCTATGGCAATAGGGATAAAATAGAGGAGGATAAATGTTATTTACAACTTGTACAGAAACCAGTCTGCAGCTGTAAGAGTCGAAGAGGGTAAAAGAGGAGCCGTAGTTGAGGAGGACGTTATATAGTCCATACATGGAACAAGCAGTGAAGGAAACTAAGAAGAAATTAGGAAAGCGAATTTAAGTTCAGAGAGAAGAAATGAAATTTTTAAGGTCATAATTCAGTCACAGGCGGCAAAAGACTTGCAGTAGCAGCTGAATGGTGTTGATAGTGTCTTCAAAAGAGATAAGATGAACGTCATCAAAAGGAAAAGAAGGGTAACGGAATGTATTTGAATTAAACCAGCTTATACTGAGGGAAATAGATTAGAAAAAACAAACACTAAAAGTAGTAGACAGGTTTTCTTTCTTGGCTAACAAAGTGGCTGAGGACGGCCAACGTAGGGAGTATACAGGGAGATTGAGCTGCCCCTACCGATGTCGTTTTATGCAGCCCGCAGTTCTTTATCAGCCCTTCATAAACCACATCCGAGACTTTCTCAGTCGCTACGCACCCACTGTTATTCCTACAGAAGAAATGAACAGGGCCGTTTTGTAGGAAATTTAATGTAGTTAAATTTTGTACTCAGATACGTTTTTGTTGGAAGCCACGGTTTTCTAGTTATTCAAGAGAAAAGTACAAGAGTGAACTTCAAACGCACATACACCCCCACGCTTAGCCGCACCAGTCCGTATGTTGTATGTGGAGCTCCGTCCTACCACTGCACAAGCATTTCCGACTACACGAACTGTTCCCGATATTCGAACTTCTTTGGTCTCTATTGGTCGGGTTATTACTCCACCAGCATAGTCGGCTGTTTTGCTAACATTATCAGTTTAAACGTGCCCATGGGGGTAATGAAAGGAAAAAGACTTTTTTTAAATTTCACGCTAAATCTAATTACGTTGATAATTCGGTCCAAACTTAACCCTTACAAGCACAGTAGTTTCGTACTCAGATGGCCTGACGAATACAATAATGAAATAGTCCCTTTTATTTCATTAAAATGTATAAAATTATTAGGTAAAATCAACACAAAAATCAATTTTACAATTTTTAAGTGTTCGGCTAAGCTGGTGCCCTAAAAAGACTAGCCAATGAAGAGCAAAAACGGACGAATGTGGGAAGTAATTCATGCATCACAAATTATTGTACAGTGGTAGGAGAGAGTGTCATGCACAACATACTAGAAATTCTTTCCGCTGGAGGCAGTGTGTGGGAGTGGAGGAACCTTTGAAAGTAATTTTTGTACGTTTTTCTTGACTAATTCGAAAACTACGGCCTCTAGCGGAAACGTATCCTAGTACAAAATTGAATTGCATTAAAATTACTACAAAAAGGTCCTGTTCATTTTTTCTGTTGGACTAATACTTTCACATAGCTAGCGAGAAAACATGAAAATCCCGCGTGTGGTTTTTGAAAGCCAGATATAGAATTGCAGGTTGCATAAAACTACATCGGTAGGGGCACCCGAATGGCCCTCTATAAAGCGCAGACTGGCATTTGCGAGAAAAGTATTTCTGAAAAAGAGGAATCGTCAGTTTAGCAATGGTAGGTAGTGTGGTGGTAAAAATGGTAGTGGGAGACCAAGGCTTGAATGTAGTCAGCGGGATCGAAAGAGTATAGATTGCTCGAGCTACGGACAAAGTAGGCTAGCATGCAGAGCTGCATCAAATCAGTGTTGGGACTGAAGTCCAAAACAAGAATTTACCTGCCGTGGAACGAAAGTGCCTGCCATCTAACAGATTATTAATTTTATTTGCAAATCTTCTGTATATTATTCTGTTCAGAAACTTGCATGCATAAACTGATAATCTGACTGCTCCTTACTCATTGTAAGAAAATAGTTGTAGATAAGGGACAATCAAATGAAACGGAACACCGACTGCAATGATTTCTTACGCGTTAAGAAATACGCGTTGAGAGACACGCGTTCAGATATTTATTCTGCTCAGAGATGAGACTATCGAGTCCTGCTTCGAGGAACGATTTCGACGGCTGACGAATCCAAAATCTCACACCGTCTTGCACTTCCGCGTCCGACTGAAACCGGCATCCACGCATGTATTTCTTCAGGTCGCCAAAGATGTGAAAATGACACGGTGTAAGATCCAGGTTGTACAGAGGATAATGTAGTGTTTCCCAGCCATATCGCTGATTGGTGTTATCGTGCGATTAGCGGTTATCGTGCAACAGAATGATTCCATCCGACAGCATTCCGACAGTCCGACGGCAAATTGCACGGTCAACAGTGGAAACTTTCCACATCTCCCTCGCCAAAGAAATCTAGACCTGTTCACAAAAGTTCATGTAAGGTCACGGTGACCTTCTTCTTCGACAGCAGAGGCCCTCTGCTCGTCGAGTTTCTCGAGCTTGGAACCATAATCGATGAACAGCGCTATGAAAAGGCTCTGCAGAAATTGTGACGCACCATACAGTTAAGAGACCGAGGAATGCCGTCGGGCGGAATCGTCCTATTGCACGATAACGCCAGCCCCCACACTGCCAATCGGCTTCAGCGATTTGGTTGTGGAACACTGCAACATTCCCAATACACGCCGGATCCTCCGCCGTATGATTTTCACATCTTTGGCGACCTGAAGAAAGACATGCGTGCCGGCCGGTGTGGCCGTGCGGTTCTAGGCTCTTCAGTCTGAAACCGCGTGACCGCTACGGTCGCAGGTTCGAGTCATGCCTTGGGCATGGATGTGTGTGATGTCCTTAGGTTTAAGTAGTTCTACGTTCTAGGGGACTGATGACCTCAATGTTGTCCCATAGTGCTCAGAGCCATTTGAACCGACATGCGTGGACGTCGGTTTCGGGCGGACGAGCAAGTGCAGCAATGGGTGCAATTGAGGATTCGTCAGCGGCCGACCGCGATCCATGATACAGGAACTTTATCGTCGCGTCTCTCAGCGGAATAAATGTCTTAACGCGTGTGCTGGAAATTTAGTTTTCATTTGACTACTCTTTACTGATCTGGCGTCTTCTCATGTCTTAAAGCAAACTCATTACAGAAGAGCAGTGCTGGTTTAACGAGGGAACTTCCCCTAAACGAAAATTCTGAGAAAACGCTGAATGTTTTCGGAGCTTTGGCTTCACTGTCAGACAGTAAACATATATAGCTTTCATGTGACATGGACCATGAATCATTGTGCAGTCCGCAGAGCAGTGGTTTCGAAACCGATTAGGGAAGAGGAGAGAGAGGGGGGGGGGGGGGGGAGGGTAAGAGTTCGCATAAATGAACACATTGCTGCCAGCGTTGAGTGTATCTTGAGTTGAAACATGTGCTGTGGTGTAAAATGAGAGTATTATGAACTAACAGTAACAGTTTCGAAATTAAAATCAACTTCTGGTTCAGAAAACCAAATTAATCCTTCTACATACTTTGAATTCCAAAGTTAATGTTTCATATGCTAACACTACTAAAATAAGTTTTCCCCCAATAGCATATTTTCGAACGCTTGTGGGTTTATATTCATACAAAGCAGGAAATGAAAGAATATCCGTAATTATCTTAAAAAAAAACTTTACTTGAAATACAAACAAAACCATAATTAAAATATGGGCAGTCTGTATGAAAGTGCACGTCTGAGTATTGCTGGTCGCCGGTTCGAATCCTGCCTCGGGCATGGATGTGTGTGATGTCCTCAGGTTAGTTAGGTTTAAGTAGTTCTAAGTTCTAGGGAACTGATGACCCCAAAAGTTCAGTCCCATAGTGCTCAGAGCCATTTGAACGATTTTTTATTGCCTGTCGGCAACGGTCAATACTGTGTTGTTCTACCTAGTACATCATGGATCCTCCTCACCTGCTATCAACACGTTGATGAAGATTTGCTGCTCATTCCATTCCCACTCTTCCACGGCTGCTCTCCCTCAGATCATCCAGTGTATGGGGAGGATTCGTGTGACGACGCACTGCAAGTTTGAGCTGGTCTCAAGCAGGCTGAAACGGGCGCGCGCCGGAAGGTACCGCATGGCATTCCATGCAGGTAATCCCGGTTTCCTAGAGAAAGATCTTCGGCAGGTGCCAGATACGCTCGTGCATTATCGTCTTGAAAGATGAGCCCAAGTGTTAACAATAGGAGGATCCTGTCCCAATACTGCACAGTCCCGGATATGATAAAACTTTTCCGAAATCCGTACGTGATGTCGGCCCAAAACACGACTGATCCAGCTCACCACTGAACACGTGGGACTGAAATCCCGCCTGGCCGGCTCTACACTTTCCGTGACAATCATACGGCGTCGTGAAATCCTGCACTCTTCGCTGAAGAGTGACTGACGCCATTGTTCCAGGTCCTAGTCAGTTGTTCGTGACCAGTTTCCTGGGAGAGTAGGGCCATTGTTGGTAGCAGACGCTAGAGACGAAGCAAATGGTTTTGAGGCGGTTGCGCACTCTGCTCAGTGTACCTAAGAGCCACAATTTGCAGTTAGCGGTTGGTGATGGCTACCGTAGACGACCACCGCATCGTTGAAATTTCGTGTCTCTCAATAGCGGTTCAATGTTCGAATGAGGCCACTGACGTTTACGACAGCGCGGTACACAACACGTAGCGCAGGCAGCCTTGGCCCTCTTAGCGGTAAGGTGGCAGCTGGTGCACGGTGAAAGCGGGACCTGTGTTTTAGATTAGATTAGATTAGTACTTGATCCATAGATCATGAATACGACACTTCGTAATGATGTGGAACGTGTCTGGTTAATAAAAGGTGTCTATGCAAGATATTACGTTAGACAAAATATTACATGACACTCAATATTTTTAATTTTTTTAATTTTTTGTGAGGTTGGGAAATTACCCACTTACTATATCCAAAAATTCATCTAATGAGTAGGAGTTGCCATTAAGAAATTCTTTTAATTTCCTTTTAAATGCTATATGGCTCTCTGTCAGACTTTTGATGCTATTAGGTAAGTGACCAAAGACTTTTGTGGCAGCATAATTTACCCCCTTCTGAGCCAGATTTAACCTTGAGTGAACGCTGTGCACAAGCAGCATCGGCCCGCTGTCCTTTGGATACATAGCGCGCTCTTCTACACGGAACTGAACGTAACGGCTTTCTGTCGTCATATGAATATTGATAATAAATTTCCCATCATAAGCACAAACTACGCCACTCATGTGAATGTTGCAAAATAGTTTTGAGCGCTTTATGAATCGGTGTTCGAAACTGTGAACGCTTTATGAGAGTGTTCTCTGGAAAAGGAAGGAAAATTATTGTTTTACGTCCCGTCAATAACGAGGTCATTAGACTCTGAATGTTTCTCTGTAAGAGGAACTTCTGTCCAAGCAGGGTGTACGTGTAAACTTTTGAATCATAGGAATGAACAGAAAATGATGCCTAAATATTTTCTATCATTTTTTATCGATTATTTGTACAAATTCACACTTGAGATGTTTCAGTAAGTGTTATTTATGTACAAAACAGCAGGTATTTCCTATTCATTCTTTTACACTTCATATTTTCCAACCAGTATCAAGTAAAATCTTCAGTTCCTCTTCTCTTTTTCTTGCACCCTATCTTTCTGGTAATCCATTATGTTTCCTCAAGTTGTTTCTGTTCTTCTGTCCATGTCGTTCCTCATTTCTTATTTATTCTACCTTCAGAATTTTATGAAAACCATTGTGTCTCTTATTTTAGATTATTTGATGTTTTTTTAGTCATTTCGTTACTTCTCTAATCCACGCAATCGTTGTCTGCTTTTCCAGAAATACGAGAATATTTGTTTGTTAGCCATTTGTCATTCATTCGGTACAGCTGCCTACAGACGGTTAACCTACCTTTCCTAATAATTCTGATATTTTCTGTATACTTTGCTAGATCTGCTGATTACTTATCATTTTTCAACCACTCGCAGTTTGTCTAGGCGCCATTACTTTTCTAAGAAGCCGTGTTTCAAGTATCTCTATGGCGTCCTAAGCATTCACACTGCTTTTCCATCGTTGTATAATGTTTTAGTTTCCGTTACTGTGTATGAACTTTTTATTGTAGACACGTTTAGCTAAGCCATATGGTCTTTTCCTTTTATTAGACTTTACATCTATTTCAAATTTTTCTGATCCACTCAGCTGCATAGTTTCTCCAATTCGCTCTATTTTTCTTATTTTTCCTTCTATGTATTTTGGTGCATTTTAATATTTGTGTTGGAATTTTTTTTAGGTGGAATTCCGAGTCCAGTTCTACTGGCTGTTTCTTCCATAAGTCTTATTTGAATAACTACTTCTATCAGATTTTCTGGAAGTATTGCAAATTCACACTTGTACCCATTATGTATGTTTAACACTGCAACAGCAATGTATAAAGTTTCTCAGAAACAGTATGACCAACCTCTTCTTCAGATGGTACAGACAACCAACAGAATTTGTGTCATATCTGAAGGCGAATCGATGGCGATCGAAACACTTTACAGTATAATAAAAATTGAACTATCACAAAAGGCCATTGGTTGCAGTTCTTTCTCAAAGCCTTTATTGCGAAATCATTTGCAAACGCCTGTCTGTTTACATTAATTCCATTTGATTTTCTTCCCAGAATTTTTGGTTAAATTTTGTAAATTTTTACCTCCAAATTCTAGATACATGTATTTTTTTTTTGTAAAAGCCAGTTTATCTATTAACAGTGTTTTATCATTTAACTATGCATAAATTTTATAAAATTCGCTTTAAGGTGGTAATGAATGTTAATATAAAATAATAATGGATATCCTGGATGTCGCTTTCAGAATTATAGATATTTCAAGTATGCGTAAGACTGTGAGAGGCGCCCATTCCCTGTTTATCATGTGATGGATGGTGTGCTTGTCGGCAGGCATCCCGTCGCTGGGCGTGGTCCCCCTCGACCCGCTGGACGTCCCGGAGATCGACATCAGGGACGGCACCAAAAACCTCAACCTGAGGATCACGTTCAGGAACGTGCGCGTCACCGGCCTCACCAATGCCGACATCAAATCCGTCACGTGAGTACCGCACCACGTACCCGCTCCTCGCTCCCTCCTGCTGGGAGGCTAGTGGCGCGTGTGCGGAGAGCAAGTACGTGGTCGAAACAATTAGGTTAGTAAGTATTAATTACGAGCTAATATTGAAAAGTCGACGAATTCTCCGTGTAAAGACAAACACATTTTACGTACTAGGTTTGAAACTTTCCGTTCGACTCCGACGATCAGCCTTTTAGGATTAAGGAGAGACCAGTCCATGATTTCTAGACCCCAAGTACGATATGAAACGAGTCAAATTCATAATTATACACTCTTCAACAAAATTATAGGATCACTTTTTCGAAACCCCATAATTACCAAGCATTGCGACGCATAGATTTGAAATTAGGCTCAACGTGCTTCCAACTTTTCTCTCTAATGTTACAAAAGGATGGTGCCCTTTCACGTCATTCTCGGGCTCGACAACGCTTGAAACAGTGAGGTATAAGACTTGCGAAAGAAAGCCCGGAGTTCAGAAGTACATGAGACGTGTAAGGTGGGTGACTGGTGTCACATTGGCACCAGACTTCACCAAAATTCTGGCCAGCGTCACAGTGGACGTGTCACACTATGGGAAGGTCGTCACAGTCCGTCTCACTCACATTTCACCCTTTCTTTTGACGCCTCTGCCACGGAGGTTAGAACCGCGACCCCTCGAGCAGAAACTCGCGGTTTTCTCAAGAGTGGCCGACGGAAACATTCCAGACGCACCGCCGCTCAGAATCGGCATGAAAAGGCTTCTTGGGGTGGCGTAAAGCGCGTCAATGAAGCCATCCCTGTCCCTGGGGTGTTGATTCCAACGTATTTCGCAGTCTAAAATGATAGATCCCAGTGTGATGAGCAGCTGGAAGACGTTCTTGACAATCTTTGACATTGTTGACTCCCTAGGGCGTTTCAACTCTTTTTCTAAGGACATTGTACCACTGCATCTGACCTGAACGTCATCTGACTGCTTTGCAGGGCACCGTGACCGCAGTTTTCCCTCTTGTGTACAGGTTGGAGTCGCTAGGGACCGTTCAAAACTATTCGGCGAAATCTGAACTTGATCCGTGCCAGGAAAGGATACTTATGCGTTTCATCCCACCTTTTTCCCGCCTTCCTTTGACGTGATCACGGGGAGTTGAACATCAAGATGTGCGTGTGAATAAAATGGCAGAATGAATCTCGAAGACCCCCCACATCGGCACCCACACACCTTAGTTACGTACGTTACAAAGGTACCTGCCCTGTCTGAAACTTGGACACACATTCTCCCTCTCTGCTGCTCTAGCTCCTGAAGGCAGGAAGCCACTGCTTGAGGGATGTCAAAGGGGTCACCTATCGGACAAGCGCTAGAGCACTCATGAAGCTTAACGCGTGTCTGTTTCAGTCAGCCTCGACTGAGGCGCGTGGATGGTTGTTTTTGTTACTGGAACCTTGCACTCCACTCAGCCACAGTGTGATATGATGGCCTACTGTTAGCGCAGACTTCCACCAATTCAGCAGGGATTGTTGTAGCTTTGTTCTCTTCAGACGGACGAAATCAGTTTCAGTGTGAGGCACCGTTTTATCAGCGCGCTGCACCATTTGGCTCTTCTAGCAACGCGCTGTGGTACTGTGGCGCGGGAATTTCAATGTGTACCCGCAAGCAAACAAAAATTAATCAGGTAATTATTCTTTCAGGATAATAATTAAATGCTTTAAGTCCATCCCTTGTACTGTATATCCCTCTAAACTTCCAGCAAGTTTCTGTTGCGTCAGCATGTTTTATGTCATAACATGACGGGTCTGAGATTCATACTATGGGTTTAATCAACGGTTATTACTTGCGTGACACGACTGTAGCCGTGGGCGACATGATCACTGATGTTTACTGACAGATGGATAGCATCAGATCTCACGTAGCGGGAACAGCAACTGCCCTCCCTTTCAAAACAAACTTACTTTGTTGTGTGAGTATAGGCTTACACATTGCAGGCTTGGAAGTCGTAAGAGAGAGAAAGAATGGCATGGTATTGTTTGCTGGGAGACGACTCTGGAGGATTGTTGAGTGACATAATCTGCGCACAACTGTGCCTTAATTCACCGTGTGTAGAAGTCGGGTATTAAGTATATTTGCAAAGTGTAGGTGACTTTAAAAGGTGTGTACATAATGTGGTGTCACGTGCGTATCGTTTGACAACAAGAGAAGGGAGAGGGTGTGTGGTGTGCGTACTGTAAGACCTTCAGTACACACACCATCAGATTATTTGACTTGTCGCTCTAACGAAGTAGGCGAGTGTCAGCAATATGTCTCGTGGTCTTATCGTGGCGTGTTTATCTTCTGCCGTTAGGTCAGACGATAGAAATGCCACTTGCACGCTTAGAATAGCAGATTGACGGTGACCAACAGAACTTGATTAATTTTCACACACACCTATTAAGATAACAACAAGCATAAAAATTACTTAACTTGGTTCAGGATGCTATTTACAATTGACAATCTGAAGTTCCTTTGGTCTTGGTACGTTAATATTATGCTCACATATCTCTGATACTTGACAAAGTGTCTATACATTTATCTTCAAGGCTATGTACAGGAATATGATAATCTTATCAGGCGCAGACTGAAACTTGATTATAGACTGGTACAGACAAAAGTAGAACTCGTACAGACTGGTACAGACAAATGCAGACAGGTACAGACTGGTGCAGACAAATGCAGTCTGACTAATCGGAGGTCTGAACACTCGTTATAATACCTCACGCGTTCATCTATCATTGCGCGAGTGTGATCCGCGAGGAGTAAAGGTTCTACGTTAGCAGCAATCTCATTGGCTGCGTTACATATTAATACGCGGATTGGCGGAAGCAGAATTTGGTCCGTCTCTATGGCGGCGCCATGTCGTAGTGCGGAGACAGACGAGCGCTGCGCCTGCGCTGTTGTGCTTAGCGGGGCGCGCTCTAGTGGGAAAGTTGCGTACGCGGTGACTACGCGGAACTATGTACACAACAGGGTGAAACCCGATGCTGTCCCACGCCACGCTCCTCTTGAATAGCACCAAGGAATCCACCGATCTTAACACCCCATCCAACAAACGGATCACCACCAGCAGTCTCAGCTCCTCTCACTCCATGAGACACTGCAGAGAGGTCGAGATTTAACCCAGAACATGTGTGTAAAGTTCGGTGATCTCTAACTTTTATCTTGCACCCGTCCTTCTCTTGCCGGCCAAATACTGGTGATTAAAATTTTTTTCCGCCATGACGTTTCGAACCTACTGCTTCCGCATAGAGCGCCACTGCAAAGGAGTGAGACAGCGACCTCGATTATGGAGGCGGGTAGGTCGAAATATAATTCATCGTATTTGCCCGTATGAGTCGCACTGAGTACTGTGCGCAGTAATAAATTCTGCTGTCAAACATCAGTCTTTTAATTATGTTTACATCGGCTGTACCAGTAGAGCGTGCACCCATATAGACAGACCACCCATCCGATATCTGGACGAGACAATGTCGGTGTTATGGTCACTAGTTCCTTCAAAGGGGAATCTGCAATATAATCTTCCCATCTTCTGCTCCGTTAAGGATGACTGACCGAGCGAGGTGGCGCAGTGGTTAGCACACTGGACTCGCATTCGGAAGGACGACGGTTCAATCCCGTCTCCAGCCATCCTGATTTAGGTTTTCCGTGATTTCCCTAAATCGTTTCAGGCAAATGCCGGGATGGTTCCTTTGAAAGGGCACGGACGATTTCCTTCCCCATCCTTCCCTAACCCAAGCTTGCGCTCCGTCTCTAATGACCTCGTTGTCGACGGGACGTTCAACACCACTAACCTAACCTAACCTAAAGATGACTGGGTGTTGTGTGATGTCCTTAGGTTAGTTAGGTTTAAATAGTTCTAAGTTCTGGGGGACTGATGACCATAGATGTTAAGTCCCATAGTGCTCAGAGCCATTTGAACCATTTTTGCCCCGTTAAAACGTCACGGTGCCAATGTACCCTTTCGACGTTTCCTTTTATCACTCACAGTCACGTCGCTTATGCAGTTTGGTCTCGGTCCAGTCAAAGTTTTCGTAGGAAGACTGTTCGTTTTTCATGATAATAGTTTTTTGTTTTGTAATTTATTGTTTAATCTTTTTCCAAATCCAATTAGGTCGTAGCGAACCATTGTAAAACCCAACGGTGCATCCACTCGAGATGTTCTGAATAATTTGTTACTGCAACACGCTTGGCGTAATCATCTTTCTTCTCCACATACCCGTATGTCCAACGTGATGCTGCACCCAAAATTGAGACTCGACTGAACAAATGACGTGGTGCCACTCTTCTGTCCATTGTTGTAGTAGGTGCACTACTATTGGAGAGCACCCTACAGCAGTCGAGTTAAGGGAAGCTTCAACAGTTTCCACCGTGAGGACAGTTTGTGGTGCTCCACACGTTGTCTCACTGTTCGTTTGGATCCTTGTTTTACTGCAAACAAGCATATTTTTCGATTCAAAGTACGATCCTGCACAGTCAGTTGAGCAACATGTCTGTCCTTTGGGGCACTGGTGGCGTGGGGTCATAGCGATCGGGCAGGGCATTGAGTATGGCACTCCTGGACCTATCACTCCAATACCCGCACTGCAGTCATAGGACCACAACCATCATGCAACACAGTGGCACAATAAACTGCAGTCTCAGTTGGCCACCATCCTGCCACAGCCGAATTTTATCAGCTGCCGGTAGACGTTTCTCCTTCTGTCACCAGACACAATATCATCTTCACACAAACAACCGACATTCAATTGCAGTTTCTGAGTGACAAATCCGCTGTATAGTGTTTCTTCATATAGGGTGTCCCAGGAGGTCAGCATTCAGGGATATGACAGGAACAGAATGTAAAAAGCTGTCCCGAGTAATTCAGACAATCTTGTAATGGTAGAAAGTATTACTGTCTGGGGAAAAATGCAAAGGAAGTTACATAGGGTTCAGTTTTGGGTCCACTCCTATGCCCGTGGCAGAAAGAAATCCAGAGAAAAGAGACTGAAAGCAGCAACATAGGTTGGGCTGGAATAAAACGACCCAGTGGTTGAGTAGGTAAGATACATATGTGCGCGCCACTAGCCCAATAACAAATGTACATTAGAAGTGTTCCGTTTCGAACACTGTTCGGAATAGAGCATAAGTCCATAACAAGTTTTTTGCTTCAAATAAGCTTTCCTTTCACATCCCTAAATTTTGAACATTGCTCCTGGGATACCGTGTGTATAGAATGTGGATGCTGGTGGCCCTACCAGATTTGTGTGGTTTCAGTGGCTATCATTCATATGCTACCTAAAGCATATTGTACAATGGTCAGCAAGAACATTGTGACCACTGACTTGCTGTCACTATAAACCCGTCCAGCCAATAGCAGCTCAACTGGCGACAAATGACTGCTATTCAGATAATCAGTGCATGTAGTAGTATCAGTAATCTTGTTGTCTGCGTGTATAATGGGGACATGTGCGATCTATCTGAGTTTGACTGAGAGCAGATTGTGGTGGCCTAGACGCTCGGAACGAGAATTTTGGAAACTGCAAGACTTTTCCAGTGTTCAAGGAGTGCTGTGGTGAGTGTGTCTAAAACGTGGAGAAACCAAGGTGAAGCCATGTGCAGACGTCGTGCGGTTAGGCAGCCACCTCTCATTGCAGATGACGGACGCCATAGTTTGTAGAGTCTGGTAAAACAGGACAGACAGCTAACTATGGTGGATGCTGGGAAGCATACAAGCGTGTCTGAACACACTCCTAAAGATAGGCTACCGCAACTGACGACCCATACATATGCCAATGTTAACAGCACGACATCAGAAACTACAACTTAAATGGGCACGTGACCATCGACATTATCGATCTTCTTCATGCCAATGGGAGGGCACGAATCCGTCGTCTTCCATGGGAACAGTTCCTTGACACTGTACTGCAGGATAGATACAAGCTGGGTCAAGTGGAGCTCGTGCAAGGCACCATGATGGCTAAGGAGTATCGTGCGCTGTTTGCAGATGACTTACACCCCTTCATGACGATAATGTTTCAGGATGGCAGTGGTATTTTTCAACAGGATAATGCACCGTGTCACAAGGCGAGAAGTGCGATAGAATGGTTCGAGGAAGACAGTGGCGAATTCCAGTTAATATGCTGGCCGCCCAACTCGGCAGATATGAACCCAATAGAACATATCTGGGATATTATTGAATGTGGCGTCAGAGCTCATCGCCGCCCTGCCAGGAATTAAAGGAAATTAGGTGACTGGTGTGTGCAGACGTCATGCTAACTGCCTCCAGCGACCTACTAAGGCTTTATTGCTTCCATGCCTCGAAGCATGAAGCTGTTATCCCTACCGAGGGTGGACATACCAGCTGTAAGGTAGGTGATCATAATGTTCTGGCTGATGATTGTACGCTTCATGCCAGTTTGTCGTTTTTTACATGCAGCTTTCATGGTGTTGCATTGTTATTAAACAACAAAGCGTCTACCGCGGGATTAGCCGAGCGGTTGGTCCCGGCGGAGGTTCGAGTCCTCCCTCGGGCATGGGTGTGTGTTTTTGTCGTTAGGATAATTTAGGTTAAGTAGTGTGTAAGCTTAGGGACTGATGACCTTAGCAGTTAAGTCCCATAAGATTTCACACACATTTGAACTTTTTTTTTAACAGAGCGTCTTCCTTGTGTAAGAGAAACAGCAGGATTTGTATCTGAATTCTCGCCCACGCAGTAAGGGGGGAGCGACGACATTAAGTGTAGTCCTTGCTGTTGCAGAGCCGACCTGGACACGAACAAGATGACGCTGCTGGGAGAGGAACCGCACGTCCTGTTCGAGGCGGACTACACGATGACCGGCAAGTTCCTGGTCGTCCCGGTCGAGGGAGCCGGCAAGTGCAAGTTCGTCTTTGGTGAGTACCGGCACCGGTAGCGTACTTTGGCACTCCGTTGTTGCAGGAGCACTCTGTAACGACGAAGGCAACCTCTCTTTGTCTCACTGTCCGTAAACAGAGACTGTGGGGTGAACATTCAGATGAGTAAAACAGATTATATGCGGCAAACAGACATTGCCTCCAATGTCACAAGACTATGATCATGCGTAAGGATTTTTCGTTTTTTTCGTATGCTCTCTGCATATTTTCAATACCGTTACACCCCTAGTACAGACGTATGCCGTTCAAAAGCTTTACGAAAACTGTACACTCGTCTCATATTAAGTAATGTCCATCTAATATCTGGAATAAACGTGACTTGGCGCTCTAAAGAAACAAATTCAAGACGTTTGGATTGTTTGTGACAAGGGCCACAGCTCATAGGTGGCTAATACGTTTGCTGTATGTAAAGACCAGATGACCACCCCTCCTGTTTTTATGATCTATACTGCGCTTAATCGTACTGCACAGTCTCTGTTTTAACAAATTATGCTGCAGTGGTATTTGTAAATGGCTTTCCATTACTCCAAACTGAATTAATCTCGAAAAACATAGAAAATAAATTCTTCCGGTTTAATTTTCTCATACGAAATGTTTCATCTTCTTTCATTCCAACAGAAACTAAGGCCTAAATCGCATATACTCATCATCCACATCATAGCACTGCAGTTTTTTATTTTGATTAATAAAATGAGGACAGTGGTTTGTAAAACTGAACAATTTTTAAGTTGTGACTCTGATTGTCATATACAGGGTATATCAGATGTAATGCCGATATTTTTGTACGTGCCATCTTCATATGTATACACATCAGTGTCTTGTTTGTTTTTGTTCTCTTTGTTGACCAGTCTTTCCACAAACATGTCATGACCTTTACGACCTGATGTTTTCTGCATGGTTGTAACTGCAAGTGGACTACGCCTGTCAGTATAGAGTAACCATTTTGTGTCCATGCACCCACACTGCAACATGTGACTTACTCCCGAGGGGAAAATAGGCATTAATGGCTTGCTCTCGACACATGTACTTGGTGGTAGCAGCCAACCTGAAAACATAAAAATTTGTAATAACTATACTTATTGGTCTGCAAATGACGCAAATACCGGTGTAGTGTTGTTCAATACACCTTCCTTAGTCATGAATAGAAATGTCTACACTTATACCGTTACACCCCGCATAAAACGTATCTGCAGGTGAAAATGACGTAATATGTGTATATGTTCAAGGGATTGGCCAGGAACATCCCTTCACATAAACACTTGGGCTTATAGTCCTATAAATTAGTCGAAGACTTGATCTCTTTGTGACACTGTCTCTCGAAATTGTTCAACTCATAAATCGCCTCTTTCTAGTACGATAACCATAATTAGACCTTTGCTATACCTACCCATAAAAAGTATTTTTCTCCTGTTACTTATCTGTGTTTGCATCAGTAGCAGCAACTATTATTCACAGTTGCTGTTACTAATAAATAAATGTAAGGAGAGAGCAAATAAGTTACATAGTAAATTTGAAGTGTTACTGCAAAATGCAAACAAACAGCTCTATACTCATTCAATTCAGCTGAAGGCGACGCTACGCTCACCCCGTATGTGCTCCGGTTTCATGCACTCTGACTCCCTGCAATACCCTGGCCGCTCGTGCACTTTTTGTTTGTTGTTTGCAGATAAAATGGAGTCGCGGCTGGAACTGGAGTCGGAGCGCATCCAGAAGGAGGGTCACGACTACTGGAACCCTCAGCGTTTCCCAATCGAGATCCTCAGCCTGGGCTCCATGCAGATCGAGTTCGAGAACCTCTTCAACGGCGACCCCAATCTGGGTACGTTACACACAGTCTTATGACTCCAGCCATTCTCACGCAATGCGGCAAAAGTCTAAGTAGCAACTGTATGACCGTTTGCGCTTCTACCAAGACATGCTTTGCGCTGCGACTGAGGAAAGCGCGCTGTTGGCTCAGTGCATATCACTCATATCAGGTTCTCTGCATGGCCACCACTGGGACTCATCTTCGAATAAGAGTATCGTCTGAAAACAAAGTCAAGTTTATAACATACTAGATGAAAAACACTCACTTCGCTTGCTATTTCTTTTTTTCATTTCTTTTCTGAGAATATTCCAGATCTCCAAAGAACATCGGAAGAGTGAACATTAAAAAACCGCAAGAATTTTAGTACTTCGCGTTGAGAAATGCTCTTTAACGGTCAAAAACACTCCTAAACACTCTTAAATCCACTTGGGCATTCAACTCTACCCTGCTTTATGTCCACGTATCAGTACGGGTTGAGAAAGCGTCGCTCTTGTGAAAGGCTGGTTGCCCGTTTCTACATGATATACTGCGACCTGTAGGTGAAGGGTAACAGGCAGATACCATATTTCTACATTTACGAAAAGCATTTCACACGGTATCCCGTTGCAGACTGTTAACGAAGGTACGATCGTACGGATAGGTTCCCAGATATGTGAGTGGCTCGAAGGTTTCTTGAGTAGTATAACCTATTATATTGCCGCCATCGGCGAGTGTTCATCAGAGACAAGCGTCTCATGAGGAGCGTCCCAGAGATGTGCGACAGGAGCGCCATTATTCTCTATATACAAAAATGTAGCGGACGCGGTTGGCAGCAATCTATGGTAGTTTGCGGGTGACGCTGTGGTGTGCGGAAAGGCGTCGAAGAGGAGTGAATGTAGGAAGATACTAAATGACTTAGACAAAATTTGTAGTTGGTGTGATGAATGGCACCGGGCTGTAAATGTAGAAAAAAAAATAACTTAATGCGAATGAGTAGGAAAAAAACCAGTAATGTTCGGATACAGCATCAGCAGTGTCCTGCTTGAAACAGTCACGTCATTTAAACATCTGGGCGTAACGTGGCAAAATTATTTGAAATGAAACGAGCATTTGATACTTGTGGAATGGAAAGCGGATGGTCGATTTTGATTTATTGGGAGAATTTTAGGAAAGTGCTGTCCATCTGTAAAGACGTACGCATGTAGGACATTAGTGTGACCTATTCTCGAGTACTGCTCAAGTGTTTGGGTTCCTCGTCCTAAAAGAAGAAATCGAAGCAATTCAGAGGCAGACTGCTAGATTTGTTACAGGTAGTTTCGAACAACTCGCAAATGATACGGAGATGCCTCGGGAACTCAAATGGGAATCCCTGAAGGGAAAACGATCTTCTTTTCGAGGAACACTACTAAAACAATGTAGAGAACTGACATTTAAAGCTGACTGCAGAACGATTCCACTGCCGCCAACATACGTTTCGGTTAGAGACCACGAAGATAAGATACGAGAAATTAGGGCTCATGTGGTGGCATATAGACAGCATTTTTCCCTCGCTGTGTATGCGGATGGAAGAGGAAAGGAAACCCCTACTAGTTCTACAGCGTACCCACCGCCATGCAACGTATGCTGGCTTGCGGACTATGTATGGAGATGTAGATATAGATTCGTTTGGCAGTGGTAACAATGATATCATTCTGTGATAGGCTTTTCTTTTAATTCAAAACACAGAAATGAATTGATGTTATTCATTCCTCATGGAAGTAGCGCGAAATAACGTCATTGGAAAACAAGCATTCAAAGCTCTCACATTTGCGTTTTGATTCCGGATTTTCTCCAGTCATGTAATGAGATAACTGTTGTGGAGGCAGTTTCAGTGACGCTAATCGAATTTTTTCACCTATGCAGGACATTCCATGTGTTTCTCCAATGAAGTACTTGGCACTGCAGGCCTGACGCACATGATCTATTTTGCCAAATACAACGTCGTTCTTCTTGTTGTATTCTTTACTGGGACCTGATTTGAGCATCGTTACAGGCGCCATATTGCATTCTAGGCTTTACTCCCAGTTTATCAAGGTGGCTACGCAGCTACTGAATGAGTTGCCGCATTTATTACAGGTAGAGTAAATACAGTTCTAACTCTTGAAGAGTGCCAACACAAAATACATAAGTTCTCTAATGACCTCTCAGACATAAAGTCGTGAACAAGGTGGTGCATACGTCCGTGATCGTAAGTCCATTCGAGGGACACTGGCTTGCTCCTCTTTATTCAGGGTGTAAACACTTGTAGACCACTGTAGAGCGCTCAGAGCCACTCTTATACAACTCGTAGAAAACTCTAAGGCAGCTCGAGCGTAGCTCACTGTCGTTGGGCTATGCGGGCCTCTTATCACCAGGTGAGCGGAAGGCTACTGTCATACCCTAGCTCCGTGCACGTGACTGGCGTTGTAAAGCCATCCATGAGGCGGCCGTTAATGTGATTCCGCTTTTAACTTCTGATGAGTAGACAAGCCAGCGACATGGCTGTACCACGGTGCCTCTTGGATGCAATAGGATCAAAATGGAAGGCTTCACCCGCCAGACTGTAATTTCAACTTCTTCTGGCTTGCGCTTCTCGTTCACTAATGTTTTATTCAGGCACCTGCTATAAATGCATTTGGTGTACTTCGCTTAATTGAATCTACTTAATTTAGTAATGTTGTTTCTTCAACAGTTGTCTACGTCTAGTTGGTGAGCGTCTCACTCTGTCTCTTCTCTTCTTTCATGGCGTTGTTTTTCTGTTGTTTTCTTTCAGTCTACTCATTCTCCTCCGTTGCGAAACTGCACATGCTTCTCGCTCCTCATATGTTTCAGTGCTTCGCTGTTCTCTCTATCTACTTCTTTTAAGTTCACCTCAGGCAATATCTCCACGTCTTTTAAGTTTCTTTATCCTATTAAATGTTAATATTACTTAACACACTAAAATTCCACACTACTTTCAGCAATTCACCGTCACTTAAATTTATTTCAATGTGTATCAGTTTTCTGTTGCTCGCTCTAATAAATATCAAGAAGTGTAATGGTTGGTTGGTTGATCTGGGGGAGGGGACAGAATAGCGATGTCGTCGGTCCCAAGAACGAAGTCGGCCGCGTCGTTTCAAAGCAACCATCTCGGTATTTGCCTGAAGCGATTTAGGAAAACCACGGAAAGCCAATATCAGGACCCGGGTTTTAACTGTCGGCCTCCCGAATGCGAGTCCAATGTGCCCCATCTTGCTCGGTGAAGGACAGGAAGGCATGCGTCTAAACACCACCTACGTACACCCTTCTGACTGGGGACATTTTCCTCCCTATAACAGGATAATGCAAAATTCGAGAACATTGTAGAATATTCTGGAACATTCTAGAACAGTCTCGACCATTCTACAAAATTACAGAACGTCCTAGAATATTCTCTAACCTTTGGATGATTCTATACCATTCTGGAACAGTTTCAAACCTTCTGGAGCAATGTACATCATTTCCGAGCATTCTAGAAAAGAGCCGGCCACAGCGAGCCAAACTTCGCGTTGGCGTGGTATGCGGGCCGCATGCGGGTCACGGCCCACCCTGTCTCCATTTTGCTTGTTCCTTCCCGCCAGTACTCTGTGCAGCGCGACGTTTCATTTAGTATTGCCGTGTCGCAGTTTTCGATCGTCACAACTCTCTTTAGTTCGGAATAATCGTAGTGTCAGCGCTGTTTATCCTTCGCTATGTCTTCGTGCTATGAAGGACATTCACAGTTTCAGTGGGTATTTGCACACAAAGAGGCGATCTATCGTCACAAGCCTTTAAAAATGAATGTGAATGACGGAAGAGGGGGGCGGGGGGTCAGAATTCTCAGTATCTGTTATGCAGTCGCATAAGCGACGAGTACTACGAATTTGCTATGAGACAATGTTATAAATCATACAGAAAGAACTTAAAGATTTCGGTGACAATGAAAGAGCAAAAGATTGCAATCCATAGACGGGATTCATTATTCATTACATCAAAAAGCGCTTTGTTCTTAAATTGCAGGCATGGAGTACACGAGAAAATTGGCGGTATGAATAGTAAAACTTCTGAAATCACACACATTATTCCACAATCAGGTGCATCAGTTTCTGATGAAGGTGAAGGAAGAGTATGCGTTAGTTAGGTCAAGGGGAATGATTTCTCGATTTAAAATCCGCTATTGTTGAATTAATCAAGAAAAATGGAGTACACGAATCATCCGTAAAAGTTTTCAGACCTCGCGTTTTAAGTGGACTTGACTGCACACTGGCCACAATAGGACATTACAAGGTGAGAAACAGCTTCTTTTTGATCTGATGGGAGTGCATTTAAAAAGAAACATAGTCGTAAGCTCACTGTTGTTAAAGAAAATGGGAGGTTTGTAGAATTACAAGGACAGTTTCCTAAACGTTTTGACGACGCTGTTAGTCTTACATCTTTTTTTAGCTCTTTTGGAAACCGTTTGTATTTTTAGCTGAAAGCTCCCCTGTGTGCGTCCACATGTACACTGAGGTCACAAAAGCGATGGGGTACCTCGTAATATCGTGTCGGGCCTGCTTTTGCCCGGCGTAGCGCACCAGACGTGGCGTGGCATGGACTGAACAAGTCGTTGGAGGTCCCCTGCAGAAATATTGAGCCACGCTGTCTCTATAGCCGTCCATAACTACGGAAGTGTTGCCGGTGCAGGACTTTGTGTACGAACTGACCTGCTGATTACGTCCCATAATTGTTCGATGGGAATCATGTCGGGCGATCTAGGTGTCCAAATAATTCATTCGAATTGTCCAGAATGTTCTTCAAATCAATTGCGAACAATTTTCGCCCGTTGACATGCCACATTGTCATCCATAAAAGTTCCATCTTTGAGTACATGAAGTCCATGAATAGCTGCACATGGTGCTCAAGTAGCCGAACATAACCATATCCAATCAATGATCGCTTACACAACCCACTCCATGTGAACACAGCCCAGACCATTGAGGAGCCACCCCCAGCTCGCACACAGCCTTGTCGATGACTTGAGTCCCTGACTTCATGGTGCCTGTGCCACACTGGAGCCACAGCCTCAGCTCTTACCGACTGAAATCGTGACTCATCTGAGCAGGCCACGGTTTGCCAATCACTAGGCTCCAACCGATATGGTCACGAGCCCAGGGGAGGCACTACTGCCGATGTTGTGCTGTTAGCAAAGGCACTTGCTGCCGTAACACATTAACGACACATTTCGCCTCACTGTCAAAACGGATACGTTCGTTGTACGTCCTACACTGTTTTCGGCGGTCATTTCACGTAGTGCTGCTTGTCAGTTAGCACTGACAGCTCTATGCAAACGCTGCTGCTCTCGGCCCTTAAGTGAAGGCTGTCGGCCATTGCGTTGTCGTTGATGAGTGGTAATGCCTGAATTGTGATATTCTCGGCACACTCTTGACACTGTGTATATCGAAATATAAAATTCGAGATGAAATGTCGCACTCGTTTAGCTAAAACTACCATTCCGCGTTCAAAGTTTGTTGATTTCCATCGTGCGGCCATAACCATGTCCCAAACTTTTCTACATGAAACATCTGAGCACAAGTGACAGCTCCGCCAATGCACTGGTCTTTTATTCCCCGTGCACTACCGCTATCTGTATATGTGCATATCGCTATGCCATGATTTTTGTCATCTCATTGTAATTTATTAAGATGTAACGTAATTCCCGTTTTAATGACAAATCCGTTTACGTTAAAACTGTGCAGGACGTCTACACTGCTTTCTTCAGCTAGAGTTTCCACGTCCCCACAGTGAGGCTCGAGAAGTTGTGCAACGTTTTTATCCACATATTTGTGTGCAATACCTTTATTCGATTATGAACCTAAATAACTCACCATTAAGTGGCAACTTGAGTGCGAAAATCTGTGAAATTGTCTGCGTCTATCCTTATGCCTCCTGTTGTACCAGACAAAAATTATGTCTTCAGCGAGCCAAAAATAATTACATAATTCTGAAGGTTTGTTTTATTTCCGATACACATTGTTGAGAAATATGAGATATAAGACTCAGTCGTATGCAGAGCGACTGTATTGTCATTTAAACGTGGCGCGTTTGCAGTTTCTCCCTGTCCCCCCCCCCCTCCCCCCCCCCCCCCCTCTCACCATCCTGTCAAGGAACAGAGAGCCGAGCGGAAATGTCTCTGCCTCTGCATGAAGTCAGGATATGTGCTCGGAACCTCCGAAACGTCAACGACGTCCTTAAAACATTCTTATAGTTCAGTTATTTATTCTCGGTGTTACCTAGTTGTCGTTCTTCTACACCAGCCTCGGGTATTGCAAAGAAAGCTGCTTGTTGGATTCTAGGTGACGTCCATCGAGTCAGCTCAGCGTTTGAACGCCCACGAGGCGATGTCTGCGACCCTGGCGGCGCGGCGGCTGCCCAGTGGTAGAGTGGTTGAGTGGTTCTCGTGCCGGCTGCGGAGTGTACTCCGTCCCATTCCGAATTGTACGATGAGTCTTGATGACCCACCTCCTATGTACGTGGTGTCGGTAGACGTGTAATGGCTTAGCTTCTCCTCGAAGGCGCCTAAGTGTTAAACAGGGAAGTAGACCCCGAGATCAAAAATGGCTCTGAGCACTATGGGACTTAGCATCTGAGGTTATCAGGCCCTTAGAACTTAGAACTACTTAAACCCAACTAACCTAAGGACATCACACACATCCATGCCCGGGGAAGGATTCGAACCTGCGACCGTAGCGGTCGCGCGGTTCCAGACTGAAGCGCCTAGAACCGCTCGGCCACTTCGGCCGGCAGACCCCGAGATCCCCTGTTGCTTGCTTCTGCAGTGAAGTCCGGTATTGGCTGCACTCTCCCTTTAAACAGTCTATCCCTCCAGCTCTTGTCGTGGGTTGATTATTTGGATCGATGTCATTCACAGTAATAGCACTCGATTCCATGATTACGATACTGTAGTGAATCTATATCCTAGATGCTCCAGCACAGTCTAAGAACTAGCGGAAGATCTTCTCAAAATGATGGCCTTAACCAAACGAACTTCATGCTGCTTGCCACCAACCACCTACAATGTAGAAACTGACTGTCTTCAGACATATTTACCATTAATTTAATGTCCAGAATATGGAATGTATGTACCTCAGATACATTTCTTACTTTATTCGTCTTTATCTAGGTTAAACAGAAAGCTGGAAAATCTGTGGTGCATCACACGGATAAAAAACATTTTAGAGAGTATACCTTAAGACTCAAGCCTAATGAAGTAATGACTTCAATTACTTAATGGAGAACTTTTTGTGGATGACAGAAAGTGCCCAACTAGGAGCGGCGTTAGAATGGATAAACATGCTATCCTGGTACCTGCTACTGGGCGGTGCAGTTGTTGAGTCTGCTGTTGCAGTCTGCAGGACCTTCTGTGTTCCAAATAGTACACCTGGTGATTATTTGGAATAGTGTGAGCCGGCTTCACAGCTGAAGTACTGCAATGCTGACGTAGTATCTGTGTAGTTTCCTCAGTGAATTATGCGTTGTGAATCTCTGCTCGTCGCCGACTTTTAGTTTCAAGTATTTCTTACAACAATGGCACTACGTTCGGTTTGAATTAATTGTGACTGTGTCCACAGCGAGCAGAACTTCTGTGAGGGACTGGTTGTCGTAGCTTGAGTCAGAATACCATTTCATTACGTATTCCTCACTACTGCAAAGATTCGCCTGTTTACACATTTTCTGGTGTCTGAAATAAACACTAGAAGTGACATGGTTAAAATAAGTGTATAACTGAACTATTGCTTATAAAATAAAAATATTACCCTAACTGATACGACAGAAATTAGAATAAAGTGGTAATTGCACGGTAGAACACGGCTGTCACCAAATTACAGTCCGCCGGCCACATTAGACGGCGACGTCAGTTCATTCGGTCCTCCGACAGTACTTGAATAAGTATGGGAAAACGTAGGGAAAGCGAGACAGTTTAAATTTAAATATTATGTTTAGAATACGAGGAGATCTACGGACGTGTGGAGGCCCCCCAGCCTCCTATGTGCTTTAAATTAAATATGTTCCATTTTAAATTGCTGTGTCTATATACTGCACAGAAAGATGATGTGCCCCACGCTCACCATTTTGTCAGTTACCTGCCCCTCAATGAAAAAAATTTACTGACCTCTCGTATAACATGTTAAATGAGCATATTCAGTTACAATAAAACATTTAAAATATTACAGCAACATATTGTTGTTGTTGTGATCTTCAGTCCACAGACTGGTTTGATGCAACTCTCCATGCTACTCAATCCTGTGCAATACTAAATTAGCGATCCCTTGATGCCTCAGAATACGTCCTGCCAACCGATCCCTTCTTCAAATTGTGCCACAAATTTCTCTTCTCCCCAATTCTATTCAGTATCTCCTCATTAGTTACGTGATCTACCCATATAATCTTCAGCATTCTTCTGTAGCACCACATTTCGAAAGCTTCTATTCTCTTCTTGTCCAAACTATTTGTCGTCCATGTTTCACTTCCATACATGGCTACACTCCATACAAATACTTTCAGAAACGACTTCCTGACACTTAAATCTATACTCGATGTTAACAAATTTCTCTTCTTCAGAAACGCTTTCCTTGCCATTGCCAGTCTACATTTTATATACTCCCTACTTCGACCATCATCAGTTATTTTGCTCCCCAAATAGCAAAACTTATTTACTACGTTAAGCGTCTCATATCCTAATCTAATTCCAGCAGCATCACCCGACTTAATTCGACTACATTCCATTATCAACGTTTTGCTTTTGTTGATGTTCCTCTTATATCCTCCTTTCAAGACACTGTCCACTCCGTTCAGCTGCTCTTCCAATCCCTTTGCTGTCTCTGACAGAATTACAATGTTATCGGCGAACCTCAAAGTTTTTATTCCTTCTCCATGGATTTTAATTCCTACTCCGAATTTTTTTTGTTTCTTTTACTGCTTGCTCAATATACAGATTGAATAACATCGGGGATAGACTACAACCCTTTCTCACTCCCTTCCCAACCGCTGCTTCCCTTTCTTGCCCCTCAACTCTTATAACTGCAATCTGGTTTTTGCACAAATTGTAAATAGCCTTTCGCTCCCTGTATTTTACCCCTGCCACCTTCAGAATTTGAAAGAGAGTATCCCAGTCAACATTGTCAAAAGCTTTCTCTAAGTCTACAAACGCTAGAAACGTGGGTTTGCCTTCCTTAATCTATCTTCTAAGATAAGTCGTAGGGTCAGTATCGCCTCACGTGTTCCAACATTTCTACGGAATCCAAACTGATCTTCCCTGAGGTCGGCTTCTACCAGTTTTTCCATTCGTCTGTAAGGAATTCGTGATAGTATTTTGCAGCAGCGACTTATTGAACTGATAGTTCGGTAATTTTCACATCTGTCAACACCTGCTTTCTTTGGGATTGGAATAATTATATTCGTCTTGAAGTCTGAGGGTATTTCGCCTGTCTGATACATCTTGCTCACGAGATGGTAGAGTTTTGTTAGGCCTGGCTCTCTCAAGGCTATCAGTAGTTCTAATGGAATGTTGGTCTACTCCCGTGGCCTTAAAATATTGTAGTATGTTAATACTTTTCACTTCTACTGTAAATACAACGCTATCAGTTACTCTTCCTTGATAAAGGAAAATGTAAAAATGACGTTCCTCTGAGCGCTGCACACAGAAGAAAGTAATAGTACATCTTATTTATTTTCCTGTAATTAATTCATGTTCTATGTCGCTTTCGTAGATGAACAAAGAATACCTATATCTGTACGTCAGCCAGAGCCGGTCCCGCCACTGAGTTTATCTCTGACCAGCTGTCGATGAGGGATCGCTGTAGCTAGCCAAATGGTTCAAATGGCTCTGAGCACTATGGGACTTAACATCTGTGGTCATCAGTCCCCTAGAACTTAGAACTACTTAAACCTAACTAACCTAAGGACATCACACACATCCATGCCCGAGGCTGCATTCGAACCTGCGACCGTAGCAGTCACGCGGTTCCAGACTGAAGCGCCTAGAACCGCACGGCCACACGTGCCGGCTGTAGCTAGCCCTTGCACATTCTTGCACTAACAAGTGGCCGTCACAACTGTCCGAGAAACACTTGGTGTCATTTTCCGTATTGAAAGGTCTAGTAGTGTAGTAAACCATTTTATCATTTGCTATTATCTCCTACTGTATAACGACCGCACCAACATCTTCTTCTTCTTTTTTGCTTGTTACCTTTTCCCGAGATCTGCAATTTTAAATGTTGTAATCGTATTGCCTTCCTGTCGACACCCCCCCCCTCCCCCCTCCCCCCTCCCCCAGGAAGAAATTCGTGCAGCCAATTTGTCCAGCTCTAGAGTAGATCTGATGTTCTGTTGTGAACTAGTCGACATAAAAGTTTTCTGGGTTTGGTACCGCGTCATAATGTAAAAACTACTGCTGCTATAGAAAAGCCAACGTTTCGGCCACGATTGCAGCGGCCTTCTTCTGGGTCTAATGGTGGCCGAAACGTTGGCTTTTCTATAGCAGCAGTAGTTTTTACATTATAACGCGATACCAAACCCAGAAAACTTTTATGTCGACTGACTCTGGCCGCGGAAGCCTACGCAATTATGTTGTGAACTACTTGATACACAATAGCAAGGAGAGGTGGGCTAAACAGTGGTGCAGCAGCTGTCGTTATATGGAAGCTGGACAGGAGCGGAAATGATTAGCGAATACACTAAACAGAAGTTTTGCATAACTTTTAGCTTTCTCCAAGCATCGCGAAGAAACTTTACAAAAGCACAAACAGCAATAAAGTCCAGCTATTAAAAGAAGCAAACTTAAGAGTGTCATGCAGTGGGAGACTCCCACCACTAATGTACGAGCAAACTGTCGATGGCTAAGACTGAATACTGGAGACCGTCGAACACTGCGACTGAGACTGGGCCGCGTAGCTGCAGCCGGCCACGATGTATCGCGGTGGCAGTGGGCGCTCATCATTGGATCCGCCGGGTCCCCGCACCATCCCTATCGGTGTCTGGAGGCTGCTAGAGGCGGTATCGATCTATGATACAGCATGATCGAGTGTGTCTTCCAAGGGTTTTTGTCGCGTGTGTCTGAAGTGGGGTGTTGGTAGTAGACCTGTATTTACCTAGTCGGATATGAGAAACCGCCTGAAATCCACATCAAGGCTGGCCAGCTCACCAGCCCTCGTCCTTATTCCATGAGGCGGACTTGATCCAGGGCCAGCTCGTCTCCCTACGTCCTGGCTCTCGCCTAACTGGGCAGTTCATAGCACGCCATCCAACTGTATTTTTATAATGTATATCCAATGAAAGTTCTAACTGCAATGTAAATATGTACATATGACAAGTTATAACTTGTACTTTCTCGTTTTACTTTTTATTTTATTTGATCTTTTTATTCTCTCTCCTGGACATTAATTACTGATTCTTATTTGTGTTTTAACGATGTTACGTCTTCTCTGTTTTTGGGACACTTGTAAATAGCCATACACCTGAAACTATGCGGTAATGAAAAATACGAAATAAAACGACATCCTGATCCAAGATACGAAAGATAGTGCGTCAGATTACCATTATGCAAAACAATGTACGAACTTTGGCTACCTTATTTATAGAGGCGCGTGTCAGTGGCGAGCCACCAAGAAATTATGATGCCTACCACTAGTGCATACCCGTAATGCCGCTAACTGAGCCTTATTACTAACGTCACTTAACTTTTCAAAGCAGTTACATCAAGTAGCAGCAAAAAAGAAATTACCAGACTTTAGTCTGTCGCCGGCCAGTGTGGCAGAGCGGTTCTAGGCGCTGCAGTCTGGAACCGCGCGACAGCTACGGTCGCAGGTTCGAATCCCGCCTCGGGCATGAATGTGTGTGATGTCCTTAGGTTAGTTAGGTTTAAGTAGTTCTAAGTTCTAGGGGACTGATGACCTCAGATGTTAAGTCCCATAGTGCTCAGAGCCATTTTCTTTGTAGTCTGTCTGTAAACTGAAGAGCTTGTGGAAGGGGAATTTGCCCTTCCTGTAAGAACACTTCCACTACCATACCACTGCAGGGTACTATTCAGTGGTTTACGTAGATTCTGTTGATGCACCTTGCTTGTCTTAGGGAAATTAGTTACTAATTTATGTTTCCATGTATTGTCAACAAATGAAGTTACTGTGTCTGAGCACTGCATTCCCGCTTATTTAAAAGATGTGTTGTGGAAGCAACGGTATAACATTGGAAAACAGCCCATACGTGCTCATTGTGATGTTCTTGGGTAGAGAGAATGGGAAATCGCCTGCTCTCTCTTCATTTTGCCTACAAATTGTAACAGAGTTAGTCAAATATTTCTCAAACAAATAACGACACCTTTTTTTCTTTTTTTGACAAGGACCCAACTTCAACCGGCTGCTGAACGAGAACTGGAGTGAGTTCTGGGCGGCGCTCAGGCCAACCTTCCAGGAGAGCTTCGGGCTGCTCTTCCTGGACTTCGCCCGCAAGGTCTTCCAGAAGGTCTCGCTCGACGAGATCTTCCCGCAGTAGGAGGTGCCGGCTCGTGGCGCCCATTCTAACGCCTTGTTTGTAGCTGTTGTACTGCATGTATCTCTAATAAAGCTAGTTTTCAAGTTGTTTATGTTTACTGTTTTGCTGTCACACGGAACCACGTGCTGTCTGCAAGCTTCGAAAGGGCATACATTCTGTAAGAAAAATTCTTGGTTAAATGTTCGAGCGGAGTGAAAACAAGACTTTTCATAGCCAATCAAAGATTGGGAAATGGAGAAAGAAGGCATAAAATTGACCAGTGTGAAGTTTAGTTTTGAGAAACAATATTTAATTGTTTTAAGTCATCCGAGATAGTTTAGAAAAATTTAATTAGTGATTTGAGGGACAATTACCCAGTCAATTTTTGAAAAAATTTTCATAGTCAAACGAAGACTGAGAAATTCACAAATGAGATGTCAAATTCACCAGCATGGAATCTAGTTTCGCAGTAAATTATGTAATACTGTGAAAGCGATAGTTGCTATTTAAATCAAGTTTCAAGAATTTCATTCCTTTAAGCCTAGCTAATTTTCTTGCAGCAAGTTGAATTGATGAGAGAATCGATTTTTAAAATGACTTCCTTTCAAGTTCTAAATTTAGGGCATTTCATGAACAGTGACGGTAGGAAATGAGTTGTAAGTGAGAACATGTCTTCTGAATAAAACCTCAAAATAAAAAAAAAACTTTCGAAAAAAAAATTATCAGATTTTTGCGAAATGGTTTATCTAAAAGCAAGAGATAAAATAAGTTAGAGAAACATTTTAAATGCATCTGAATGAAGCTCAAAACCATGTACAGCAAATCAGGTGTGTCAAATATTTGTCTAATTTATTTTATTTCTTACTTTTACACAAATAATTTCACAACAAAATTGATTGGTATTAGGAAAAAGACATTATTATGTTTAATATCATCAAATTTATATTGGACACTTAGGTTGAGTATGTCCCGATGTTAAGAATCTGGACAGAACAATACCATTTATGACAACTGCAAGAACTAGATGTACTTCTGACTTGACCGCATCTTTATTTTCATGTTACAATATTTCCCTCACACCTCAAAAATTTAAGATGTTCACTTGCTTAATCCCTTCTTGTATCTATTTGCCGCTACAGAATCGTCTGTTGTTGTTGTTGTGGTCTTCAGTCCTAAGACTGGTTTGATGCAGCTCTCCATGCTACTCTATCCTGTGCAAGCTTTTTCATCTCCCAGTACCTACTGCAACCTACATCCTTCTGAATCTGCTTAGTGTATTCATCTCTTGGTCTCCCTCTACGATTTTTACCCTCCACGCTGCCCTCCAATACTAAATTGGTGATCCCTTGATGCCTCAGAACATGTACTACCAACCGATCCCTTCTTCTGGTCAAGTTGTGCCACAAACTTCTCTTCTCCCCAATCCTATTCAATACTTCCTCATTAGTTATGTGATCTACCCATCTAATCTTCAGCATTCTTCTGTAGCACCACATTTCAAAAGCTTCTATTCTCTTCTTGTCCAAACTATTTATCGTCCATGTTTCACTTCCATACATGGCTACACTCCATACAAATACTTTCAGAAACGACTTCCTGACACTTAAATCTATACTCGATGTTAACAAATTTCTCTTCTTCAGAAACGATTTCATTGCCATTGCCAGCCTACATTTTATATCCTCTCTACTTCGACCATTATCAGTTATTTTGCTCCCCAAATAGCAAAACTCCTTTACTACTTTAAGTGCCTCATTTCCTAATCTAATTCCCTCAGCATCACCCGACTTAATTAGGCTACATTCCATTATCCTTGTTTTGCTTTTGTTGATGTTCATCTTATATCCTCCTTTCAAGACACTGTCCATTCCATTCAACTGCTCTTCCAAGTCCTTTGCTGTCTCGGACAGAATTACAATGTCATCGGCGAACCTCAAAGTTTTTATTTCTTCTCCATGAATTTTAATACCTACTCCGAATTTTTCTTTTGTTTCCTTTACTGCTTGCTCAATATACAGATTGAATAACATCGGGGAGAGGCTACAACCCTGTCTCACTCCCTTCCCAACCACTGCTTCCCTTTCATGTCCCTCGACTCTTATAACTGCCATCTGGTTTCTGTACAAATTGTAAATAGCCTTTCGCTCCCTGTATTTTACCCCTGCCACCTTTAGAATTTGAAAGAGAGTATTCCAGTCAACATTGTCAAAAGCTTTCTCTAAGTCTACAAATGCTAGAAACGTAGGTTTGCCTTTCCTTAATCTTTCTTCTAAGATAAGTCTTAAGGTCAGTATTGCCTCACGTGTTCCAGTGTTTCTACGGAATCCAAACTGATCTTCCCCGAGGTTGGCTTCTACTAGTTTTTCCATTCGTCTGTAAAGAATTCGTGTTAGTATTTTGCAGCTGTGACTTATTAAGCTGATAGTTCGGTAATTTTCACATCTGTCAACACCTGCTTTCTTTGGGATTGGAATTATTATATTCTTCTTGAAGTCTGAGGGTATTTCGCCTGTCTCATACATCTTCCTCACCAGATGGTAGAGTTTTGTCAGGACTGGCTCTCCCACGGCCGTCAGTAGTTCCAATGGAATATTGTCTACTCCGGGGGCTTTGTTTCGACTCAGGTCTTTCAGTGCTCTGTCAAACTCTTCACGCAGTATCATATCTCCCATTTCATCTTCATCTACATCCTCTTCCATTTCCATAATATTGTCCTCAAGTACTTCGCCCTTGTATAGACCCTCTATATACTCCTTCCACCTTTCTGCTTTCCCTTCTTTGCTTAGAACTGGGTTTCCATCTGAGCTCTTGATATTCATACAAGTCGTTCTCTTATCTCCAAAGGTCTCTTTAATTTTCCTGTAGGCGGTATCTATCTTACCCCTAGTGAGATAGGCCTCTACATCCTTACATTTGTCCTCTAGCCATCCCTGCTTAGCCATTTTGCACTTCCTGTCGATCTCATTTTTGAGACGTTTGTATTCCTTTTTGCCTGTTTCACTTACTGCATTTTTATATTTTCTCCTTTCATCAATTAAATTCAATATTTCTTCTGTTACCCAAGGATTTCTACTAGCCCTCGTCTTTTTACCTACTTGATCCTCTGCTGCCTTCACTACTTCATTCCTCAAAGCTACCCATTCTTCTTCTACTGTATTTATTTCCCCCATTCCTGTCAATTGCTCCCTTATGCTCTCCCTGAATCTCTGTACCACCTCTGGTTCTTTCAGTTTATCCAGGTCCCATCTCCTTAAATTCCCACCTTTTTGCAGTTTCTTCAGTTTTAATCTACAGGTCATAACCAATAGATTGTGGTCAGAGTCCACATCTGCCCCTGGAAATGTCTTACAATTTAAAACCTGGTTCCTAAATCTCTGTCTTACCATTATATAATCTATCTGATACCTTTTAGTATCTCCAGGGTTCTTCCATGTATACAACCTTCTTTCATGATTCTTAAACCAAGTGTTAGTTATGATTATGTTGTGCTCTGTGCAAAATTCTACCAGGCGGCTTCCTCTTTCATTTCTGTCCCCCAATCCATATTCACCTACTATGTTTCCTTCTCTCCCTTTTCCTACACTCGAATTCCAGTCACCCATGACTATTAAATTTTCGTCTCCCTTCACAATCTGAATAATTTCTTTTATTTCATCATACATTTCTTCAATGTCTTCGTCATCTGCAGAGCTAGTTGGCATATAAACTTGTACTACTGTAGTAGAATCGTCTGCCAACGGTAATTTTTACTACCATAGAGGCAGAAATTAAGCGCACAGGTCATTCCTGCGATCAGCTGATCAGTCTTCAACAATAATTCATGGACCTGAATCTTGTCACCTAGCATTATCATGCCCAAAATTACCATGATTGTGGCTGAAATTCCAATTAATCCATCTGGGTTATAATTGCATAAAAATCGATTTTGTAGTTCGTTGCGGTCACTGGCTACCTTCGCCACGCGCAACGCGCGCTAAACCGTGTCGTCCTAGGAAACCAGCCACATATTTATCACTGCAATGAAAATTGAATTTTACGATTGCAGCCCCATTCTGATGACATTCAACGATGAGCGAAGTATCGGAAATACCTCTTCTTGACAGCTGTGGCTCTGGAAAAATGAATATCTGTATCCTTCTTACGACTGGTCATAATTTTCCTCATAAAATCTCTCATACCCCTTACAGCTACCGGTACGTTGAAATCGCAGTTTTCCACATCAGATTCATACCTCCCTTACTACCTAGCATATTCATTTCCTCTGCACATCTTGGAACAGTGACCACAGTAACTTTACATGCCATAACATACTTTATAAGTCTACTGATCACAGGGAAACCATCACACATTCCTTATTAGGTATAATACTTCGCCAGTAACTGAATGCTGATGGTACCAAACAAAACAGCGAAAATTCTGGGATGGACGGACATGCTCCATATGTTTTTTCTTGCGAGAGGTATCAGTACGTCTCAGTAAGAGAGTCATAATCGTCTTTTAAGACACCAGCTATTAAAAACATGATCGCAGCGGCTGTGATACTGACGCCCTGCATAAAAAGCGGTCTGCCACACACAAGTATCGCTAACAATATCCATGTTAAAAACTATACACGCTTTATAAACCGAGATACAGTATTGCTTCCGAATGAAGTGGTCTTCCGGACAAATACCGTGACATTGAATATAGACGGCGGTCGCGTGGTGTGTATTGACAAACGGACACTGCGCGTGCAAGTCTCCAGCGGTGTGAGCTCTTAATAAAATGACCCTATTCACCGTATTTTGAAAGCGATTCGACTAAGGAACATGGTATTAAGCCGATATTTGCATCTTCCTCCTGCCGTTGCTAGACATTTCCCACGTTACCAAACTGTATTTTTAATGCATCCTACCTCAATGCATGCAGTCTGTGTAGTAGAGGTTCTGCGAAATATCCATGGGCTTATAGGCGAGAGAGTATGATGGTTGATTGAGAATGATGGTTCTTATGTACAAGATACAACAGCACATTAATTGCATGGTATAGTATAGCAGTGTGCTCCAATACACCGTTTTGCATAGCTGCAGTACTGTCGAAAATAAAGTACAAGTGGTTGAAATCGAGACTTCGCAATTGATAATATGCGTGCAGAGTCTTTATGTGTATGTATGTACACTACTGGCCATTAAAATTGCTACACCACGAAGATGACGTGCTACAGACGCGAAATTTAACCCACAGGAAGAAGATGCAGTGATATGCAAATGATTAGCTATTCAGAGCATTCACACAAGGTTGGCGCCGGTGGCGACACCTACAACGTGCTGACATGAGGAGTTTACAACCGATTTCTCATACACAAACAGCAGTTGACCGCCGTTGCCTGGTGAAACGTTGCTGTGATATCTCGTGTAAGGAGGAGAAATGCGTACCATCACGTTTCCGACTTTGATAAAGGTCGGATTGTAGCCTACCGCGATTGCGGTTTATCGTATCGCGACATTGCTGCTCGCGTTGGTCGAGATCCAATGACTGTTAGCAGAATATGGAATCGGTGGGTTCAGGAGGGTAATAGGGAACGCCGTGCTGGATCCCAACGGCGTCGTATCACTAGCAGTCGAGATGACAGGCATCTTATCCGCATGGCTGTAACGGATCGTGCAGCCACGTTTCGATTCCTGAGTCAACAGATGGGGACGTTTGCCAGACAACAACCATCTGCACGAACAGTTCGAGGACATTTGCAGCAGCACGGACTATCAGCTCGGAGACCATGGCTGCGGTTACTCTTGACGCTGGATCACAGACAGGAAGGGCCTGCGATGGTGTACTCAACGACAAACCTGGTTGCACGAATGGCAAAACGTCATTTTTTCGGATGAATCCAGGTTCTGTTTACAGCATCATGATGGTCGCATCCGTGTTTGGCGACATCGCGGTGAACGCACATTGGAAGCGCGTATTCGTCATCGCCATACTGGCGTATCACCCGGCGTGATGGTATGGGGTGCCATTGGTTACACGTCTCGGTCAGCTCTTGTTCGCATCGTTATATTTGACATGTGTTACGAAACGTGGCTCTACCCTTCATTCGATCCCTGCGAAACCCTACATTTCAGCAGGATAATGCACGACCGCATGTTCCAGGTCCTGTACGGGCCTTTCTGGATACAGAAAGTGTTCGACTGCTGCCGTGGCCAGCATATTCTGCAGATCTCTCACCAACTGAAAACGTCTGGTCAATGGGGGCCGAGCAACTGGCTCGTCACAATACGCCAGTCACTACTCTTGATGAACTGTAGTATCGTGTTGATGCTGCATGGGCAGGTGTAGCTGTGCGCGCCATCCAAGCTCTGTTTGACTCAATGCCCAGTCGTATCAAGGCCGTTACTACGGCCAGAGGTGGTTGTTCTGGGTACTGATTTCTCAGGATCTATGCACCCAAATAGCGTGAAAATGTAATGACATGTCAGTTGTAGTATAATATATTTGTCCAATGAATACCCGTTTATCATCTGCATTTCTTCTTGGTGTAGCAATTTTAATGGCCAGTAGTGTATGTAGAGCCGTCAACGGTAGATGGTTGCGGATCGGACGCATAACTTGCTAACTGTTCATCTATAAACGACCCTGCAGGGGAGACGCCCTCTGTAACTAGAGGGGGAGAGAGAGGGAGAAAGAGAGGAGAGAGAGAGAGAGAGAGAGAGAGAGAGAGAGAGGGAGAAGGCCGAAGATGCTACCTGCAGTCGACGCACTTCAACTAACGAATAACTTACTGCTGGAGTAATAAAAATAATTACCCGAAAGATACATTTGGAAATGTCCAGACAGGTTTGTGAATATGTATCAGAGGTGAAAAGTGTAAATAGAAATAGCGAACCACATCATATACTTACGGAAAAAAGTCTGAGCAGCAGCAGAAACGAACTCTGCACACCTGTCAGCTCCCTGTGACAGATCCCTGCACAATGGAGTGGAAGTCAAATGAACATGCAGAGCTGTTTCCAGACTCTGAGTTTCCATCAAGTGCGGCACCACAAGAGTCTGCACACAAGCTCTCTGATTGGTTGGAGCAGTACACGGAATTATTTCCAGACTGCGAGTTTTCAATACATCCATCATTTGCACCCCTCGTTGAGCCTCATATAGGTACAAAGCGACAGTTACTATAGTTTTCATCGTGGTCCTATCCAAAATGCATGCATGTGAATCATCTGGAAGAGGGGAAATCTTAGGAGTCTTTAGTAGGTTGGTATATAATACACGCAAATACGAGTATTCTCGCAGAAAATCAAGCGGCTCACGGGTATGCCAGCCATATGACCATATACGTATGGATGACTGTCGAAAAGATATGAAAAATGACGTAAGTGTCGCACACTTTCGGTTTGTTAATACACACCCCGCTATCATCGTCTATATTCAATGAGTAGCAGTGAGGGAGAGAGATAATGTGAATTGTTCAAAGCTAATGCACGTTTAGCCGCACCAGAAATTGTACGTCCAGGAACGCAGGCAGATATGGATGCGTGCGGGTTAAGAAACTCTGTGGCAGTTCCGGAACATTGATTGAAGATTCATTCGTCTGCGTTCTGGTATGTCTTGATATTTACCTCGTCTCTCCAGCGATGTACAACAATGCCGGTGTGCCTGCGTCGGCTGTTCTCTCTTCGTGTTGACTTTTTCTCCGGAAACGCCCATTTAAAAATCCAAGTCCTCATCGCATCGGGATGTAGAGTTTACGACGTTACTCGGTAGGGGAATGAAAACTCGCGACTTCCTCATATTTAACTTTTAAGACAATATTGGAAGAGTTCAAGTACATATATCTTTATCGCACCAGCGCAAAAGTTTCAATTTTCTGCCAGCTTATTGCATAAAAATGAATTTATTTATGAAAATACAAAGTACAGTCACCAACAAACTTTACATATTCACATACTCCTTTACCTTTCACCCAAATGAATACAGACTCATTTAAAGATATTTTTCTCTTATTACAAGTATACAAAGACAATGCAGAAGGCGACAAATATGCAGATTTACCAAAGTCTTTATTAGCAAGTTCTGCCATATGGTAGGTACGATAGGCAATGATGCCTCTATCAACAAAACTTTCAAGTCCAGGTACGTTAGGAACTCCAGTACCTCCACGTACAATGGCTACAGTCAGCCAACCGTTACCATGATCAAAAGTATCATTAATGTCAATACTAAAATTAAGTCTACAACCACAGAAAACACAAGGTCCGTCGACAAGTGCAGTAGCAGCAACACTCTTAACTGGTATGCGGTTCTTCTTATCTCCAGCTGTTGTGGCGAACTCGACGTTCTCGATGGTTTTATAGACTGTCTGTTTAGAATGGCGACGAATTCTCCTGCAAGGCATCGTCTCCCCCCCCCCCCCCCCCCCGCATGATCCATATCAATGGACGTCAGTATACAGTGGTGGTGTATTACACTATTTGCACCTCTTTTTGTACTTTAAACTCTTGGCTTGTCAGCGTACTGAGACCTTTATTGGTAGCCACGTTTACCTCGTGTACTCCCGGAACGTGTCATAATATAAACATTTTGTGTAACGTACACCATACAGATTAATAGTACTGCTATTTATAAAAAAAATTTAAGGAATGCGTCAACAGGTGCGTTTAAATTCAGCGTCTGCAGTTTGATTATTGGAATCGAACCGCTGCTATTGCAGCATTGTCCAGTGCATGCACCTCACGTGACGTACGCTGCGCACACACTTGATTTTGTGGACGCTGTGATTAAACTGAGATGTCCATGAGTGTGCTACAATTTCTCTTCTTTACCCGAAGTCGATAAAGGTGTTCATCTCATTGGTGCAGCGTGGTGTGCTGAGGCTTGTGCATCGTGGAACCATCGAAGCTGAGGCGATAAGGTTCGTCGTTTACGGCCCAGGCATTTGCTCCTGTCGTAAACCACGCTATCATCATCCCGAAGGCACTTGAATGGGTTCAAGGTAAGAGTCCAGTGCCTTCATTCGTTTGCATACCATCTCTGTAGTAGAATATCTTGTCGAAACACTAGTCCACTGTGGATATAAATGTTCATTACTGACCAACACTGGCACACGTTATTTGCGGGAACACACAGAGAACTACGGGTTTCAAACCTTCACAAAATGTTCGTAGCACATTTACAGTCATTAGTTCACATACGCAATCCTGGAAAACATATTCAGCTTTACATTGCCTCATACAGATAGTTTTTACACTTTATCATTGTTATGTTACGATAACTTAAGTATTTACCTTTTAAAATATATTGACACGCAGGGTCTGCGTATTTATTACTCCGTCCAGAAATATTTTCATACGTAATTTACATTTCTTTACATAAATATTGCACAAAAATTTATATTAATACTGTACAGAAATTATACATAGAAGACAATGTTAGGAACATTTTTTGTTATTCTATGTCCCGTAACATTTTTCCGTTTTTACACTACAATCTGTATCACATTTTGAATGTTCATTTGTAAACAATCTATAGTCATCTTGTTGTTGTTGTGGTCTTCAGTCCTGAGACTGGTTTGATGCAGCTCTCCATACTACTCTATCCTGTGCGAGCTTCTTCATCTCCCAGTAAGTACTTCAACCTACATCCTTCTGAATCTGCTTAGTGTTTTCACCTCTTGTTCTCCCTCTATGATTTTTACTCTCCACGCTGCCCTCAAATACTAAATTGGTGATCCCTTTATGCCTCAGAACCATCTTATCTTACTTTAATATTACACAGGTTGTCATTTTTTCAATCTAATTTTCCAGTGGTGACAAAATATTCGCATACAACATTATCACTTGATGTTTATGAGTTTTGTGTTCATACATCGCACTGACGAGAGTATCCATCGCTGATGCTGAAGGAAAGAAAGCTTCATAACATGAAATCGCAATAAGCCTACAAAACTGCGCCTCTGACAAGTTTACTGGTATGCATCTACTGGTCTACAGGAAATGTTATGGACAGAAAGAAGTGTTCATTTTTAGCCTGCTACTGGAATGCTTCGTTCATCACGAGAGAACTATTGAGTACATAATTTCATGACTGTCTACTCGCGTTAATCCACTTACTTCGTGTTTACTACCTACTGGCACATTCTGACACTACAGTATTGTGTTGTACAAGTGTCATCATCGACTGTAAACACTGTCGGTGACTTATACTTCATTTTCCTACGTGATATCACTGTTTTGTATTCTGTTGTGCATGAACATGTCTCCACGAGCATTGTTCCAACGACCAAGTGTAAAATAATTCAATATATTACAGTTATACATCTACATACATACTCCGCAAGGTACGGTATGGTGCACGGTGGAGGGCAATTCGTACCATCACTATTCATTTCCTATCCTGTCCATGCGGCGGATGCAGCAAAGACATCAAGGTTCGAGGAGGACGACCGTGCAGCAACTTAGCCGGCGAGCGGCCATCTCGAGGCTGAGAGCGATACGAGGACAAGAAGAGCAATAACGCGTCCTCCCGAGAATGCGACTCTTTCAACTTCAACATTTGTGACTTGAAAGTCCGGACCAATCGTTCAGCGGCACCGTTTGACTGAGGCGAAAACGGCGCGGATGGCAGATGTTGAATACCATTGGCCTTGCAGAATGACTGAAATTCTGCGGACATGAATTGCGGGCCATTGTCGGAAACAATAGTCTGTGGAAGACCTTCAATGCAAAAGATAGCGGATAACGCTTGGATGGTGGCAGATGACGTCGTGGAAGACATCCGGACAACAAAAGGAAAATTACTGAATGAATCCACCACAACCAACCATCGAGCATTCCAGAATGGACCAGCAAAATCGATGTGTACGCGTTGCCAAGGGGAAGTGGCTTTCGGCCACGCAAAGAATTTCCGCGGTGGTGCGGATTGTTGTTCGGCACACGCCATGCAAGAAGAGCACATATTCGTAATTGCAGCATCGATTCCGTACCAAGTACAGTGCTGACGAGCAAGTTGTTTCGTTTGCACTATACCCCAATGTCCTTGGTGGAGAAGCCGTAAGACAGAGGACTGTAACGAACGTGGAACCACGACTCTGGACTGATCATTGTCAGAACGCAACAGCAAAACACCACGTCGAACAAAAAGTCTCTCCTTGAGAGCAAAAAATCGGCGAACCAACGGATCCTCGATCCGTGATTTCGACAAGGGCCATTGCGTAGCAACAAAACGCAAAACGGTAGCAAGGACAGGGTCAGCAGCGGTGGCTGTAGCTACACGACGAAAATCAATCGGAAACGACTCGACCACGTCATCGGTTTCCGCATCAATGAACATGCAAGCAAGTTCGGAAGAATCGCATGCTCTATCCTCAGCAACAGGCAAACGGGACAACGCATCGGCGTTTCCGTGCTTAGCAGTGGACCGATACAAGATATCGTAGCGGTACTGCGAGAGGAAAATAGACCAGCGAATGAATTTCTGCGCATTCCGTCGTCCAGACAAACGGAACACCTTTACGGCGTAAGCGATGAAGCGGAGCTGAAATGGAAGAGGCATGGGGGATAGATTTAAGATAATAATTTATTTTACCCAGCACACTCTGTAGCTGCTTCAAATTCTGCGACGAAGGCAAATCTTGTATGGCACGGAGGTGCTCGGGACTGGGATGTATGCCTTGGGCATTGATTACATGTCCCAAATATGGTAAGTCACGAGCAAAAAACACACATTTGTCCTTCCGCAAGCGAAGACCATTTTGTCACAAGACCTGAAATAATGTTCGGAGGTTGGCTAAATGTTCTTCTTCCGTCATTCTGGAGATCACAATATCTTCCAGATAGTTTGCTGCAGTAGGGACCGAGGCACAAACAGTTTGCAGATATTGCTGAAACAATGCAGGGGCGGATGCACACCCAAATGGCAATCTTTTGAATCGGTACAAACCAAGATGTGTATTAACCACCAAGACGCGCTGGGATTCGTCGTCCACTGGTATTTGCAAGTACGCATCTGCTAGGTCAAACTTCGAAAAATATTTACCCGGGCACAGTTTGTCAAAAAGATCTTCAGGGCGGGGTAAAGGATAAGTTGCAATCACTAGTTGTGGATTCACTGTTGCCTTGAAGTCCACACAAAGTCTCAATTTTCCGGAAGGTTTTGGCAAAATTACTAAGGGTGATGCCCAGAGAGAAGCCTGCACACGTTCAATCACACCTTGTGACTCCAAATCGTGTAAGGTTCTTGCGACCTCATCACGCAATGTGTGGGGAACATTGCGCGCTCGGAAAAATTTCAGTTGCGCGTTGACTTTCAGTTCCAAATGTGCTTTATAGTTCTTAGCGCAACCAAGGCCCGGTGCAAAAATGTCTGCAAATTCTTCACATAGACGAGAAACACTGGCGGAAGGCACAGTCTGGTTCACTGATAGGACCTGATTTACTATAGACAAGTTAAACAACTGAAATAAATCTAAACCAAACAAGTTCACTGCAGAAGAAGAACGAAGGACGTAAAATGACACAAGTTTTGTTTGTCCCTTGTATGTGGCAAGAAGGCTGCACTGTCCTAACACAGGGATATTCTGACCGGAATAACTGTTTAACGTAACATTTGCGGCACGCAACGGAGGTGTGCCCAGTTGTTTGTACGTGTCTCTATTGATTAAAGAAACCGCAGCTCCAGTATTGAGCTGGAATGGTATCACGTGGCCAAGAATGTCCAAGTCCACAAAAAGTTTATTGTCCTGCTGACGACAAGAGCGACTGTCTCGCGCAATTTGAACAGACACTGGTACAGAATCACTTGCTTATTGACGTGATTTCCGGCGACGTCGACGCACACTTTTTGTGGGGCGAACACAGTCACTGTTAGAGAGATTATCACTGGGCAGAGTGGAATTAACTACATGAATTTCCATGGGCGAAGGTTCACGAGCCTGAGTGTTCTTGGTTCGATTCCGGCGCGAAGCAAAGGGCCTGGAATGGTTGTGAGTGTCCGATCTGAGCTTTTTCTGGCAAACACTCTGAACATGTTCTTTTTTATTACAGAAAAAGCAAATAGCGTGGCGTGACGGGCAATTCTCACGCGAATGTCTAGTAGCACTCCGCGGGCATGATTTTAGCACTGCATTTGCTTGCTGCCGCGGGACACGTGGCTGAGAGCCTGGCGGCAGCTGCGCGGTCGAGCGCGAGGGCTGTTTACTGTTCCGTGCAGCTCGCCCAGCGGGCCGGTTAACGTGACACACGGCTGGCGAAGTTGCAAATGATTCCTGAGCAAAGTCAAGTGTCTTGCCTATCCAATATGTCTATCACTTGTTGAAGGGAGGGATTGACTAGTTTCAAAATTTGCTCCCGTATACGAACATCAGAAACGTTCTGTGCAATTGCATCACGTACCATAGTATCGGAATAAGGGAGTCCACATTCAGACTCAAAAGCACAATCCCTAGTAAGGCCGTGCAAAGTTGCAACCCACTCCCGATTAGTTTGACCGGTCGTACGTTTTGTACGAAAGAACGTGTGGTGTCACCGCCAGACACCACACTTGCTAGGTGGTAGCCTTTAAATCGGCTGCCGTCCATTAGTATACGTTGGACCCGCGTGTCGCCACTGTCAGTAATTGCAGACCGAGCGCCACCACATGGCAGGTCTAGAGAGACTTACTAGCACTCGGCCCAGTTGTACAGCCGACTTTGCAAGGAACGGTTCACTGACAAATACGCTCTCATTTGCCGAGACGATAGTTAGCATAGCCTTCAGCTACATTTGCTACGACCTAGCAAGGCGCCGTATTCAATTGATATTGAGATTCTATTAATGTATCATCAAGAGCAATGTTCTACAAATGTGGATTAAAGTTAAGTATTCCAGAAGCTACGTACTTTTCTTTATAGCATTCATTGCGTATCCTGTTTCAGACCTCACACCAGCCTGCGTGAGTTTAAGCGCGTGCCTTTCGGCTTCCTCTCATTGTGTCTAGGCTGTCTTGTCTAGACACAACAGAACGCATACCGTTTTGCAACTACATTGACTGATTCCTTGAAATATGCATCCAATGCTAGCGTCGCTAGCAAAGTCGGCTGTACAACTGGGGCGAGTGCTAGTAAGTCTCTCTAGACCTGCCGTGTGGTGGCGCTCGGTCTGCTATCACTGACAGTGGCGACACGCGGGTCCGGCGTATACTAATGGACCGCGGCCGATTTAAAGGCTACCCCCTAGCAAGTGTGGTGTCTGGCGGTGATACCACAATATGCATGTGTTTTGCTGTTGTTCAGTATGCTATTTCATTAAACTGTCATGTAGTTTCTACTGTATGGTAGCAGAAGGTAACAAATGCTTTGAACTGTAAAATGTAGTCAATACTCCAGCGCGGCGGTTACTACAATGTTTTGTTGGCTTTAACTGAATTAAGATGAGTTTGTGGAAAATTTTGAAGTGTTAATAACACTGTTTACTTTAGTACAAAGACCAAACTATTCTCTTTTGCAAGCGCACTTTAAGCTTGAAGTCAGATCGTCAGTAGTGCCCATGAGTGTTTTGCAATGCTAGGGCAACTTTGTGTGTATTTTGACAAATTTAATACGATTAAAAAGATCGAATTTCGCTTGTCAGCTAAATTACAATTTATTTCAGTAGTACCAATAATGGAATCACACCTATTTTAATAAGTACTGTAAAACAGACAATGTAGATGTAGAAATATGTAATTTGGCGTTTTATTGCGACTTTCAAAGTGTCGTATAATTATCCAATTTTGGATGTCACCGGTGTACCTCACATTCTAAGTTTTAAAAGTAATGCCAATATGCAACACGTGTGTATCTTTTCTGTGCAAAAGAACAATTCAATTACAACGATCTTACCATGTGTGTTTTGTGTTTGAAATCTTACTATTTTGAGAAATACTTCTGTTTTGTGATACTTCTGTTTTATGATAAGCGATATGTGGTTATGTGTGCTTCTACTCATTATCAAACACAGAGTTTTGTGATGAATGCACTGTATTTCCGAACAATGGATTTTTCATCTCTGTGTGATACCTTGTTTCACCATTGTATCTGGTTATATTGTTTTTAAACGATTATATTTCATGCAGTATGAAAATCTAGGAGATATGTAAGCAGTTTAAGCGGTACATCACAATAAATATCTCATCAAAACATCTTCTCTTCCTAAAATAGAGCTTGGTAAGTTCGTTTGTCTTTGGTTGTATTGTGTGTTTACTTGAGTTTTCTTGAGTACTATAAACAGGTAATGGTTCTAGTATTGACTGTGGACATATATAGAGAGCCTTCGCACCATAGCTCGTAAATGTCACAGCCTTTCTCGAAAGTTCGTTTTTGTACATAACCTTGTGTATGTTTAGACCAAATGTAATAAAAATCAATATTGGCCCATCAATACTATAGTTACATTTTTTTCTATGGCAGAACATACAGCATTATCTCCTACCCCCCTCCCCCCTTCCCCCCCCCCCCCTCAAATAAAAACAAACTGGTGCTTGGCGAGGTGATATTAGGAACTCATTGGTCCATCTTTGAAGCGAGTAACATACCATTAAGTAAGCATACGACTGAAACGAAGACACACTTCAAGTATTCTGACACATATTTTAGACGTTGTTATACGGTTGTGACACCTGACTTAACCGCTTAGTGTGTTCTTTTCGACAGGATTCGATAATATCATTACATAAATATCGTGTTGCTGGTGAAGTTCATGTATTTTTGCTAACATTTTACACGTCGAATAATTATTCTGTCACTTGACAAACGTCGTGTCTCTTGTTATAGAAATTAGGTATGGTAATCGTTACGGCTTAAAGTGAAAGCGCCGCCACGCCAGTCGGGGACCACATCGAATACTTGAGTTCCGCTCATTATTACGTACCCTTCACGGAATTTGATATAAATACATATCGGACGATTTCCGGCCCTAGGTGAATTCAGTTCCATATACAACTGATTTTCAAGAGAAGAGAGGTCTGTGAAGAAGACGTCAGCCAATCACAAGCTGACCGACCTCTCCCCAAGACGACAAATCGGCGACAGCGGCCTCTATGCGAAGAGGACATTAGCTCCGCGCCAACTGGTCGCGGCTAACTTCTACAGTAGGATCAAGATAATGCATTTCAAGACCGGCGACTTAGGAATTGTATATACTGAAGAACATTGTTTGTTTTGTCTCCCGCCCTTTGCTTCTTGCGACACGTTTGTTTACCACAAAGTTAAGTATTGTCATGTACTTTTCGTAATGAAACTCATTAATCCTATTTGCTTGAATTGTTGTCTAGCGATCCGAGAAGCAGGTTTTCTAAACACCCCATCTTTGACAACTAGGCAGGACTCAAAAGTAATATTTAATTTGACGGTTCATTGTGCCTTATATCACGTTCGTGTCTAAAAATTAAATATAGCTGTTATTTAGATCCGTACACAGCATGGGGCACTTAATTTGTGAGTTCACAGTTTTGTATTAGGCATTGATATTGCCGAGTACATGCGTGTAGATATAAACCTGTGACACATGAACACAAGCATTGCATTTTTGTGTTGCTGACGTACTTTTGCAGTCATTTAAGGCGCAGAAAAAACGCAGTAACACTCGACGAGAGTCATGCATTTCATAAAACTATTTAGATGTGGAAATATTTGATTTGAGGGTCCATTGTGCCTTATACCAAATTTGACACAGCGATCTAATTATGGGCCTTCTTAAGTGCTGATGGCATAAATATTGTGTGCAGCTGTTTTTTTTTTTTTTTTTTAATGGGCTGTAAATTACTGGGATGTGATTGGCTCTTTCGTTTTAATGGCTAGTAGAAATACTGGGATGAGGTTGGGTATTTCATTTATTGGCCTGTACAGTAGCCGGCCGGTGTGGTCGTGCGGTTCTAGGCGCTTCAGTCTGGAACCGCGTAACCGCTACGGTCGCAGGTTCGAATCCTGCCTCCGGCATGGATGTGTGTGATGTCCTTAGGTTAGTTAGGTTTAAATAGTTCTAAGTTCAAGGAGACTGATGACCACAGATGTTAAGTCCCATAGTGCTCAGAGCCATTTGAACCATTTGAACCTGTACAGTATTGGCTTGGATTGGATGAGAGGCGCATATGCTGGGCTGTGATTGGAGGAGATGGGCGCGAATTACTGCCATCATGGATTGTGACATCATGTAGAACGAAAGGCAGCACACACTACACGCTCTGTGACATTTTTGTGGCAGTAAGTACATCACATCCTAGATAGGAACCAACTGTCACAAGATATAAAATCACAATGCAGCTTACCATTAACAATACTTAACTTAACCCTACGACTGTGAAGACAAGTCAGGGAGTTGTGTCTATTCGATTGTGTAAGTGAGGGAAGTATTGTTTGTTTCAGTCATTTCTGCCTGTGTCTGGAAAGTCAGTCTTTCTGTTGCTCTTTTCTCTGTGGGGGAAGCCCTTCTTTCCACTGCTGTCTTTCTTTACTTACCTTCCTGTGGCTTGTCGGTGTAGTATAACGACGCCTTAGGTTTTCGTTTGATATATGTATGACCATGTGCAGACTTCGTCACCTACGTCAGTTACAACCCACTTTAAAAATGATTCATATTCTTTTAAATTGTCATAGGATGGTTCTTGAACGAAACTGTAAAACATCCGTTGAGTCGTATGCAAAGAATTACATCACTTGGGCCAATTGGTTTTTGTAACTTTTCCGAATTTAAATTTCGTTTGTTTCTCCTCAGAAATTATATTGACACACGTTATCTTGATCTAATCGATATCAGAATCACACATTAAATAAACTTTTTAGATTCAAAGTCGCGATGAACGCTGTCAAAATTCAATCATCTTGTCAAATATATTATTAATTCATTCACATAATTCTTCATAAATAAATCTTCAAGACACGTGTTTCAACTTTAGTAGCATACACTATTTTATTAGCTTCCTACCCATACAGATGTGAACTTGAGCGTTGACAGACAGTGACTAACATTTCAATAAGATTAAGATCTATACGATGTCATTGTTGTACAAAAAGAGTATAAAACTTCATTTTTAATTTTTAGAAGCACGACGCAACAACTCGGTTCCAGGATCTTCTGTTGCTCCTTGGCTGTCGACCCGCGACGTATAGCGGCCAGCAATTTCCTCTCTGGTCGCGGCAACGAAGATGCTGTCCCCGTTCGTTGCGCCGACCTCTCCGTACATGAAACACATAAAAAAAAATACAAACTTTTAGATAATTCACATTTATTACAAATAATAAGAAAACACATAAACAAAACTAAATTAAACTTATAGTCACCTGCAAACTGGGCTGACTTTGGTGGATGGGTGACGCTTAATTTCGTCCCACTACATACCCCACCCACAAGCTCAGTTTGTCAGGTTTTAACCGGAATTAAAACTGTTCAATATACAATATTTAACTGTTAATACATTTTCCTCACATTTTACGTAACCTAGAGTCCTTGCTATTAGATAGATTCAATCCTTTTAATACGATATCGTTGTGACTATTTGTCATTTACTCTTAATTGTGCTCTTATGGTAATTCGTAACCGAATATAGGGAGATTGCTCCTCTTCAGTTAATAGTTGCTAATAAATACTAATTTAGTACGTTCTTTAACGTTGTACATTAGGACAGAGCGTTCAAATTGTGATAGATTAGTTCCAGTTTCATTTATTTACTAGAGTTATTCTTTTCAAGAATGTATATTACTAATAAGTTTCTCACAATAACTAATAGTACTATTTACTTTACGTCATTCTCTTCCCTAATGCCTTATTTATGCCTGAGGTCAAGAAGAAATCAAGCAAAACTTTCTTTGGAATCTCGGCACGGCTTTCTTTACCTTCGGACACCTTGTTGGGTAATGGCCATTTATTTAGGAGAAACAAGCGAGAGAGCCCCATTTGGTGTGTTCTATATTAACACTATTACAAACCTCTATTAAAGGCACTCTGCTATGTTCTCGTGAGCCATATAGCTCTGGACGCCCATGGTCCCTAAAACTATTAACCATCCCCTTTGGTTCCTACTATCCGAGTAAATTTAAAATACGCAAAATTCCTTTAGACCTAAGAGCAAAGTTTCCTCCATATAAATCCCTCTTTTGGTTATCTTTCTCTTTTTGAAGTACCAGTAGATTATTGTAGAACACATGTTTAAGCTTTCTGTCATTTCTTTAAAATAACACGTAACTATCACGAAAAACTTCACATGAATAAACTATGAACGCTCTTCCGTGTGTAACATATACTAAATATTAACTTATTTAGGAATGAAGGGTTTCATTTGATCAACACTATATAATCCTTTAATTACACCTGATGAAGGTTCCATAAGAAGTAATGCTTTGGGATGTACAATCTTATGTACAACATATGGACCTTCAAAGATCAAGAAGAATTTTCTACATTCCTTACCGATCTTAGAACTTTTAGGATGAGATCGTACTAACACAAGATCTCCTACCTGAAATGAGGGTTCTATAGCCTGTTGATTATAACTTTTAATTCTCCGTTCGGCATTTTTTACAATCTGTTCGCAAACTTTTTCGTCTGGGATACATTGTTGGATCTCATTTACTGGTGGCCAAGGTAAAGCAGCTAGTAAAGGCTCACCTATAATTCGTTTGCCTAAAATTTCTATAGGTGATAATCCCGTCGTTAGGTGAGGCAATTCATTTAATATCTTTTCGAATTCAGGCATTAGTTTGGCCCACCGAGTATGTTTATGTGCACAATAAGTTCTACATAATCGTCCTAATTCTTTCATGACTCTTTCTACTAAATTACTTTGAGGGTGATATTTCGAAATTAAGATATGTTTGATTCCATATTGTCTTATCATATCTTGAAATCTTTGACTAATAAAGGCACTACCGTTGTCAGACATAAGTCGTTTAGGAATGCCCCAGTTAACAAAGTAAATTCGGGTGAGGCAGCGTATAACGCTTGCTGTATTCGCTCGTTTCAAAGTATATAGCTTCACATGTTTGGACCAACATTCCATTACAACAAACACATATGTTAATCCTCCTGAACTCCGAGGCAGAGGGCCGAAAAAATCTAATGATAGTAGATCCCACAAACCTCGAGGAATTACAGCATATAATTTATAACGCTTGGATTTGTTATTAACTTTAACCTTTTGACAGGTTTCACAAGCCCTAATAATACTTCTCACAATACGTGACATATTTTTGAAATAATAATACTTCATTAGATGTTTAATACATTTATGAATTCCAAAATGCCCGTAACCTTCATGAATATAAGTAATTAACTCGTCCACAACAGTTTTCGGAATGCAGATTTTCCATCTCTGGTGTTCCCTCTGTGCTTTCCAATACAACAAGTCGTTAAAATATAACCACACACCCCGGGTGTTAACTGTTTCGTCCCCATTATTAAGGTTTTGTATAAGGTCCCTATATTGATCGTCATTTCTTTGATTGCATCTAACAGCAGTTACTATCCGTTTAACCTTACGTTCGTTCTCCTTAGTTAAAAGGAAATAAACATGATAATTTGTTCCTGGTTCTTCTGCAATATTAATATTCTCCATTCCTACGGGAAGCCTTGACAAAGCATCTGAAATTACATTCTGAGATCCTTTTATATACCTAATTTCGTACTGAAATTCTTGCAAGTATAATACCCAACGTAATAGCCTACGGTGAAGTAACCGGCAATTGTTCAAAAAGATTAAAGCCTGATGATCAGTATATACAATTGTTTTTCTTCCCATTAATAATCCTCTAAATCGTTGAAAACCCCATACCACTGCGAGAGCTTCCTTCTCGGATACAAAATAATTTCTTTCATGTTTATTTAAAGTTCGACTAGCGAATCCAATAGGCCGATATAATCCCTCTTCATTGGTCAGATCACCTTGGAATATTACACAAGACACACCATAATCAGAGGCATCCGTACACATACCAAAGTCCTGATCGAAATCTGGGTGGTATAACATTTTGGCTTTGGTTAACGCTCCTTTTATCTTATTAAAAACTTCCTCTTCCTTTTGTCCCCAGAGCCATACTGACTTCTCTTTCAATAAATCTAGTAATGTAGGATTAACAATATCCTGCCCTGGAAGAAATCTTCTCAGAAATCCTACCATTCCTAAGAATGATTTCAATTGTTTCCGATTTCTAGGACTCGGGCATCGAGCAATAGCTTCAATACGTGCTGGGTCTGGCCTAATACCTTTACTGTCCACTATATGCCCCAAAAATCTCACTTCCTCCTTTCCGAAGTAAGACTTAGATAATTTTAAAGTAATTCCTCTGTCAATTAAACGGTTAAACAATTCCCGTAATATTGTTACGTGTTCTTCCCACGTTTTAGTAGCTACCAAAATATCATCTACATATAAAATAATCTTTTGTAACAATTGCTGACCCAAACAGAATCTAATGCCCTAATGAAAGTTGACACTGATATATTAAGTCCAAAAGGTAAAACTTGGAACTGATATGATCTGCCTTCAAAAAGAAAAGCCGTATATTGCCGTGAATCCGGGTGTAATGTTACTTGATGGTAGCCAGAGGTTAGATCCATTGTACTCATATAACGAGAACCAGCGATCTTAAGAAGTACGTCCTCCATAGGAATAGGTCTGTCTCTTTCCATCTCTATAATTTTATTTAATTCACGGGCATCCAGAACCAGTCGTACCCCACCAGTAGCTTTCTTAACTACCCACAACGGACTGTTAAAAGCGCTACATGATCGTTCGATAATGTATTGTTCTAGCATCTTACTTATTTCTCTACTAGCCGGTTCTTTGAATTGTACTGGAATGGGATAAGGTTTCTTAAAGAATGGTTTTTTATCTTTAATCTTAAGTTTACAAACGTAATCTTTAATTCTCCCCGGTTCATCTGAGAAGACGGCTCTAAATTCTAACATCAAAGATTCCAACTCTTCCTTTTCTTGCTCGGATAGACAATTCGTAGATAAACATTTTTCTTTCACTTCGGTTTCGATACTATTACTAGCCTGACATTGGTATACTGCATACCCAAGATCACTAAAATCTGTTAATAGATTCACGGTCGGTGCGTACTTAATCTGTAAGGATTCGTAGCAATTTTCAGGTACTTGACTATTAGAGAACCTCACTTTAAAAGTACATGCCTCCTTATGGATGATTAAGGAAGAATCTTTAAAATCTAATATAGCTTTATATTTACACAGCCAATCTATACCTAAAATTATGGCCACATTTAAGTTGGCTACGACGAGTACAGAGTGAGCAATTAATTGTTTAGCAATTTCAAAAGTTACATAAACTTCTTCAGTAATATTTTGACTTCTTTTACCAGTAACTCCTATAATTTTCACCCCAGTTACAGGTAAAGTCGGGAAATTCCAATATTTCCTTTTAAGCTGAAATAATTCTTTGGATAAAATACTTACTTCGCTACCCGAATCAACTATAATATTTACTTCGGTATCTTTAATATAACCTTTAATAACGGGTTTATAAGTTACATTCTCCCTTATCTGATTGTCTTCCTGAAGTAAATCTTGTTGCCAGTCACCGTCCTTTTGGCAGCTTAATGATAAATTGCAATTGGGTCTTGTATAATCTTGACCAATAGTTCCCTTTAGTTGACCCGTACTAAAGGACTTCACTAGTTTTCCGAACTTTCTATGATGACGTCACCTACCACTTGACCTTCATTAATTACTTGAGGATGATTTATCTCATGATCGTTATTGTATAATTTCCGCACTTTAGAGTTATTACCACGATTTTGTTGGCTCTCTTTATCTTTAGATTGACGTTTTATATAACAGAACCGGCTATGATTGTTGTTATTAGCTTTTCGTGGTTCTGAATTATTATTATTATTTCGAGGATTGTCATTTCTACCAAATCTAAACTTCTCGTCTTCCCTTTCTCTATTAAGCATATCTAACTGCTCTAAATACCCTAACAATTCGCACGGCTGTGACCATTCTCTTTCTATCATTCTTTCCTTTACGTAATACGGTAACCTACTAATTAGGACTCGTATTAAATGACTTTCAATAATTGGTTCTTCAATTAATTTAGCACGGTTTAAATGCCATTCAAAATAATTCCTATAACCTCCCCACCGTTTAGAATATGGAGGAGGGTCTAACAACTCTAAAGTTAAGTGTTGTTGTTTTCCTCTTGACCAATAATTTTGTTTAAACTGCTTAACAAAATCATCCCAATCCCTGAATTCATTTCTATGCAGTACTGCCCATTCCGCAGCTTCTGCTTCTAAATGTCCTATTACAAATTGAATGCGTTTTTCATTACTCCATTTAGGAGATAATGATGTTTCAAAAGCTTTTATAAAGATTATAGAGTGAAGTTCGCCTCCTGGTTTAAATACAGGAAATCGACTTGCTACATTTGAATTTGTCGTTATGTCATCCAGACATTCTGCGAGAGAAATAGTCGGATTTTGTTTAGATTGCAGAGACGGAGTTGCATCGGATTGGCTTGCCGTGATTGCTTTATTCATATTGTTGTCGTCCGAGCTAGCAAATTCGATGCGACTGTTGTCTCTGATTATGTTATTACCTCTGCTACCTGAAATGTTCTCGTTATTATCTAATTCCGATAACCGTTTAGTAATTTCCTGTATCCGCATTTCTGTATTGGATACTCGATTAGCTAATATCGATTCTTCACTGTGCTCACGATGTGAACGCTCTGTACCTTCGTCAATATTATTATCTTTGGCAGTCTCAAGATTACTGCATATTTCAGTAATTAAAAATTTCATGTTTTCGATTTCGGTATGGTCCTTTTCTACTTGATGAGTTAATGTCTCTAATTCTACATTATCTATTGAAGAAATCTCTACAGGTTTGGTAGAGACCTCTTTAATAGATTCCAATAATTCTCTACGAACAGTTTCCGTTTGCATAGAAAATTCATCTCGTAACATGTTGTTATTTTTCTGTATTTCATTTACAACTAAGATATTGACACTATCTAGTCTCTCGGTTAAGTCAGTAATATCGTTTCGCATGCGAGCTTTTTCCTCGCGCGATTCCTGGATATGTTCTTCTAACCTTTTACAATTATCAGCAATCTTATTACTAAGTCCTACTAATTTTTCCTGCATTTCAACTTTAGAAGACTCTATTTTATCACTTAATTCTCGACTGGTTTCATTAAGATATTCCTGCAACCTGTCTGTAGATTTTGTTAGCTCCCCTTTAAGTCTAGCAGTAGATTCCTCGTTAGACTGTTTTAATTCCTGTTTTAGTTCCTGTTTCAATCTAGCAGTAGATTCCTCGTTAGACTGTTTTAATTCCTGTTTTAATTCCTCTTTCAATCTAGCAGTAGATTCCTCGTTAGACTGTTTTAATTCCTGTTTTAGTTCCTCTTTCAATCTAGCAGTAGATTCCTCGTTAGACTGTTTTAATCTAGCCATAGATTCTTCGTTAGACTGTTTTAATTCCTGTTTTAGTTCCTCTTTTAATCTAGCAGTAGATTCTTCGTTAGACTGTTTTAATTCCTGTTTTAGTTCCTCTTTTAATCTAGCAGTAGATTCCTCGTTAGATTGTTTTAATTTAGCGATCGCCCTAAAAAGGGCTCTCATGCTCCTATCGGACATAGATTGCTCTTCGTCTGACATTTCACTTCCCGACATTATTGTAAGATATTAACTATTTACACACGCAGACTTGTAATCAACAATCCTGTAAAAGCACACTTCCTATGTACAACACTCCACTTCCAACTTGAAACAAACTCACCGGACACTAATATTGTAATTTGTAGTTCTCGATGATTAGTGTGCTGCTATGGGCTGCAGATGTAACAGCCGTCGATGCAGCCGCTGAGATGCTGCGACCCCGCTTCCGCAACCGGCAGGACGCTGAGTCGAACACCGGAAACGTCGCTAGCTGCAACCACGCCCGGCACCGCCGTAGACAGGCGAAGCCCTCAGCAACACCTCTAATACCAGCCGGAGGAACGCCTCGCAGCTGACGTACTGGGCCTATTAGTTTAGGGAGAAAAAGGGTTGTCGAGGTTTGCAGCGTTCAGCTGCTGCCCAACAGATGCGCCTTCTCGTGGAACAACTGCGTGACCGTACTGCTTGGCTGCACTCCGTCAGATGCCCACACCCGCGAAGTCGCCGCTGGCTGGTGAAGGCTCCAAGAAACTCGCGTTGACTTCCGAAGGACTCTTGATGCTTTGTTTCGTACCTGTGTGCCTTAGTTGCACACAAGTCCTGTTTCTAAGGTCGCCACGGTGCGGTGTAACGACGCCTTAGGTTTTCGTTTGATATATGTATGACCATGTGCAGACTTCGTCACCTACGTCAGTTACAACCCACTTTAAAAATGATTCATATTCTTTTAAATTGTCATAGGATGGTTCTTGAACGAAACTGTAAAACATCCGTTGAGTCGTATGCAAAGAATTACATCACTTGGGCCAATTGGTTTTTGTAACTTTTCCGAATTTAAATTTCGTTTGTTTCTCCTCAGAAATTATATTGACACACGTTATCTTGATCTAATCGATATCAGAATCACACATTAAATAAACTTTTTAGATTCAAAGTCGCGATGAACGCTGTCAAAATTCAATCATCTTGTCAAATATATTATTAATTCATTCACATAATTCTTCATAAATAAATCTTCAAGACACGTGTTTCAACTTTAGTAGCATACACTATTTTATTAGCTTCCTACCCATACAGATGTGAACTTGAGCGTTGACAGACAGTGACTAACATTTCAATAAGATTAAGATCTATACGATGTCATTGTTGTACAAAAAGAGTATAAAACTTCATTTTTAATTTTTAGAAGCACGACGCAACAACTCGGTTCCAGGATCTTCTGTTGCTCCTTGGCTGTCGACCCGCGACGTATAGCGGCCAGCAATTTCCTCTCTGGTCGCGGCAACGAAGATGCTGTCCCCGTTCGTTGCGCCGACCTCTCCGTACATGAAACACATAAAAAAAAATACAAACTTTTAGATAATTCACATTTATTACAAATAATAAGAAAACACATAAACAAAACTAAATTAAACTTATAGTCACCTGCAAACTGGGCTGACTTTGGTGGATGGGTGACGCTTAATTTCGTCCCACTACATCGGTCACACCTGAGGATTCTCGAAGCGTCTCGGACTTGTCGGCAGCATATCAGCCCGTGCATGGCCGCTTCTGCCTGGCTGGAATTATTTCTGAAGTCTATCAAGCCGCAAGCACATCAACATTAAAAAACAGCAGAAATGTATACTCACTGTTAAACATAGCTAATGATTCTTTAGACTCTTAGTTTTCATGTTTCTTTATTTCCCGAGAATTAATTCAGAAAACTGGAAATTGGTATGTGTGAAAATATAAGTGCTATTACTAAATTTTCTTTGGTGGTGAATCCGTGCCTGACTAGGCTAACGGAGAGGAATAAACTTGAAGTTTCCGAACTGCACTCCCACAATAGTTAAAAATAAACGATCGAAGTATGATATAATGAGTTGTTGCAAGCATGAAGAAAAATATCAGCGGATGGTCTTGCCCAATAGAATAGTACAATAGTCTGTTGTCGTAACACATAACAGTTTACTTGCCAATGAAAACTACAGATGTAGAATATTTACTGAGGCAGACAAAGATGCTTATTGAGGAAGTTGCATGTAGAGATGGTGGAACGGCAAGGTGAGGTGCATAGTTTATACCGTTTTTCTGTTTTCTGGCGCAAAGGGGGAAGTGAAACGCTGAGAATACTACATAGTCCTGCTTATACCAACTGTAAAATGCTTCGTCTTGTGAGCTTTTTCCTTCGGTCTCGGCCAGGCGTGCTCTGGTATTTAAATCACGTCTTCTGCCATTCGTGCACTGCAATTGCTCTTGTCCACGAGTACTCAACAAGCAGTAACATGTCTGCAAACTAATTTGAGACTGGCATATCACCAAACGACTAACAACTGTACTTACTTCTAAAATTGTTCAGTACATCTCCGCTTTGTAAAATGCTTGTTGCATAGCTTCAATATTAAATTTGAAGCACTTGATTTTAGAACCAGTACAAATTTCAAACTGCTGTTAGAATACTCGAAGAACATGGAAAGGAAGCAGTAGTCACGAGGTAGTGAGACAGAGTTTCAGCCTATCCCCAATGTTAACCAGTCCGTACGTTGAGCAAGTAGTAAAGGAAATCCAGGAGAAATATGCAAAGCGATTTCAGAAAGAAGAAATAAAAATATCGTAAGCTAGGAAATCAAGAAAGAACAATCTAGATATAGATGAGGTGATGAGGACAAGCCTTAGACGTGCTCTGGATAGAGGAGAATGGAGACAATGGACGCAGCGAGCTGTGTCTGGTAAGATGAGTGGACGTCGAGTCACGAATGTGACGTGAAGCAAGCTGATCCAATGGGCTCCACAAGGATGTCCGAAAATTACGGGAGAGGCCCACAGAAACTGTATTCCTTCAGTTGTCGGAAACTGCATTGGCAGAGTTATTTGGGAATTGACATCTGCCAGACAGGTGTTTCAGATCGAAACAGACGGAGGCTACTTGTTAAAGAAATCCGTCGCCTTTAGCAACTGAGATCAGTGGATGTTGATGACAGAGATGATGTATAGGGATAACTTAGTACAAAGGAGGATCAGATGGGGATCTTTATCAAAGTAGTGAGAATCAAACAGATGCGGTACTACCCGCATGTGGAAAGTATTGTCTGAAAATGAAATACCAAGACCTGTGATGGAGTAAAATCCATAGAAAACGTGAGCCCTCGACGAACACCGTACTAGTATAATAACTGGACAGATGACCTTAACCAGGTGGGTGTTCCATATCGAAAGAGATGGATGCTAGTTGTTAAAGCAGCTCATGGTTTCAGGATCTGTGATCACGGATGATGGTGAAAGTGGTGTTGTGTTAGGAATATGCTGGGACGACAACATTAACACACAGGAGGAAGAAATGTAAGACCCCATGAAAGCAGTGTGAAGAGAGCAGATCAATTAGTCTGACAAATGACAAGGCCATTTGAAAATGGAATTCCCAGAGTTGTGACGGAATGAGACATACAGAAATTACATCCACTTGGTAACTGTAGACTTCCTTTGCAAGAGGATGTGGAGAACGGCCTCAACCTGATGGGCATTTCAGATCAAAAGAACGCAGCCAGATTCTTAAGTCAGTTCATGATCTTTAGGGTCCGTGATTGGTCGGTGATGATAATAATGCAGTATCAGGGATTCGCTAGGATAGTGAGAGAACCAAGCACATTCAGTGAGTCCATTATGTGATAATGATGTCTGAACATGAAATACACAGACTTGTGATAGAGAGAAACTCAAAGACAAAATGCACCTTTGGTAGATTAGCAATGTGTTGAGAGGAAGAAATGCAAAATCAGATTGACGAGTATAAGGAACTATTTTTAAGCAATTCACGGTTTTCAAGTTGATTGTGGCGTTGGTACTGGTGGTGGGGGTGACACTGGAGGTGTTGAGGACACAAGTGGTGGTGGTTGTGCCGATGGTAGCGATACTGAAGCTGAAGTTTTCGATGATAGAGTATAAATTATTTGAAAGTGTGACAAAATTAGAGCAAGGGAGGAGCAGATGGAAGACAGAATGAGGGCTGTGGAAGGATAGTGTAACTGGTGAGGAGACGTCGCTCTTGGGCCTGGCGAGGTCGGCTGGCGTGGGGTGGCGGAACAGCCAGTGAGCAGTGGCCAGGGTGGGGGCCGGCAGGCCACAGCCGCCTCCGCCTCCGCCCCCGGCCAGCAGAAGCCTCCAGCGCGCCGCCGCCACCAGACATGCCGCCCACCGCCGCCTCCGCCGTCGCTGCCGCGTCTCTCCTGCTGCTGGCCGTGGACACCGCAAACCTGCGTGAGTTGCCAGTCCGGCTGCTGCCGCCGCAAACTACCTGACGGTGTGTAACCCGTACGTATTCGTAGTACATGAGGTGACAAAAGTCATGGGACAGCGATACGCACATATACCAGATGGCGGAAGTATCGCATACAAAGGGTATAAAAGGGCAGTGATTCATACGAAAAGGCATCCGACCAGTTTATAGTAACACGACGGGAACTAACAGACTTTGAACGTGCAACTTTTGTTGGAGCTACACACATGGGACATTCTGTTTCGGAAATTCTTAGGGAATTCAATATTCCGACATCCAGGGTGTAGCGAGAATACCAATTTTCACGTGTTACCTCACACTACGGACAACGAGGTACCCGACGGCCTTCAATTAACGATCGAGAGCAGCGGCGTTTGTGTAGACTTGTCAGTGCTAACAGACAATCATCATTGCGTGAAATAGCTGCAGAAACCAGTGTGGGACTTATGACGAAAGTATCTGTTAGTAAAGTGCGGTGAAATTTGGTGTTAATGCGCTATGGCAGCAGACGGTCGACGCGAGTGCCTTTGTTAACAACACGACATCGCCTGCAGCGCCTGTGCTATGCTCGCGTTCATATCCTTGGACCCTAGACGACAGGAGAACTGTGGCCTGGTCATATGAGTCCCAGTTTCAGTTGGTAAGAGCTGATGGTAGGATTCCAGTGTGGCACAGGCCCCACGAAGTCATGGACACAAGTTGTCAACAAGGTACTGTGCAAGCTTGTGGTGGCTGCATAATGGCGTGGGGAATGGACTGAGTGCTCTGATCCAACTGAATCGATCGTTGGCTGGACATGGTTATGTTCTGCTACTTGGAGACCTTCTACAGTCATTCATGGACTCCATGTCCTCAAACAACGATGGAGTTTTTATGGATCATAATGCGCCATGTCACCAGGCCACAGTTGTTCGCGAGTGCTTTGAAGAACATTCTGGACAATTCTAGCGAATGATACGGCTATGCAGACCACCGACATGAATCCTGTCCAACATTTGTGGCACAAAAACGAGTGTTCTGTTCGTGCACGTGCACAAAGTCCTGCACCGGCCACACTTTCGCCGTTGTGGACAGCTGTAGATGCAGCATTGTCCAATATCTCTGCAAGAGACTTGTTAAGGCCATTCCACGTCGACTTGCTTCACTACACCGGACAAAAGGAGGTCCGAAACGATATAAGGAGGTATCCAATGACTTCTGTCACCTCAGTGCGTATCCTTCTCGTGAAAGACAAGAAGCTCTTTCACGACGAGTTGTGGATGGTATCTACAGGGGATCTGAGGTTATTTTCGTATTTCTAGATTTGTAGAATGACTTTTGACATCGTGCCTCACAAGCAACGTCTAATTAAAATATGTGCTTAAGGAGTATCGTGTCAAGTTTGCAATTGGGTTCGTGATTTCTTTTCAGAAAGGTCAGAGGTCGTAGTAATTGAAGGTAAGTTATGCAGTGAAATTCAAGTTATATGTGTGTATCCCCAAGGAAGTGATACAGGCCCTGTGCTGTTCTCTATATTCATCATTTAGGAAACTATTTCAGCAGACCTCTTATATCATTTGCAGAAAATCTAAAGGAATTACAAAATGATTTAGAGAAGCCAGGTGCTCATTTCCTCCACGTGTAAAAGGGATATCAGAAGTAAAGCTAGATCGAAAAGAACAGCCACTGACAGTTTTGGGTTGGCTTGGCTTGTTTGGGGGAAGAGACTAAACAGCGAGGTCATCGGTCTTGTCGGATTAGGGAGGGACGGGAAAGGAAGTCGGCCGTGCCCTTTCAAAGAAACCATCTCGGCATTTGCCTGGAGCGATTTAGGGAAATCCCGGAAAACCTAAATCAGGATGGCCGGACGCGGGATTGAACCTTCGTCCTCCCGAATGCGAGTCCAGTGTCACTGACAGTTTTAAAGCGAGCTATACGTAATACCGTAGTTGTGCAGAATTGAAAAAGTTGACTTCTAATAGATCCGGATGGAGAGAAACAATCCAGCGATTGATGATGAAGAAGAAGTATGATTCCCCATGTGCTATTCAATAGTGCAAGTGTAGAAAAATGGTACGAAAGCGGTGCTATAAACTCTGTGCATAATATACAAGGGTGGATCGAGAGTAATCATTTATAAGTAGATCTACTTCATTTACATCTGCCCTCTGCGGATTGCTGTTAGGTGCGAGATACCTAATACCTAGAGGTATCTTCGAATAAGAAAAATACTATTTGCCTTCCCACTGCTTTTACGAGGCCCTTATCTGTGTCTACGGATATTAAAATATTATAAACGATTTTGGGCCGGCCGGTGTGGCGAGCGGTTCTAGACGCTACAGTCTGCAACCGCGCGACCGCTACGGTCGCAGGTTCGAATCCTGCCCCTGCATGGATGTGTGCGATGTCCTTAGGTTGGTTAGGTTTAAGTAGTAGTAAATTCTAGGGGACTGATGACCTGAGCAGTGAAGTCCCATAGTGCTCAGAGCCATTTGAACCATTTGAACAATTTTGGAACTAGCACCAATCCTAAATTTTCGTCTGCTTGAAATGAGACCTTGTGATTTACATTCTATTAACCAAGAACTAAGAGACCAATGGCGACCATATTTTAGTTCAACGTGGTCTGTCATATGCTTGTATATCCTTAAATTACAGCCTTGTCTGGTATGTGTGCAAACAGGTTTTGTGAAGTTTACTGCAAAATATTTCTGCGACATTGGTAACGCAAGCGAAGCTATGCTAGAACTTGTGTCACGTCTTGCATATTGTTAAATGTTGGACCAACTATTCATTTATCAAATGGGCCTTAGTTTGTTAAATCACGTTAACGCGCTACACTTCACAGCGTAGTCAGTGTTCATTAAGTACTTGTTAATACATTTAAGAGAAGCTTTCACACTCTCACTGATTTTACACAGAACGTTATTTATGTATTTACGTAGTGTGCGCTACACAAACAGGTGGCATGGAATGAACGAAGATTCCATTGATGGCGCATCCTAGATCAGCCTTCTTCTCAGTTTGTGACAGCTTTGGGTAATTACGTTAAGTGGTCGCTGTTGGCGTAAACGAAGCAGGGATGACTCAGACGTCAGGCAGCTGCTGGTAGGAGGGAAGCAGGATGCGCGCGCGGTTGTGGGGGAAATCGCACGTCGCCATCTCTGGCTCCTGCAGACGTCAACAACTCATCTGCCGCCTCCACAACACCGCTCACTGAAGCCAGCATTGCGGCGCTACACCTCAAAAGGGTCATAATACTGACTTCAAACAATAATGAGTGCTATTACCGATCAGGTGTATTGGGAGAGTAGGAGATAACGGGATTGATTTTTAAGCACAAAGTAATCGCTGTCCACGTCACCGCCGGCTTTTATCCGCAAAGTCAAAATTACTGCGAATACATGGATACATACACGCCTGCGCGGACCTCTAGTTATATCCCACCAAGTATTAACTGTTCTTTTGTTCTGGTCAGGGAAGGAGCGTTGCAAGAACGACTGAACGCCTCTGAATTTTGCACCCGCAGTTTCTACGGGGTAGATGAGTAGGGGCCTGAACGATATTCAGAATTTGAAGGCTATGTCAGTGCTATAATGAACGCTATAAAAATGTGTGGATGTCACAGGTTGTGTGGTGGCTATTTGCATTAATAACGCATTTCTATTTATAAATCATTATCAGATTAATCAGGATATGGGTGTAGGCATCATACATATAGTATGGAGTCCTGTATCTTAACATTAAGATAACACGAATATAGTATTGCTTTATGGTTATGACTCCATACATATGATCTGTTCACCCAAACTCTGATTGATCTGATAATGATGTATAAATGAAAACGCGTTAGTAAAGACGGTGGTCACCACGCAACTTATGAATTCCATGTATTTTTTATACCGCCCTATACAGCACTCATACACCCTTCAAATGACGTAAAAATGGGCACATGCCTGTTACGTGACTTCATGTCACATCTTTTATCAATGGATATTCGGAATTACTGCCATAGAGGACTTTTCCCCATCAAGTTTCTAAGCAGGTACGCGTAAGATGTGCGCAGTCTTTCTTCGAGTTTCCGCCACCTAACATTTTCCAACATTTCTGTTACACTCTCTGTCCCGTACAACTAGGCCGTACAGGGTGAAAGAAATCTTAATAACCTCAGAGCCTGAAAGTAACGCAAAATCGACAACTGAGCTCGTTGCGAAGTTGAAGCCGTTAATTGCTGGAATATGCCGTCAAAAATGTGATTTCCGGAAAAAAAAGAGTTTAAAATTTGATTTCTGATTTTTTCCCTTCTGTTAGTTAACAGTTATTGGTCCACTGCAATTGTTAGAATGAAAATTCATAACTGGAATTCTTAGAATGAAAATTCATTTATGGTATGTGTACATTAGCAAAAATTAAAATATCTTTCTTTTATATTTCATTATTATCAACTTCACACTCTAGAGCACCAAGCTCATTACTTTATTGCAGTTCTGTTTCTGCAATATAGCTGATTATCTTAGCAAATTAATGTACGTTGTTGATTTAAATCAACAAATCTTACCCAGTAAACATCACAGAAAATTCCCGTCTAACGTAATCAACAGTCATCCATGAATAGGAATTTTATGTTTGTCTAGATTTGGCTATTGATCTGAAACCTCTATCTTCAGCTAACTTAATCAGTAAGTCCATTCCTTAAAATAGCAGCTATTAACTGGTGCTACTTCCTTCAAGCGAGCAAACTCCTGCACGATCCTCTGTTACTGGCTGTCATCTTGCGGCCGCAGATCCACTTCTGGGGCCATCTGGAAAATTTAGCTCGATTCCAACTCTCCTGACTCTGCTCTGACTGATTATAAAACAGCACACAGCACAAAAAGAATGAACGGTAGCACATTAAATTCAGCTGCCAGTAAGAACTGAACTAACAAAAGAACGGCTGAGTTCAAACACGACCAAGAATTGGTCGTGGCTAAAATAAACGTAAATGTCGTGTGACTAGGGCCTCCCATCGGGTAGGCCGTTCGCCGGGTGCAAGTCTTTCAATTTGACGCCACTTCGGCGACTTGCGCGTCGATAGGGATGAGTGATGACGATTAGGACAACACAACACCCAGTCCCTGAGCGGAGACAATCTCCGCCCCAGCCGGGAATCGAACCAGGCCCCTTAGGATTTACATTTTGTCGCTCTAACCACTCAGCTTCAGGGGTCGGACTGTGGCTAAAATAGGGATGGAAGATAGGTGACAATACTATGGATGTATGCATACTTTAAATCTATCGTTAGCCGTGCTGACTATCGATAGTGGGTATCACTTTTTCGTCGTGTGATTGGAAATCGAAAAAATCTTGCGATATAACTACACGGCAGCTAGGTCGCCTGTAATCTCCCGCCCCCACACCCCCCTTTGGCTAAGACCTTGTTTAGCTCAAGCTGTTTATCGGAAAGGATTTTCTTTCTCTTCTCGCAATGGCCCTTTCTACACAGTGTATTAGAGAGGGTTAAGTGTATCTGTTGAATTGCGTGGTGTCACGAACGCGTTGTATGGTGATATGAGAAGAGATAGCGTGAAAGCCAATGCTGGCGCACAGTCCATTAGTATCAATCGGCCAGCCGGACTTAACGTCCCCATCCGACTGACGGATCACGTTCTACAACAGGGCCAGCCATGGCGTGCCAAACTTGACGCAGTTGCGGTGTGCGGGTCACGGCTCGGCGTGTCTCGGCTTTGCTCGTGGCTTCCCGGAAGTATTCGGTACAGCACGACATTTCATTTAGTATTGCGGTGCGGCATTTTTCGGTCGGCACAGCTCTCTTTAGTTCAGCAGAGTCGTGATGTCAGCGATATTTACCATTCGTTTTTCGTTTGTGATATGAAGACTGTTCACAAGTTCAGTGGATGTTCGCACAAAAAAGAGGCACTAGTGATCTATCGCCACAAGAAGAGAGGAAAGATAATTCTCAATACCTATTAGGCAATCGCATAAGCGACGGGTAATGCATAGTTGCTATGAAACGAAATTACAATACCATGCAGAAAGAATTTAAAGATTTAGCTGCCAATGAAAAAGCAAAATATTACAACGATGGAAGAGGGCCTTCATTGTTCAATACACCAAAAAGCACTTTGTGTTAATTTTGCAGCCATACAGCACCTAAAAAAATGGCGGCAAAAATAGTAAAATTTATTATGTCACATGCATTATTCCACGTTCATTTGCAACAATTTTCGATGGAACTGAAAGGAGACTTTATGTATTACTACAAAGTACTTTGGCTAAGGCAACGGGCATGCCCGGAACGGTTTTCGCTTTAAAACTCGCTAATATTAAATTTATGAAGGAAAAATGAGTGGAAGATTCTTTCTTACAAGTAGAACATCCAGAATGGACGGCAGACCTCGCATTCTAAGTGGACCTGAGCGTACACTGCTCACAGTACGGTACTGCAAGGCGAAAAAAAAATTCTTTCTGAGTATAAAGAAAAACCAGTCCAAAGTTGCATAATTTACTTTTTTATTTCCTCGATTACTAGTTTAGGGCCGAAATTTGTTATCGACTGAATAGTAAAGTAAAATTTGCTACTTTGGACTGGTTTTTCGTTGTACTGAACAGAAATTGCTGACCTACAGCTACTACAGCATGCTTGATCTTCGTAAACGTCTTTCTGACTTGATAGAGATGCATTTAAAAAGAGCCGGCTGGTGTGGCCGTGCGGTTCTAGGCGCTTCAGTCTGGAACCGTGTGACCGCTACGGTTGCAGGTTCGAATCCTGCCTCGGGCATGGATGTGTGTGATGTCCTTAGGTTAGTTAGGCTTAAGTAGTTCTAAGTTCTAGGGGACTGATGACCACAGATGTTAAGTCCCATAGTGGTCAGAGCCATTTGAACCATTTAAAAAGAAAATCGCGTTATAGAGGGGACACAGTTTGACAAAAACAGTCCAGTTCCCTAAGCTCAATGCCGTCAAAGAAAACGCGAAGTTCGAAGAATTCAGTGTGACCTTGGAAGACTTACAAGTGTAGTCTACTAAACATTTTGAGGGCATCGTCAGTCTTACAACTGTTTTCGAGTTGTTTACGAAAGCGTCTGCCATTTCAGTTGAAACAGCCCCTGTGTATGTGCAGATATGACTAATTGATCTGCAAGGAAAATTCCCATTTTAATGACAAATTCTTTCACGTTACAATTGTCCAGGACGTCCATATTGTGTTCCTCAAGTAAAGTTTCGTCTCCTTACTGAGATTGCAAAAGTGGTACAATATTTCGATCCACATATTTGTGTAAAAGACATTTTTCCGATTTTGAAACAACATAAATCACGATTACATTGCAACTTGGGCCCAAAAACTTTTTAAATTATCTGCATCTATCTGCATGCCGATAGTTTATACCGGATGAAAATTATGTCTTCATCACACTAAAAATAATTAAACTGTACTGAAATTTATTTTGGTTGTAACCTATGTTGTTGAGAAATGTGAAATGTAAATCGAAGTTGTACGCAGTGCAACTACACTCCCACGTATATAAGACGCATTCACAGTGTTCCCTTCTTCCCCCTCCTAGTGCTCGGACAGCGTGGTGCGGCGGTGGGGGAAATGTGCAGCGAGGCTGAGCGTCTTGGCACTCTGTGCCCAGATACAGCCTGCAAGCCAAAATCTAGTGGGAGACTCTGAAAAGGTTTGGAATTTTATCCGGAAGACTGGCTCAAATTCTGGTAATCAGGAGCTTTACACCATGACATTTCCTTCCCTTGCCAGCAAAATGCTCCTCATGAAAATGTCTCTGGCGTCAGGATGTAAACCCGATACCTCTAATTTGAAGGCATCCACATATGTCTGCGTAGGCGAGCTGAGCTACAGAGGCGGGTTATGTGACAGAAAATAAATTCTTGAAAATGGGTGAACTGACTGGACGATAGTCGAGGTATCCACTTGTTCCACTCCATGCTTCTCTGAGTAAACTGCTGAGGACATGATGCAAAGCTACCATTTACTCATACTGTACCTAATTCCAGCATTACGTCGACTTCCAAGATGAAGTTCCCCAGATGAGAAACGTGTTACCACATGCTGACTTCATGCCTTGCGTTCCACTACAAGATTTATCACTCACATGGTTCTCTTTGGCCCTCATATTTAGTATACACTTCACTGTAACTACACTGCTCAGAAAATTAAAGGATAACCAACGTGTTGACACATCTGAAAGAAGGACCACAGCACAGAAGCTCGTGTGAACTGTGAGGTGGGTTAGTGATGTCACATTGACATTAAATATCATCACAATTCTGTCCAACGCCACTGTCACATGACACACGATGGGAAGCTTGTACAGCCCTGCCTCTGCAATTGAGGTCCGATCTGTGACACCCAGCATTGAAATCATGCGGTTTGTCTTATGGGTAGCCGATGAAAACATTTCAAGCACACCGCTGCTCACAATCAACATCAAAAGGTCTCATCTGGTGGCATAAAAGGGCAGCAATGAAACCACTCCTCCCCTTGGGACATTGTTGCCACACAGTTCGCAATCGAAAAAACAACAGTTTTCAGTCTGATGACCAACAGGACGATGTTGTTGACAATTTTCGACACTTCTACCAACGCCTGGGAGTTTCTACCTACTCTAACGACATCATGGGACTTCAACCGCAGTAAAACTGATCTGATTCATTTGGAGTGTAGTGCGACCGCAATTTTTGCTCTAGTACAGAAGGTGGAACTGCTTGGGACCGTTCAAAACCGTTCAACGAAATCTGAAAGTGATCCGCAGCAGCAAAGGGTATTTACGCTTTTCCTCCTCTGGTGTGATCATGTGGGAGTGCAACATTAATATGAATAAAGTGAAAAGTACTCCAGCTATGAACCCCCCCCCCCCCTCACCCTCCCCCCACTCAGTTCGATGACACCCTCAGTGCCACCTACGCACATTACAAATGACCCTTTCAGAAAATTCGACATGTATTCAACCTCACAGTTGCTCTTGCGTCTGATGGTTAGGCAACCCCTTCGACAACCTTTATGTGCCGTTTACCTGCCTTCAGGCGTTAGAGCAGCTCTGATGCTGAATGTGTCACATTGTTTCTGAGACAATCATTTGTAACAGGATCAAGAAAGATGTATGGGTGGTACCGAGGGTGTCGCTGGACTCCGAGGGCTTAAATGGATCCTCTGCCATTTTATTCACACACTTGTTAACGTTGAACCAGCAAATGCTGACTAGTACTAGGGCATTGTCTGTTCTATGCCACTTTGTTTGTATGGTTTGCATACATTTGGGGGCAAAGTCGACTGATTTATGAACCCCTGGGAATTAATTTATTTATGACCCACTGGGTGTTGATTTATGATCACATGGGGATATTACATCCTTCTGAGAAACCGCACATCCATACCCCTCCCTCTCCACCTCCCCTGCCCCTCTGGAATATCTCCAATCCTCAACCTCGCCAATACTACCACACCTTTGATATCGAATTAATTTGTTTAATTAAATCGACAAATTAATTAACCGTCTGGGAAATCCACCACATCTGGAAAATGATGAGAAGAAGACCCAGTCTTTGCTGGAGAGGAAGGACATGGGATAGTTTATTTTATTTAGTTTGAGTGCTACCCTGCTGGAAATTGATGAGAAAAGCTGAGCCCCTTCCCTCTGCCCCCCATTCCCCCATCTGAAAGAATGGCAGGAAACGCTCTGTCTGCACTGAACTGTTGTATTGGAAGGTGGATGTTTTATCTTGTCCAGCAACTACATGTCCTAACTATGTAATTTCACTGCTGCAGATCCATGACTATTTGGAAGCAGATAGTTATTTTTTCCAGGAAAGCAACAAAGACGTCAACTTTTATGTATCCCTATCACCTCAATAGACATGTAGCAGAATGTAGTGAAAAACCATGCAGCATCTGTTCGGGAAGGTGTTTGTTAGGTGACACCACACGGTTGTGATTGGTAGTGAGTACAGTGAACCACATTTTGAACAATGTTTGTTAGAGTTTAAAACATGTAAATAGTCTTGCACAGGATCAAACATGCGATCCATTCTGTAGTTGTATATTGCAGCCCCCAAGCCGATAATACAATGCTTTTTAACTAAGAACATTTTATAAAAAGCTATAAGTTGGTTGCTGATCACATTGGTGACACACCTGGGCGTGTGATCTTATATCTTCCAGCAATGTAACACCTCCAGTCTGCACCATTGTAATTACGTAATTAGCACATGTAGTTGCTGGACAAGATAACAGTTGCACATTCCAGTCCAGCAGCTCAGCACAGACTGAGCGTTTCCTGCCATTTTTCCAGATAGGGGGGAAGAGGGGGGAGGGATTCACAGCTTTTCCTGCTAATTTCCAGCATGGTAGCACCCAAAATGAAGAAAATAGACTACCCTATATCCTTTATATCCTTCAAACCTCGTTCCAACTCCTGTTGTGTTTTACCAATAAGGATATCTACAACAGACACTGAATTTCCATTGGTATCAGAATCACTGGGGCGCTGCCCCCAACTTCGCATAAGGCGTGCACTCCAACAACATAACTACTAAAATGTTTAATATAAAGCTTCAAAGTTACACTTCACTGAAATAACAGAAATAAACAACATTAGAATCGGCTTGCGATGCAATTGTGTAACTGTCCTGTTGGCAATTGAGTCCAATTACACAATCTACATCAACATCTACGTCTACATCCATACTCCGCAAGCCACCTGACGGTGTGTGGCGGAGGGTGCTTTGAGTACCTCTATCGGTTCTCCCTTCTATTCCAGTCTCGTATTGTTCGTGGAAAGAAAGATTGTCGGTCTGCCTCTGTGTGGGCTCTAATCTCTCTGATTTTATCCTCATGGTCTCTTAGCGAGATATACGTAGGAGGGCGCAATATACTGCTTGACTCCTCGGTGAAGGTACTCGAAACTTCAAGAAAAGCCCGTACCGAGCTACTGAGCGTCTCTCTTGCAAAGTCTTCCACTGGAGTTCATCTATCATCTCCGTAACGCTTTCGCGATTACTAAATGATCCTGTAACGAAGCGCGCTGCTCTCCGTTGGATCTTCTCTATCTCTTCTATCAACCCTCTCTGGTACGGATCCCACACCGGTGAGCAGTATTCAAGCAGTGGGCGAACAAGTGTACTGTAACCTACTCCCTTTGTAGAATGAGATTTTCACTCTGCAGCGGAGTGTGCGCTGATATGAAACTTCCTGGCAGATTAAAACTGTGTGCCCGACCGAGACTCGAACTCGGGACCTTTGCCTTTCGCGGGCAAGTGCTCTACCAACTGAGCTACCGAAGCACGACTCACGCCCGGTACCCACAGCTTTACTTCTGCCAGTACCTCGTCTCCTACCTTCCAAACTTTACAGAAGCTCTCCTGCGAACCTTGCAGAACTAGCACTCCTGAAAGAAAGGATTCTTCCAACGAATTTCAGTCTGGCATCTGCTTTACCGACGATTAACTTTATATGGTCATTCCCTTATAAATCACTGCTAATGCCTACTCCCAGATAATTTGTGGAATTAACTGCTTCCAGTTGCTGACCCGCTATATTGTAGCTAAATGATACAGGAGCTTTCCTTCTATGTATCCCATCAGGTCCAGCGGCCTTTCCTCTTTTGAGCATTTTTAATTGTTTTTCCGTCCCTCTGTCGTCTATTTTGATATCTACCATTTTGTCATTTGTGCTACAATGTGGAGAAGGAACTACAGTGCAGTCTTCCTCTGTGAAACAGCTTTGGAAAAAGACAATGAAGTCTCTGTCCCGTTGTGAACACCAGTTCCACTTCAGTCTGATGCACAGTGTGGATTTAGCCTGTACTGCTGTAAACACACGCCTTGTCTGTCACTGCCAGGTAACTATGGGCTGGATAACACACACTGCTGGACAAGCCACAGCGCGTGACGTGTGTAATAGCACACAGTGATATTACTACTCCAACCTATCGGCCGGAAGTGAGCAGTGGCGTGCAAAATATTCCCTCTCCGTGAGTGACCTGTCCAGAGGACAATTATAGTTGAATCCATGAACGACGGCGGGCCGCGCAGTGTGGAGGCACAGACGGGGATTGCAGCGTTCCGGTTGCAGACAACAGCTGCGGTGCTCACATAGAGATGTAGGCGCCAAACAGTTCGTAAATTTGTCTTTAAGGAGCAGCGGGGAAACTTATTCACTGAACTTCTAACCAGTTTGACGCGATTTGCCAGAGAGTTCTCACCACCACATGACTTCCACTGTGAGATAGTCGTATCGATAGGAATGACACGTGCAATGCCGTCTGGCACAGCAAATTGCGACGCTTCGTCCAGAGTATCTTCGTATAATTAAGTACGAGTGCTTGTGTCCATTGACAAATTAAAGAGCTGGCCGCTGTGGCCGAGCGGTTCTAGGTGCTTCAGTCCGGAACCACGCTGCTGCTACGGTAGCAGGTTCGAATCCTGACTCGGGCATGGATGTGTGCGTTGTCCTTAGGTTAGTTAGGTTTAAGTATTTAAAATCTTCTGGGTTATTAGGCCGCATCATGTTTCTCAAAATGTTCGACGTTTCGACCCCTGTGCTGGGATCTTCCTCAGGATCTTTTGGTGTCCACTACTGCTAGAACATGACGCGGCCTAATAACCCAGAAGATTTTAACTTCAGTAACAACGGCCACGAAAGCCTGCAGACTTACATAGGTTTAAGTATTTCTAAGTCTAGCGGACTCATGACCTCAGATGTTAAGTCCCATAGTGCTTAGCGCCATTTAAACCATTTGAACAAATTAACGTTTACAGGTAATTATTTTCGTAAAATACCAAACAATTTCTGTCATGTGCAGTGCTTAACTACTTCCAAAATGGACACAGTCTACCACAAAACACATGGTATATTACATTCTGAATGAAATAATTTTACTATCACAAAAATATTGTATGTAACATCATAATAATTTCCTTCTTTTGCGACTGAGACAAACGTTTTATTTATACTAGACACATTTCGCTTTTTTTAAAGCACCTCAATTAAAACAAAGTTGATAAAATAATATCAGTTGTGGGCTCATGAAAAAATAAAGACTAAAATCTATTGAGTGTTATATAGTGGAGAGCAATGCACCAAAAAAAGAACTTATTTGAATGTGTCTGTCTTATACAAACAGCAGTTATTTGCTAAAATATAGATCAGACGAGACAAATGTTGAATATCATCTTACAACCGCAGCGATACACAAAACTACGGCAGGTAATAAAATAGCAGTATAAAAGCCAAAATACTGTCCACTGAAGATGCTTCAAAATAAAACAAAAAGCGGCTGGAAAAAATACGACTTTTATTAGTCTCAAAACGTAGAATATATCTCAATATTACTGGTGATAGTCCAACTGCGGAAGAGAAGCTATAGAAAAGGAAAAGACAACTTGAATATTGTATGTGTGGCTGGCCTATTGTTGTTTCCAATCTCTGCGAGCGCCGTCATGTACATCGCTGCGGTCCATGTCAGTGTCTGACTCATCTGGTCTTAGAGTGATGACGACGGAATCGAGTGTATTATCAATTAAAATTTCCCTCTCCATTTTCCCCTCCTGTAGCCGTTGTGCGTGTCAAACACTTTCAGCCGATGCTGAAGTTGTGCTGTCAAGTGTCCATATTCCTGTGCAATTCAATCTATTTCGTACATTTTCACACGAGACTTATGAAGCCTACAAGATTTAACAGTTCAGCCCGAGTCTGACTGGCAGTGTGCGGAATCTTCTTCCTTGCAAGCCACAGCGTGATATCGGCTTCTTCGTGCTTGTCGAGCGGGAGCCCTGTCAACAAGAGCTGAGTGGTAACTCGCATTGTCCATAACAGTCTTGTCCATAACAGTCACTGAGTTTGCAGGCAAGTAAGGGAGAAACTTTTTCTTAAACCATAATATAAATGTCTCTGAGTTCATTTTAGAATGATAATCACCCAAATTGCCCTTTTTTGTACGTAACACTACTTTTGCTTTCTGGAATGACTCCAGAAGCAGAACCAGCGTGAAGCATAATTATTCGTCCCCCTTTACCAACTGGTACTTCAAAATCACCCGAACCATCACTCAGTTTCCAACACGCTTTCCTTGTATAATTCTGGCTCAAATGGCTCTGAGCACTATGGGACTTAACATCTATGGTCATCAGTCCCCTAGAACTTAGAACTACTTAAATCTAACTAACCTAAGGACAGCACACAACACCCAGCCATCACGAGGCAGAGAAAATCCCTGACCCCGCCGGGAATCGAACCCGGGAACCCAGGCCTGGGAAGCGAGGACGCTACCGCACGACCACGAGATGCGGGCTATAATTCTGGTTTATCCATGTTTTATCGAAGTAAAAAATGGTCTGATTGCCAGATTTTCTTATTTCAAGAATGGTTTTCAAAAACTGCGCCCTTGAAGCAGCGATATCACAACGTTCCATTAAACATTTTGGTCCATCATTTGTATGTACATATTTGAACCCAGTGTCTTTCAGTATTCTTCGCATTGAGGTAACACGGCCTTCAAAATTTATAGTTCCACACATCTTCAACGTAATTTTTTTAACAGTCAGAAATTCGCCTGCCTTGTACATACTTAATACAACTCGCCTTAGAACATGTCAAAATCGTCTAAATTTGTTACAGGCTCTTCTCCACTGTGATGTTTCCCTGGCGATCTGAAAACTGGGCTTCCACTTGTCTAGACAGATAAATTACACTCACTGACAATCCGCTGAACAGTTCTCAAGCTGACGCCATTCGCTTCTGCTGTGCATTCCTGACATCTGGCAACATCTATGGTAGGTCCACCGTTTTGCGCTTCGCCCTTGAAGAAAGCGTGTATCCTGTTAATTATGTCTCTCTTTTGCTTATGGAGAGTTTGTCGCTTACTTTCACCATCAGTCATGACAGATCGCAACAAACTGAATAAATGCCACAGACACATTTAACGCTCGCACTGGCCAAGACGCTCATAGCAGAGTGCTGTGAAAACTGCTGAACGTTCATTGGCTGTCGGAGGATGACGTCACGTCAGATGCGTAGAAGGAGCCTAAACGCGACAACCTTCGTTCGTGGCTCCTACTATAGGCTACCAATGTACTAGTACTGCCTGGCGTATGTGCAGCCCTGGTCGCCTCCCATGGGGGTCGGGGTTATTTGGAGGAGGAGACCAAACTGCGAGGTCATCAGATTAGGAGAGGATGGGGAAGGGCCGTGCCCTTTCGAAGGAATCATCCCAGCATTTGCCTGGAGCGATTTAGGGAAATCATAGAAAAACTAAATCAGGACCGCCGGACGCGGATTTGAGCTGTCGTCCTCCCGAATGCCAGTCCAGTGTTCTAACCACTGCACCATCTCACTCGGTTCGCCTCTCATGCCTGAAGGGTAGTCTCTGGGACAAGGTTTGCAACTCAGAGTCGAAAACACCCTCTCCAACCTCCTATCCCCCCCCCCCCCCCCAAATAAGCGGAGCATCGTCGTCTTCAGCAGCAACTGGGGTGGGCATATGAGATCCACTCCACGATGACCTCCGCACTGTCCATTCCAGGCTCCACTACATATGGTCTGGTTGCGGCATGGCTTCAGCGCTGGTGTCCAGATGTGGTTCTGAGCTCATCATCCCCCCTGCAGGGTTGACGAGTTGTCCATGCCTGTAACAGAGAACGGTTTGTAGTCTCCTGAACTGAATAGTGCACATCACAGCTGGAACTGCTCCACGTGTTGTCGGTAGGTATCCCTATCTGCAGTCCTCATTACATACACTGCTTCCCAATCTGGAGATCACAGTACCTGAGTGCATTCATTCCATGATGTATCTCTGAATGAGATATTCTGCATCAATGACAAAACGCCTTTTCCTACATCCACGTTCTCTGGCGATTGTTCCTTAATGTCTGCGAGGTTCAGTGAAGGACGGTGGATTCTTCATGTTTCTGCCCTAAGGAATCTCAGCGCCCAGGAGACGATAGGAACCAACGAATGACTGAATTCACGGATGACTGGTTGCCACCATCAGCCGGACCTTTGTATAAAATTTCTCCATGACGATCAGGTGCGTGGCTGAACGACTCCTTGAAACGGGGTAAATTATGCCATTTACTTCTATTCCTGCTTGACCCTGTCACGCAATGCGTAAGCGACGGGTCTGGCATCATAAAGCTTTGGAATCACGTTAGGGCTTCAATTTGTATGCACATGGCAGTCTTTGACGCTTCCTGTAGGGGCACAGAAAACTTGTCTGTACTTTTTTCAGAGTTGTGCGTATTCCACATCTTGGTCCGTTAGCTGCAGTTGGATGACTGAATTCTAGACTATGTACCCTAGTTTTTAACAAATTTGAAGTCCCATGATAATGGCAGCATTCAGAGACTCAGTCACCAGCAGCGTTGCTTGCACTGCCTTGTAATCCTAGGCGTTTAGTGTACAGCGGTCATTTATTCGAACTGCTTGAGGCTGTAGCTTGTCAATGTACCCTGAAATTTGTTTTAACTGAGGTGAGCCAATAAAGTCATGCATATTCCTATTGATAATGGAATTACAAGAAGCTGTACCTAATTCTAATTGCACATTGCTTCCATTAAGTTCGATATCCACCACAACAGCTTCAGTACCAACTGACACTACTTTGCAAATTGTTTTCGAATTCATCCTCAGAATTCTCAATATCCTCCTTCAGTATAGACTACTGAATGTTCCTCTGATGGTTTTGACGGCTGGTTCTACTTGTGCTCCTCATACAACAATGTAAGCATGTTGCAGATTTGAAACAAGATCTTATAGGATGGGTAATGAGACAGTAAGCACAAGATTTCACACAATTTTATCGATCCTGATTCGCGTTCCCAACGAACTTCGACGTGCCAGCCTCTTTGGGATGGTTTTGCAGTTCTGCCTACAGTCGTTACAGGAGATTTGCGGAGCTTTGAAATTATGTATCGAACATGTCGCCTTCTCCCTGAGAGCCTTTTCTGTTCGTTTCCCCTGCTGAAACTCCTGAGCGTTTTTCTAATGAAGTCGTTACTTAAACATCATCAGGGGCATGTACTGTGAGCAATATACCTTACGCGGTATCCGCTAAACCATAAACATCCACTTCGGCATTACACAGGGTGTTCAGGAAAGGTGTAAAAAGCCTGTAATGGTGTTGCAGGGTAGGTTTCGCTGCGAAATAATTGTTAAGAACAAAATCCGATACGTTGGGCTGTTTCCGAGTTAATTAACGTTGAAGTTAGACAATCAGACCGTTGCCAATTCAAGGGGACTTCCAGAGACGGTGTCATCAGAGGTGTTCTTCGTTTGGTTTCCTAAAACCGCACAGGAGAGCTATACAAAAACTGGACATGGGACGGTAGTAAGAATCGAACGCAAGCCAAAGGCTGAGCAGGCTCGTCCGCTGTCATCTAACGTTATGAGAACAACTGACACTAGTTGTATCTGACAGGTCGCCTGAATTTGCACTCGCAACGATGTTAATTAACTCGGAAACGGAGCAAAGTATCGAATTTTTTTCTGAACAGTTATTTTTCAGAGCAAGCTACCCTGAAATACCTTTACAAGCATTTCAGTCTGTTCCTGAACACCGACAGTAACAAAACGTCTCCTGGTGGGACTGCATCTGTTGATCTGTGTGCCTTGAAGTGTTGTTCCATCTGGACGTTGTAACTTGTCCATCATTCCTTCTGCTGACAATATTTCGATTTTTTTTTGTGAAGTATTGGGAGTGCTTTGACGTTGATGCTGCGCTGTCTTCGGTGAGTCCTCTCTTTTAACGACTGGGCACGCAGGTCAGTGGGAATTGATGTAAGCCTAGTTGTGTCAAGGTATTTAAGATGTGCTAGCGTATGTTACAGTATTTTAGACGCCTGTAGTTACTCAGTTTCTTCGCCTTTCCAGCCGCCGAGTTCTCAGTGTGCAAGAGGAACGCTGCCAACATGGAGAAATGTGTCCAGGCAGCGCTGCAAGATGTTGCCAGTCATCTCTCGGCAGGTACCGTATCTGCTCATATCTCTCGGTTTGTGTAAACTGGAGGACGTCTTCAGATCTGAGTTCGACACAGCACTGATGTGAGGCCTGTTGGGGAAGAGTGGGGCAGGCCTGTCTACCAAACTCACGCGCAACTTCAACTGTAAGTATTCTCTTTCTTGCCCTCCACCTGTTTTATTCAGCTACTTGATTAAGACGCACCTCGCGTACGTTTGCCTTAATCATAAAGCATTTTTGTGCGTATTGCTTCGACACAATGTTTGCCGAATGAACTTTTATAGAAACAAACCGAAAAACCCACAAAGTCGGACACCAAAGACGACGTCTTGCTGTCTCAGCCGTTCTCCTCTGTATCTCGTCATCTTGACCATTTTGTTGTAGTTGGTGCACTTGATTTCTCTAATAATACTTTCCGATACGGGTGATCTAGACCTGCCTCTTGATCTTCTCCAGCATTTCTCCTTCTAAGATACTTTTTAAACAGCTATTGTGTCGAATTAGGCGTCCAATTAGTTTTTTCTCTATATAATTTCGATCAATATCCTTTTCTCTCTGAATTTTTTAGTATTTGTTAATTGCAGTTTCTCAAAGTTTAGGATGGTTTTTGAGATCTTCTTCTTATCCATTACTAATTACTTTTTATGTTTCTGTTTCACTTAGGTCAACCCTTCACAGTGATGGATTACAATATTACAAATAAATGTCTTGATAAATTCATTTCTTTTTATGTGTTAAGGTGGTTGTCTGTCAACAAGTAACCTATTTCTGGATACTTGCTTGATCGTTAGAATTCTTCCTTTGATATCCATTACACTTCTGTGGTCACCTGCTATTTTACTTCTCAAGAAAAAAAAACCATTTACACGTAAGACTGTTGTAGTTCCTATCTTAATGTTTTTCTTACTTGTCTGTTCGATTTACTTATCACCATTATTTTAGTCTTGTTGCGTTTATTTTCAGTTTGTCATTGTCAGAAACAGTGATCGCTAAAAATGTAATTGTTTCTCTCCATGAAATTCAGGCCAGCTGAACAATTTCTACATTCATCCCTTTACCCACTTTTTTCATCATGAGTCGTCTGACTGAAACAATGTGGCTTCAGAGACCTTCTGAAGTTTCAAACATCTATGATGTATATAAGCAGACTGAAGTGACGAATGAAAATTTTTACCAAGGCTAGAATTCGAACCCGGGTCTCCTACACAACAGGCAGATGTGCTAATCACCACTACGCCACCCTGGCACGGTGGTTCCGAGCAACAGCAGGGACTACCCTGGCCCACCTCCCTCCTCAACGCAAATTCCCACTCGCGCCTCTCCACTTGGCGTTCCCCCTAAACTCGAACAGCATTGCAGACAAGAATAGCACCTCAACATCAAAACCACAGCTGTTGTACAATTTTCATTCCTCACTTTAGTATTCTGAATTCCCCTCCTGTGTCATTCTCTTTATTTCAGTTTAGCTTTTACACCTGAAGTCCGCAATTATGTTTTAGGTACATTCCAATCTCTATTTTCCCTGTACGGCTAGCACCAGCATGATGGAAATTATTCTCTTGCATCATAACGTATGCCATATCATTCTGTTCTCTCTCTTCATCAGTATTTCCACATAGTCGTTTCCTCGTCGATTCTGCGGATAATCTCCTCATTTATTATTATATTAGTCAACATAATTTTCAGCATGCTTGTGAACCAGGACATCTCAAATGCTATGTTCCCCATTCTTCCAGTTAGCCCACAGCCAATGAATCACATCCAAACAATACTGTGCTTCTGACGTACATTCTCAGAAGCTTCTGTTTGACACTGGTAGACTTCTTTTTTTGAAGAGGAATACCATCTTTGCGTATCCTAGTCAGCTTCGAGTATTCTACTAGTGTCGTCCGCCATGCGTTACTTTGCTTCCAAGGCAGCAGATAGCTTTCGTTTCGTACATTACGCAGTCCATAATTCTGATGTTATGTTTGTGACGAATTCCATCTCCGCTGCTCATAGTTTCTTTCGCCATTTTATTCTCGATTCACTACTTCTGCTCATAAACTGTTCGTTGTCTACGACAGGTCTTGAAACGCTTCTTCACTATCAATGACGATTGATGACATCAGTGAAATTTATCATTGAATCCTTTCATCCCATACTTTAATCCCATTCATGAAGGTTTCTTCTGAGTGAGTCATTGCTTACTAGAAGTGAAGGCTGAACAGTAGCGTAGTAAAATGGCATCTTTGTCCAATGCATTTTTTAATCCGAACATCTCCCTTGGTTCTACATTTTCATTTTACACTACTGGTTTTTGTACATATTTTATACTATCCGTCTTCCCCTATACTTCGTTTCTCTGAGAATTTAAATCATGTCGCACCATTTTTATGTTGTCAAATATATTTTCTATGGCGAAAAAACCTATGAAAGTTTTGGATTTTTCAAATGTTTCTTCCTTTATCAACCGTAATGTCAGAATCGTCTATAAGATGCCCAAGTCTTCTGTGCAATATTCTGTTCAGCAACTTGGACATAAGGGTTGTTCAGCTGGCTATATGACAGTTCTGAGAGTAAACAAGTAATACCGCTTCTGCGTTTTCTCACGTCTTAGTGCAAACACATATCAATCGAAGATTGTTGTTTTAGAAAAGGAGCTTCCTTAAATGTAAGTTTTCAGTCAACAGTGAATGATTTCTGATTTGTTGCTAATTTCATGATTATTAAAGATAAATATCGTTCAGGTAACAAGCGCCACGAATTATTCTTCAATCCGCGGACCAGAGGCTTCCAAACGCCAGAGGACAGAGAGAGGGGTCCGCGGAAAGGGGGGGAGGGGAGAGGGCGGAAGTTTTGTTGACGTAACTAAACAGTCTTAAGTACTAGAGTAGTCATTAAGGAATCAAATCTCATTTTGCTTCAAGGAAGTAACCAATCCATCACAAAATTTGGAATTTGTAATCACATTTAAATAAACGTACTCTACATGGTACGGGTATTAAAACTGCTCTAAGAAGTTGTCCAGAAAGTCCTTCAAACCAGTTGGGCTCACGTTCAGGCAGAGCAAGGAGTGAAAGTAAAATCGTAATTAAACTAAAGAAAATTAGTAAACTGCGAGTAGGCTCCACTCTCTGAGGGTTCCGTATAGATTTAATTATGTGTATGGATACTACATTCCCCCAGGATCAGATAATCTGGGCGATTTGAGTCTGTTATCCCTGTCAGTGTTGGCAAGATATCAGTCCTGCTAATTCCATGCCTTTCGAGAATATTTCAATTTTAAGTCTTAACTTTAAAATTTTTGTGTAATTTCGAATTTGCTCTTTTAATTATATAATAACAAATTAACAATTTTCGGACTTTGCCCTTTACTTGACTGTAAAACTTTGTTTCTTGCCAGATTTCATGATAATATATGAGCGAGAAGTACCCTATGAGTTTTGATGAGTGAGTTGCGAGATCAATACATGTAACGTAGATGGTCATATCTTTTGAGTCCATTGACTTAGAAGTTAAAGGATTTTATATCGCAAAGGGGCTGTAAGCTGTAGTATGTGACATAAATATTAACTGGATACGTCTGTCCATTCCTGACAAAAAGGGGTGTTAACAGACGAATAAATGTACAGACAGTCGGATAAAAGCGGACAAAAAATCTTTTTTCGTGTGATATAATTAAAAATTAACCATTTTCGGATTTTTCCCTTTAGTTTTATTGTGAAGCCTTACTTATTGCCAAATTTCATGATCTACACGAAACGCCCTGTAGGTTTTGATGTGTGAGTTTAGGAGTTGCAAAATACGAGTACGTGGCATAAATGGCCACATATTTCGATTGCATTACTTAGAAATTTACATATCTTTCGATTGCATTGACTTAGAAATTTAAATTTTTTACACCGGCAAGGAACTGTAGATCTTACCATGTGACATAAATATTAACTTGATGTTGTGATGTCATAGATTAATACCACCTCCATCACATCTCACAGTTGGCAATAGAAACGCATGTTTCAATAAGACGACAATAGTGGTCGCGCAGGGAGCTGGAGGATCCAATGACGCACGCCCGCCGTGCCGCGCCTTCAGCGGCTCTCGCTACTGGCGCCGTCCGCCGCTGCGATACAGGATGGCCGGCGACAGTTACACGGCCCAGTTACAAGTGCAGTCTTCAGTCTTAGTCAGCCTTAGACAGTTCACTCGTGCATTACTAGTGGGCGTCTCACATGGCACGACGCTCTTTATCTAGTTCTTTGTAATGGACTTATTTGCTGTTTGTTCTTTTGTAACGTTTCCTCACAACTCTTGGAGAAAGCTATAAGCTAAGTAAACTTCTTTTTACTGCATTTACGTGCTCGCTAACCATTTCTGCTTCTGTCCAGCTTTTCTGTGAGAGCTGTGGTACCACTTTGTAGCACACCTGTCCTTAATGTTATGTACGAAGTAGTACACAACAGATATGTCAGCCTTTTACTTAGAAAATGTGGTCTTAACCGTCGGACAGACAGACAGCCAATCAGAGAGATGGACAGCAAATTTGACATGTAAGAGTTCCGTTTTTACCGACAGAGGAATGAAAACCAAAACGAAATGAAATAATGACCAAAATAAAGGCAGTCTGCTCTAAAACGCACATATTTGCACATTTTCAAATCTAGATCTTGTTGTGGGTACCATACACTACCTTGTGGTCCCATCCCCTGCATTCTGACACACTTAGCTTGGTGTCCACGAGGTTGTGGAGGCGTCGCAACTCAAGCCTGCGCCACTCCTCAGCCTCTCCTGAGGTCATCCAGTGTGTAGCGGAGGGTTCCTGCGACGACGCTGTGTGAGTTTTATGCGGTCACAAGTGTGCTGAACGCTGTTCGTGACAGCAGATACTGCATACCATTTCATTCTGTTGGTCCCTGCCTGCTGGGGAAAGTTAATCACGATGTAGGTGCCAATTAGTTGACTGTAGAGCTTCACAGTAGATTTGAGGATCCTGCTGCGATAGAGCACAGTCCTTGAGAAGCTTTCGAAATACGTACATGATACTGGCCCAAAACAAGACAGACCCAGTTGTGTGCTGGATACGTGGGACTGACTGTCTGAGATGTGCGTTGGTAGCCGATCACCTCAACATTCTTGGGGAACTGCGTGTTTGGGATGTGCATTTCAACCAGTCGCCTCCACATTCTTCTGTGACAATCAAGTGTCAGACAGACCCTCCACTCTTCCATGGAGATGTCCACATGCCATTTTTCCTGGTCTAATTCGATTTCCTCGTGCACCACCGTGTTGCGAGGTTGTTTCGTTGTTTGCTGGCTGCTACCTAGAGGCCAGATTGATGAGATGCTTACGTATTCCTGGGGTGGTATAGCCTTCTCAGTCGGCTATTCTATTGTCCTGTGTGTAGCTATGATCTATAAGGCAGTCCTCGACAGCTGGTGATGCCGGCCGCGGGCGACCACTGCGAGGCAGATCTTCAGTTGTTTTGTGTCTCCTGATAGGAGTTGTATGTTTGAGTGACGCAGCCGCGTTGTACGCCAGTTTGGTCCACTCACTGCACCGATAGCCCTCCCTGCCATACGATGGCGATGGAGGCGCGGTCGGCGTGTGGCCCATCGAGGTATGCTGGCAAGTTGAACAGCGGACCCAAGACGCGTCGTCCCGTCCACGGTAGGAGGCATGACGCACTCTGCTCGACTCCACTGTACGTAGTCACTCCCTGTCATCTGAAGCGTATTCAGCAAGAAGGTCCCCAGTAAGAGAAGCACAAACTGTGCAAGTCATGAGGATTGCGTAAAACGTTTATCAAACATTTTTTAAATTCGTCTCCAAAAAGTTGAATACACTACTGTGACAAAGGTCATGGTATACCGATATCTACGTTTTCAGAGCGCTTTCGTATCACGTACGAAAGGATAAAAGAGCTGTGTATTGGCGGAGGTGATTCATGTCAAAAGGTTCTCGACGTGGTTACAACCGCACGTCGCGAATTAACAGACTTTGAACATGGAATGGTAGTTGAAACCAGACGCAAGGGACACTCCATTTCGGAAATCGTTAGGGAATTCGATTTTCCGAGGTCCGCAGTGACAACATTGTACCGACAACATCAAATTTCAGGCATTTCATCTCATCACAGACAAAGCACTGGCCGACGGCCTTCACTTAACGATCGTGAGCAGCGGCGTTTGCACAGAGTTGTTGGTGCTAACAGACACTGCGTGAGAATACCGCAGAAATCAATGTGGGACGTACGTGGAACCAATCTGCTGGGACAGTGCGGCGAAATTTAGTGTTAATCGACCATAGCAGCAGACGGCCGACGCTAGTACCTTTGCTAGCAACATGACTTCGTTGCAGCGCCTCTCCCGGGCTCGTGGCCACGTCGGTTGGACCCTATACATATCGTGGCGTGGTTAGATGGGCCCAGGTTTTAGTTGGTAAGAGCTGATGGTAGGGTTCAAGTGTGGCGGAGACCCCACGAAGACATGGATGCGAGTTGTCAACTAGACACTGTGAAATCTGGTAGTGGCTCCATAATGATGTGGGCTGTGTTTAATGGAATGGACTGGCTCCTTTGGAAGTTCAGCTACTTGAATTTTTATGGATCATATCACCGGGGCACAATTGTTCGTAATTGGTTTGAAGAGCATTATGGACAGTTGGAGTGAATGATTTGGTCACGCAGATCGCGCGACATGAAACCAGTCGAACATTTATGGGACATAATCGAGAGGTCAGTTCGTGCACAAAGTCCTGGACTATCAACACCTTCGCAATTACGGACTACTATAGAGGCAGCATGGGTCAGTATTTCTGTAGGGGACATCTAACTACTTGTTGAGTCGCTGCTACGTCAGGTTATCGTACTATGTCGGGCAAAGGAGGTCCGACACGATATTCGGAGGTATCCCATGATTTTTGTCACCTCAGTGTATTCCACGAACAGTTTTTCTGGAAGAGGATCTTTGTCCAACGGTAAATGTAAGATTTTGAAAGTTAGGAATATAGAAAGCAGATGAAATGAATGCCTAAAAATTTTCTTTTATCTCTTATAGTTTTTTTGTAAAAAATTGCACTTGAGCTGCTTTCGAAACGCTTCATTTCTATACATCACAACAGGAATGTGCTGTCGAAATATATTAATTTTTGGTTATATGCTTTTTTTATTATTTCATCGTATAAAATTTTACACATTTGTCTTTAACAAGAGTATGAATGTTATTGAAAATTATGGTGGATATGCGGGCTGCCGTTTTCAAATTGTCGACATTTCAATTAAGACAAAACATTTGTTAGAATCAAATATTTCTTATTCGTGGATGACGAATCATAACTTTGTGGACAGGGACCCTGTCGCTGGGCGTCGTTCCCCTCGACCCCCTGCAGGTCCCGCAGATCAACATCCATCACGTCGTCAAGTACATCCTCAACATCAGGTTCAGGAATGTGCGCCTCACAGGACTCGCCAATGCCGACGTCAGCAACGTCACGTGAGTACAGCTGGAAGTTTAGTGGCACGAATACAAAGGGATACAGCCTAGCAAAAGCGTTAAGGTTTCCCGAAATACTTTCATTGCGGAATATTGTAATACGGTTCATCCTTTTAACAATCCGATGAGCACCAAAATGACAGACACTGAGATAAGTGTGAATTTTAAATATTTTCCTGGTAAGCTAAACATTCGTAGCAGTATCGGTCTTCGAGTCGGTCGTCATTCACTTTGCTTCACAATATGTCGATTAGGCACCTCTCAGTCATCCATAGGTGAACCCAAGCGAACGACGATTAGCTGCAAGTCCGTAATTACTTTGAATATTGAGATAAGTAGTTGTGGAGCAGAAAATCAACAAACATAGCCAAAAGTGGAAATTCTTATGCAGTTAACCTACCATATTTACGGGAGCCAATAGAGTTTCCACAGGATCTATCAGCCTTTAGGTTTTCACCACCTGATCCTTCTTCGTGACAAGTAAATAAAAACACCTACAGCCGTCCTTATTATTTTATTTTATTTTGTCGCTACCAGTTTCAACGCTTCATTGCGTCGTCCTCAGGCTGTTTTTGATGCGATGCAGGCTGATATGATCCCCATGCATACCACATCTGTTGCCAGCATTACTGGATACCCAGTTGATGGCTGCAGTGCTGACAAGTAAGTTTTCAGATTATCTGAATGCATGGGGATCATATCAATCTGTATCGCATCAAAAACAGCCTGAAAATTACGCACTGAAGCGTTGAAACTGGTAGCGACAAAATAAAATAAAATTATCAGTGGACCAGTGCACTGCGCTGCACCAACAGTGCACCAGTGCAGCAGGGCGTAAAGGAACTTTCCTTTCAGGACTCTAAGTTCCTGTGACCACCAACATCGGCATCACTCGTCAGTGAGCTACGATGGTATACTTCACCAATTAAGGTGAAGCTGTTCTCAGTAACATAAGATGTAAATGTGAGTGGCAGTAAGCATGTGGTTGTGGGGCATATCCTCTAGTGAAAAGTTCAGCATGGTGGAAGTGTTCAAAAATTTAGCAGTATGAAGCTTGTGCTTTCGTCACATGAATGACAGTAGTTATGTCAGAATTTTTCAGAAGTGACCTTACCGTTCAGCTCTCAAATGGGCCAGTGTTAATAGACTGTCATACTTCATGCGTTGGGGAGAACTCAAAAACAATTAAAATGTACAACGACGATAATAATGTAGAGTGCACTAACTTTCAGGAATTAACGTTTAGAAATTTGATGTGTGCTAACTCTGCCATCCAGTGTGCTGTGAATGACAGTCTCAGGTGGTAGGAGTACGTTTATGGATTTTTCGAGAATGTGTGGTATGCTCTTACAGAGGTCACTCATGAGCATACTTCGAACGATGTTTTCGCTAATAACTGCTCTATGAGTTTTTATTCTGCATGCAGTATGTAAGAAGAATCATCTCTATCTCGTGTCGTTAAAAAAATGCATATGTTCATGTATCCCACAATGTTACTAGTATTAAAGAAGATAATAAATGATTGTTTTTCCCTCTGAAATGTTCCGCTTTGTTCCAAATAGGTAAAGATGCTCAGCCGTTACAGTCAGTCAGTAGAATACTTCCACTCCATCCCGCTGCTGCTCTAGCACCTGAGCCGGCCGGAGTGGCCGAGCGGTTCTAGGCACTACAGTCTGGATCCGCGCGCCCGCTACGGTCGCAGGTTCGAATCCTGGTTGTGTGTGATGTTCTTAGGTTAGTTAGGTTTAAGTAGTTCTAAGTTCTAGGGGACTGTTGACCTCAGCAGTTAAGTCCCATAGTGCTCAGAGCCATTTGAACCATTTCTAGTGCCTGAGGACAAAGAACCCCTTCAACATCCCTTAGATTCTGCATGTCTGCAAGCAGGCACTATACCAGCAGAGGAGTGCCACTCAGCTGAATGGGTGACGAAACCTCTGTAATGAGGGTGTTGCCAAACTGTGGGCGTTTTAGATGTACCTCTTACCGTTTTATTCAAGCATGTGTCAATGCCCTTCCTCCCTCCTGCAGTGCAGTCTCCCCCTCCTCCCCCCCCCCCCTCTCCCGTGATCGCGCCAAAGAAACAGGAGGTCTGAAAGAGCATAAACATAATTTGCTGCTTCGGCCCACAGTCAATTTTCGTCGGATGGCTGTAAGCTGTCTCTAGTGGTTCCATCGTGTATATCAAAGCAAAAATTTCAGTCGCACTGCACTCGAGAGGGTCAGGGGTCAGCAGGACTGCAGCCTGACAATGTCCTTAGAGAAGAGTTCAATCGTCCTGGAAGTGTCAGCAGAAAGTTGTTCTAACGCTCATAGCACTGCGAACTGTCGTTTTGGACGCCCCAAGAGAAGGGATGGTTTTATTGATATCTGTTATGCCACCTCCTGAGACCAAGAGCTTTTCTTATCTGTTCTGAGTGGTGATGTGTCTGATATATTTTCTTTGGCTACCCATAATAAAACTGCTCAGTTTCAATACTGGTCATCGTTTTTCTCACCTCCATCGCGGAGGCGTCAAAAGAAGGGGAGAAATGTGGTAGCGGGGGCTGTGACGACCTTCTCATCGTGTGGCACGTCCGCGGTGGCGTTTGGCAGAACTGTGATGAAATTTTGTACCAATGAGACCGTAGTTGACCTTGCAGGGTGCAGAAGTACAGAGTAAGGTCATAAGCATCATTGAGTCAAATCTCAAACTTCTGTGTCGCAATGGGAAACAGTTACAGGTGTTCAGAAAAGGAGTCCACTGTATGTAACCCATTGGGATGGTCTCGATCCCATCCTTGCAAATGATCCATTTGTCATTACATGGAGACCGACTATCAAATGTGATACAGTCCGTATCACACGGTCTTGCAATCGAATGCTTTCTTGGAGCACCAGATGCGGAGAAGCATCTACACCACCACGTGGGCATTTTTGTAGTTGTCAATCATGAGAGCCATTGAGGGCGGCTGATGCACCCCCTTCACCCATCTTTTGCAGGCAGCTGTTTCTGCAAGGTACAAATACATTTTAGATTTAAGGCCAACAAAGTCCACTATCTATTACTTCATATGAATTGCAACCGTTAACCTAATAGAGGTAGCTGTCTGTATCCAATTAAATAATCTTGGATCTGAAAAATAAGTATTTGCAAACCTGCAGTGACATTAGTACCCATGGGGTTTGGAAAGGTCCACTATACACATACCTACATAAACAGGTTTCATGCGTTCTACCGAAACCTTAGCCTTCTTCAAAGTGACTAATTCTGTACCGAAGATTGTGACCCTTTTAAAATTTGGCCTGGCGTCATAATCCTTTGCACTGTAACACCCCTCCCTGCGGTAAACTAGGTGAATTTTACGGTGATTTTTCAAAATCTCCTTTTTCATAAAACAGTATTACTCTTTAACTTTTTTTTTCAAATTCACACATCGCTGAAGTTCTCTTTTTGGTATTGAGACAAATATACCCCTTGAACCAGCACGACGGCTAGAAGGAGATAGTGCAGGTGTTCTAATTAGTTTCATTCCCAAACTGAGACACTGCTTGATGTTTCCATCGTGCATAATGTATCTCTTGTTTACTCCTCAGCGTCGACTTCAGCATGTGGATGGAACCATTGCGTGAAACTAGGCACTCAGACATAGCGGAAAATCACTGTGCCTGATTTATGCTGTTAGGTTATACCAGGTCCGTGTCCAAGACATATTCTACACCAGAATCCGTGTATCTATCTAATCTGATGATTTCCTTATCGGACAGCCATTGAAACCCTCCAACAACAAGCAGAGATTGGTACATGTTGCGCCTGTGTAAATTGTTAACATGATACAACTTACATAGTCACATGCTCTGAGCTGTCCACCCATTCGCAGGAAATTTACCTTGGTATGCCTATAGATACATGGCAAAGTCCCACACTAATCCCATGGTATAAAATGAGAAGCATGTCAACAATAATGTGTTGACACGTGTCTTTTGCAACATGAAGTCCCATGAAAGCTGCGGTGTGGTTCCAGCATTCATGCAGTCACACGTACATTCCGGACTTCATCGAAAATATCCGCAAGCAACCTTACATCTGTGTCCATATAAAACCTCACACACTCATCTAAATTAGATATGATGATTTCTTGCCAATATTCACTGCATGGCCATACCCTGCATCCATTATGGCATAGCCTGTAAGGTTACTGGTGAACGCAGCTATGCTGAGTGGTTTCCTTGATTCTCTCCACTGAATCCATTTATTCGTATCGCGATACCTCCTTCATCACGCAGCATATGCACAAAACATAATGTGTCCAGGAACCGCAAAATAATTTTTGGCGTGATCTGTTTGGAGAGTAAAATGTATGTTTCAGTGCTATCAGGCAGGACGTCAACCTGATCTGTGGGCAATCTGAAATCACCCGTTTTCAAAGATGAAATGGGCACCATGAACACTGAAATTGTGGAAGAATTCAGGTATGTGTTGCGGCACTTCTTAGTTCAAGTTGCATATGTGCTGCGTCGCATAACTTTTCCGTTAGACCGCTGTGGTGTTTATTTGGAATTTCCAATTTCTGTCTAATGATAGCCCGCAAATTCGACAATCAATAGCTTTCTTGTATACTGCACCATTCTCCTGTGATGCAGCCATGAGCATGTTGGTACAATGAATGTAATCAAAATGTCATGCAGTTTGTTCGGACTCAGAGAGCAATCATCTTGGGAATTTTCCCTGATGTATGATTCGAAACAAAAGGGACTCATGTCATAAAGCATACAACTTGATACACATCTGCATAGGGTATGTGCCTCTCTGAGAAGGTTCGTGGGAGGCAGTAGGATTGCTCTCACATCACATCACAGGGGCGAGGAGGCACTCGTAATCTGTGTACACTTCAAAGAGCCAACGCTCATGGTAGTGGAAATTCTTAAAATTTAATGACTTGTTTCCCTCAGCGAACATTTCGACATGTGCCAGATCCTGACTAAAGCAATCTATTATATGCTTTGTTAAATGCTAGCTTGAAGTAAACGAGTTGCGGCACCTATGGCGAAAATGATGTGAGCAATGTGAAAACTGATGCCATCAGAGATATAAAATTCCTAAATATCACCTATTTCGCATTTTCCCAGATTGGCTCCATGTTTCGTACAGTTTCTTTCTCAATCCACTATTGGCCAAGTGAAGCAGAATTAGTCTTCAATATTTTGGAGATTAATTCAGACATTGTTAGCAGTTACATTCTTTGGAAGCTTGATATAGCTGGACCACCATTTAATGGTTCAAAGACATGCAAGTGCATATATAAGTGAAATCCACAGCTGAGTGGCTTACCAGACCCTCTTCCCTGCATTCTGAAAAACTGGCCTTCTGTGACATTCAAGTCAAGCAACCACCGATTTGAGTCACCCTGCAATATCCTACAATCTCCACCCGCAACCCAAACTATTTCTTTTCCACACCTTCTTTTGGGAGTATGTTAGCTCACAGCATAGTAAAGTACTGCACTTAATGGTGGGAAACTGCCGATCATAGACGAGTTTGCGGAACTCTCTTCCCAGAATGGCTTGATAAATGTTAAGGAAAAAAACTGGGTATGGGTAGCCTGCAGTAGAGTTATATATGTGAGCATACATGTTCTGCTCCTGTAGACTTTCGGGATATTTGTAAACATCCCAACAGTATTGGAAAGCCGTCGACAAGAGATGCTTGTGAGTAAGTTGAATAAGAATAAATGTAGTGGGAAAGGGAAATTGTGTGTTTTCCTTTCTTGTGCGCACTGAATGTAGAGCAGTGGTGGAGCCTGCGCGAAGGGGACCAGTGAAAATGGTATTACAACCACTGGTCGTCCGAGAGTCATTTGTGCCACTGTGCAGCAAGTGCCTGAATCCGAGAGCCATGGAGTAAAGGACACACCAACAAGAGCGCAATGAACAGTTGAAGAGCGGTAGTTGATTTTAAGGTTTTTAACATGGCTGTCAATGGTTAGTCAATGTTTTGTCAATGTTTTGCTCTCTCAGGTCCTACAGTACGCATGTACGGACGTTTTGATTGTACTCAAGAGAGCGGTATTACGGTAGCAGTTGTTAGTTATGTTTTAAACAGTAATACTGAAAATGTTGGGAGAAATATATCCCGGTTTGTGAGAAGCGTGGCTATTTATTTAGTAGCGCAGTAGAGCGAACTTGCGGAAGCATTCCCGAAATCTTCACCGCAGTTGGATCGACAGGGAGGTGGCACGGAAGGATCTGGACCCCACAAAAAAAAAAATCCCTACTGTGAGAAGAGAGGACAAAGTTATTACTACTAATACTACTTCCATCTGTCGGTTTATTGGGGTCGAAAAAATATATCAGCCAGGGACACAACTTCTCAAAAAATGGTTCAAATGGCTCTGAGCACTATGGGACTCAACTTCTGAGGTCATTAGTCCCCTAGAACTTAGAACTACTTAAACCGAACTAACCTAAGGACATCACCCACATCCATGCCCGAGGCAGGATTCGAACCTGCGACCGTAGTGGTCTCGCGGTTCCAGACTGCAGCGCCTAGAACCGCACGGCCACTTCGGCCGGCACACAACTTCTCGCTGGTGCTGGTACAGACTAGTTTAAAGCTGGTATGGGACTCACCTGGTGCTGTCTTTAACCAGTCGGATGTGCGAGGGAGCTGCTGCTAACTGTCTGGTGACCATTATTGGTCGTTGACGGTCCCAGACGAGCTGAAGCTGTCATTGACGGTCCCAGACGCAGGGAGAACAGCGTTGATGAACCCAGGTGTGGGGAGTAAAGCGTTCACGGGCCTGGACACAGGGAGTATGTGGTTGACAGCCGCAGGCGAGCTGACAGCCCTAGATGTGACGGCGACAGTTCGAAGCAGTCCGATGGAGCGGGTGTGTCACTGGCAGGGTGGACGCTCACAAAATTAAATATGGACCTCATATCATCCTCAGTTGAACTATCTCTTAGCACCATATCATCGTCCCCCATCACAATGTCACTAACGAGTACACCTAGAAAAAAAGAAACATTTTACGTAAATGTCAAATGACTGTTGAATAAAAATGTGTCTGCTTGATTGTAATCGGGTGGACCTACCCCTAAAAGCTCCTGAGGGAAAATGGTATCATGACCTGGGATGTGTCATTCAACTCTATTGCTACTACTGTGGCATCGACCCATTCCCCCTTGGCTTCACTGTTGCCGATAGCACCTAGGAACAAGAACATGTCATACGCAGTGCATGCAAGTATGAACTGTTATTATTGTGGAAGAATATGAATTACTACTGCTACAAACATATATGCTTGTCTATGATACAGACAAATGTTTTAAACTTTACTATCTCGCCTTGGCGCTGGTCACCAAAAACGAGCAAAAGCAAATGCGGTCTCAGTATGGCAGCCCTACTAGATATGTCACTGATAAACTGTATCTGTGGCACAGCCCACGTTTCGCCCTAAATAAACAGACCAAGTAGCTGCCCACCTCAATAACTCTCAAGTATAAACACGCGTGTGTGGTGTGGGCCAAGCCAGGTTGGGCATTGCACTCACCGACGCATCTTCTGTGAGATACAATGGAAAGGACAAAGTTCGTTGGTTCGCAGATGAAGAAATTCAGTTCACTGAATGATCGTGTGAACTTTCGCGTATTGTATGATTTGGGAGCAAACAGCGCACGACTGATGCCACTTCAAAAGATGTATTTGGGAGATGTATGAAATTTTATCTCTCATACTAGATCCAGATTATAGAGAACATTTGTGGCTAAAAATACATACTTACCATGAATACACGCTGAAACCTGTTGATGGAGGTAGGATTTTGAATAAAGATACATGCATTGTTTTTTGATAAAAAATCATTTGTTGGTCAACCAACTTAAAATTAATGGCTCATAATCTAAAGTGCACATAAAATCATTTCTTCCTTCTCCTGCTCCATAGATCTGTTTGATTTGTAGGGATATGGAGATTTCTATGATTCCAGGTTCTAAATAGAAGTTTTCTTGTAAATTTCTTGCATGCAGGACATCTTCTCAGAAGCTTTGATGTAAACAGCATTGTCTGTGTGTTTGAGACTCCAAAGTGACATCGGCATATCTTTGTAACCCAGTCATGGATTGTCCTAGCAGACTGAAAGCAAATTATGAGCTTTGTGAAGGCCTCGCCGCTACAGCTGTGGAGGCCGAGTTGTCACTGTTGTTACGGTAGACCGAGTTTGTGAGTTCATGAAATGGTTTCTGATGCAGTACACCGCTAAGACAATTTTTCCCTGCCACTATTACACAGCTATACCCCAGTGTCATGTAACAGGATATGAGAACGAAGGTACTACAATAAACCGACAAATTAGAAACAAAGTCACACAATTGAGTTAAAAAGGTTTCCTTATCTTTGTGACTTGTCGAATACTGAAGTCTGAAACACCGCATGTATTACAACACAAAAAAGCCCCTCAATGGCTACGTGCATATAACCGTAGGTAAAGTTCACGGTACATAGCAAATGCAATTTACAACAACTGACTGTGTAACTTCTAGTCAGCCTTGGACGTTGATCTACAACCAAGTGGCCGAGAGCTGCTCTTCTATCTTCCCAGTGCGTTTCTGTCCGTTGTCGTCCGGTCATTCGCAGATTATACCCGGCCGAGACGAAGTCGATATCTTCATCCTCAGCGCCGCTCGTGGCGCTGGTGGAACTCGCGCAAGTGGCGAGTCTACGGCACTGACGCCAGTTCGCATCTTTGCACCTGTGGTGCTTTTTGCTTGGCTGTGTATTGTTCGGACGACACAGCAATGACTTAATCATAATACAGTCCTCGTAGTCTGTCACATTTAAAGTTTCTGAATGGTCTGGGAGAACGTCATTACTACTTGTCCAGTATTTGTTCAAAAATGGTTGGTTGGTTTAGGAGATGAAAGGGACCAGACTGCTACGGTCATAGGTCCCTTGTTCCAAAAAAATTAAAACCACCCAAAGAGAATAAAAAACAAACAACAGGAAAGACAGCAGACGACATAGGACAAGAAAGACTCAGACAGAGATCAGACGAAACAAAATAAAATCACACAGAGTGTAGAGGTGGTTGGCTGACCATAGAGATAAAAATGGAAAAGCCAACCACTGAGAACACATTAAAAACTCAGTTTTAAAAACCGTAGGCCAAAGGCCAGAATCAACACAAAACAATAAAATAAAGCATAAACACTCAGAGTAAATGATAAAAACCTCCTGCCTGAATAAAACGCAAAACCAAGCCAGCCATGGCAGGTCATCTGTTAAAAGGGCAGGGAGCGTATCAGGCAGCGCTAACGTCTGCCTGACCACAGCTAAAATGGGGCAGGCCAACAAAATGTGGGCCACTGTCAAAACCGCCCCACAGCGACAGAGAGGAGGGTCCTCCAAGCACAGTAAATAACTGTGTGTCAGCCGGGAGTGGCCAATGCGGAGCCGGCAAAGGACTACTGAGTCCCTGCAAGTGGCTCGCAGGGATGACCGCCACACACCCGTCGTCGCCTTGATTGGACGGAGTTTGTTTGGCGTGGGCAGATGGCGCCATTCAGTGTCCCAAAGTGAGAGAACTTGACGGCGTAAGAATGCCCACAAATCAGTCACCGGGAGGCCAATCTCCAGAGATGGTTTACTGGTGGCCTCTTTCGCCAGGCGGTCAACATTTTCATTGCCAGGCATCCCAGTACGGCCAGGGGTCCACATAAAGGCCACAGATCGGCCGCAACGGGCAAGAGTATGCAGGGACTCCTGGACAGCCATCACCAGACGAGAGTCTGGTCAGGGAGTCGCTACAGATAACGAAGGACTCACCTAAGCAGGAGCAGATATACAGGAGCGGATATACTCCAGGGCTCGAAAGCTGGCAACCAGCTCAGCAGTGAAAATGCTGCAGCCAGCTGGCAATGAACGTTGTTCGGAATGGTCCCCTAGAGTTAGAGCAAAACCAACACGACCAGCAAACATCGAACCGTCAGTGTAAACAATGCCAGAGTCCTGATACGTGACGAGGAGGGAGTAAAAGCGGCGTCGGAAGGCCTCCGGAGGGACTGAGTCCTTCGGGCCCTGTGCCAAGTCGAGCCGAAGGCAAGGGCGGGGCACACACCACGGGGGTCTATGCAGAGGTGCCCGGAAAGGAGGTGGAACTGGGAAAACCCCATGCCCAGAGAGAAGCTCTCAGACTCGGACCACAATTGTGCAACCTGATCGAGGCCGACGTTCTGGGAGATGGACGACTGACTACGGGAACAGGAGGCGATAATTTGGATACCCAGGCAAGCTAAAAACATGGGCACCATAAGCAGCCAGTAATTGTTGGCGTCGTAACCGCAGTGGAGGGACACCTGCCTCCACAGGTATGCTGTCCACAGGGCTGGTCCAGAAAGCACCAGTGTCAAGGCGTATCCCGCTGTGGAGGATGGGGTCCAGCATCTGCAACGCAGATGGGGATGCTGAGCCATAAGCCAGACTCCCATAATCCAGATGGGACTGGATTAACGCCTGGTAGAGCCGTAACATGGTAGATCGGTCGGCGCCCCAGCGGGTGTGGCTCAAGCATCACAGAGCATTTAGATGCCGCCAACACATCTGTTTAAGCTGCCGAATATGAGGCAACCGAGTCAACTGGGCATCAAATACCAAAAACCTATGTGACTCTACCACAGCAAGAAGTTCGCCATCAAGATAAAGCCGCGGCTCCGGATGAACAGTGTGTCGCCGGCAGAAATGCATAACGCAGGTCTTGACCGCCGAAAACTGGAACCCATGAGCTACAGCCCAAGACTGCGCCTTACGGATAGCGCCCTGTAGTTGACGTTCAGCAGCTGCAATGCCAATAGAGCTGTAGTAAAGGCAGAAGTCATCAGCATACAGGGAAGTGGAGACAGAATTTCCCATCGCTGCAGCGAGCCCGTTTAGTGCAATTAAAAACAGGCAGACACTGAGGAAAGATCCCTGTGGTAACCCGTTCTCCTGGGCTCGAGAGGAACTATGGGAGGCCGCGACTTGCACGCGGAAGGTACGATACGACAGAAAATTCCGGATAAAGATCGGCAGAGGGCCCTGAAGACCCCATCCATGAAGCGTAGAAAGGATGTGATGACGCCATGTCGTATCCTATGCCTTCCGCATGTCGAAAAAGACAGCGACCAGGTGCTGATGGCGGGCAAAGGCAGTATGGATGGCCGACTCCAGGCTCACCAGATTGTCGGCGGCGGAGCGGCCTTTACGGAACCCACCCTGAGACGGAGCCAGAAGGCCCTGAGTCTCCAGTACCCAATTCAACCGCCGGGTCACCATCCGTTCAAGCGACTTGCAAAGAACGTTGGTGAGGCTAATGGGACGGTAGCTGTCCACCTTCAAAGGGTTCTTGCCTGGTTTCAGAATGGGGATAACAATACTTTCCCGCCATTGCGACGGAAACTCACCCTCGACCCAAATACGGTTGTAAAGGTCGAGGAGCCGTCGCTGGCAGTCCACTGAAAGGTGTTTCAGCATCTGACAGTGGATGCTATCTGGCCCAGGAGCGGTATCAGGGCAAGCGGCTAGGGCACTGCGAAATTCCCACTCACTGAATGGAACATTGTACGATTCTGGATGGTGGGTGGGAAACGAAAGGCTCCGACGTTCCATCCACTCTTTAATGCAGTGGAATGTAGGGGGTACTTCGCAGAAGCGGAACTCAGAGCAAAATGCTCTGCCAAGCGGTTTGCAATGACGTCGGAGTCAGTACAAACTGCTCCATTCAGTGAGACCGCTGGGACACTGACAGGGGTTCGATAGCCATAGCGGCGTCGAAGCTTGGCCCAGACCTGCGATGGAGAGACATGGAGGCCAATGGTGGAAACATACCGCTCCCAGCACTCCTGCTTGCGTTGGCGGATAAGGCGGCGGGCCCGTGCACGTAGCCACTTGAAGGCAATGCGGTGTTTTATGGAGGGATGTCGCTTGTGACGCTGGAGCGGCCGCCAGCGATCTTTAATCGCTTCAGCGATCTCAGGCGACCACCAAGGCACAGTCCTCCGCCGAGGGTACCCAGAAGAACGGGGAATGGCAGATTCTGCGGCAGTAACGATGCGGGTGGTGACTGAGTGAACTACCGCATCAATGTCGTCATTAGACAGAGGCTCAACAGCGGCAATGGAGGAGAATAAGTCCCATTCAGCCTTATTCATAACCAATCTGCTGGGGCGTCCAAAAGAGTGACGCCATGGCAGTGACAGAAAGATCGGAAAGTGGTCACTACCACACAGGTCGTCATGGACACTCCATTGGACAGACGGTAAGAGGCTAGGGTTGCAGATCGAAAGGTCAATGGCGGAGTATGTGCCATGCGCCACACTGAAGTGTGTGAAGGCACCATCATTTAAAATGGAAAGATCGAGCTGCACCAATAAGTGCTCAACGTTGGCGCCTCGACCTGTTGCCACTGACCCACCCCACAGAGGGTTATGGGCGTTGAAGTCGCCCAGTACAAGAAAGGTGGCGGCAATTGGGCTATCAGTGCAGCCAGGACATGCTGCACGACATCACCATCCGGTGTAAGGTAAAGACTGCAGACGGTAACAGCCTGAGGCATCCACACCCGAACAGCGACAGCCTCTAAAGCTGTTTGTAGAGGCACAGACTCGCTGTGAAGAGAGTTAAGGACATATATACAGACGCCACCAGACACCCTTTCATAAGCTGCCCCGTTCTTATAATAACCCCGATAGCCACGGAGGGTGGGGTTTGCATTGCTGGAAACCAAGTTTCCTGAAGAGCAATGCAGAAGAAAGGGTGAAGGTTGATAAGTTGGCGGAGTTCAGCTAGATGGTGGAAGAAACCGCTGCAGTTCCACTGGAGGATGGTATTGTGCATGTCTGAGAAAGGCGTGATGGGACTAGGAAGGCAGATTACGCCGCTGGGTCACCTGCTGCCTCCGATTGAGCACCGGTGCTAGTGCTATCCATGGCATCTAAGGGACCGACGAGATCGAGGTCCTCAGCGGACGCAAGAATCTCCACCTCATCCTCAGACGCAGAGCTTGTAGGTAGCGGTGGAGTAGGTGCCACCGCAAGTGCCTTGGATTTATGGGTCTTCAATGTCGCTTTCTCTCGCTGTTCTGTAGGTTGCCGTTGCTGGGAGGGCTTATTGGAGTTAGTCTCTGGCACCGAAAATGAGCGCGAAGCTCTACGACCAGCGACCTGTGGCTTCTTCAGCCACTGGTGGGTGTCTGCTGTGCCGCTGGTAGGAACCTGGGAAGGGAGGGACCCAAGGGATCCCTTCCGAGAGAGAGAAGCCGAAGAAGACTGACGCTTCTCCGGCTTCGATTTGGGGACAGGCGTCCCCGATGGTTGGCGGGGGGGGGGGGGGGGGTGTTGCTCCTGAAGTAGATGGAGCAGGAGCAACAGGGAGTGAAGTGCCCTCCACAATCAAGGGGGACGGTGGATGCTGACTGATCTTAGAGCTAACTGTATGTGATGACAGGAGAACCGTTGTTGCAGCAGCGGCGTAGGTCGACGTCATTGCCACAGGATGGAGCGTCTCGTATTTCCGTTTAGCCTCGGTGTAGGTCAGGCTGTCCAGGGTTTTATATTCCTTATCTTCCTTTCTTTCTAGAATATCCTACAGTCCGGTGAGCAGGGGGAATGGTGTTCTCCACAGTTAACAAATGGATTATTGGGATGAGAAGGACGTCCACAATCGCGACACATGATGCCGGAAGTACAGCAGGATGACATGTGTCCGAACTTCCAGCATTTAAAACACCGCATTGGAGGAGGGATATATGGCTTCACATCACAATGGTAAACCATCACCTTAATCTTTTCGGGTAAGACATCACCCTCAAAGGCCAAGATGAAGGCACCGGTGGCTACCTCATTATCCCTCGGACCCCAATGGACGCGCCGGACGAGGTGAACACGTCGTCGTTCTAGGTTGGCGCGTAGTTCATCGTCAGACTGCAGAAGATGATCCCTGTGGAATATAATACCCTGGACCATGTTGAGACTCTTATGGGGCGTGATGCTAACTGAAACATCTCCCAACTTGTCACAAAGGGGCAACCTCCGTGACTGGGCAGAGGATGCTGTTTTGATGAGCACTGAACCAGAGCGCACTTTGGACAAGCCCTCCACCTCCCCGAACTTGTCCTCTAAATGCTCCACAAAAAACTGTGGCTTGTTCGACATAAACGATTCCCCATCAACTCACATACACACGAGGTACCGGGGTGAATATTCTCCACTGCCTTCTTTAGCCATACGTTCCTACCATGGAGTGGCCAGGGAGGGAAATGATCTTGGTTCGTACTTCTTACCGTTGAGGTTAGACCTCAATCGCTTAGAGACTGCTGGTGGAGGCTCACCAGCGAGAGATGATGTACCACGCTTCATTCTGGGTCATCCACCCTGATGCCACCCACTCTGACCAGGGGTTCTCCCCACGGGCGCCACCCAGCCACAGCAAAGACCACCTGGCAGGATGGCCTTTGCCGGGAGTCCTGATGCCCCAGAGGGATAGGCATCTACTCCTCGGCACACATGGGGAGGTAGCAGCTCAGGCATCAGCAGTGCGATCCCTGTGTAGTCAGAGGGCTACCACCAAGAGGGTACATGACGACCCCACCACAACGGACTGGCTACGGTGCTGGATGTCGGGTGTCGAAATATCCATGTACATCACGAGGGCAAAGGTGGAAGTGCACAATGGAGGGAATGTAGGCTACCTGGAACTCACTGCAGCCAATGTGGCCGGAAGCTCAGTGTAAATCCAACGCCATGGCAAAAACGAATATGCCAGATCTTAGGCAAGATGGATATAGAATGCACCACGTAAGGCGTCCTTCCCCAAATGGTACGCACTAACGGAAAATTTTGAAATGGAGTGGTCAAACCCCATAGGGGACCATCACATGAAAGGCCGAAACAGTTGAGACTCATTTCAGTCGCCTCTTACGACAGGCAGGAATACCGCGGGCCTATTCTCACCCCCGAACCTGCAGGGTGATTCAAAAATGGTTCAAATGGCTCTGAGCACCATGGGACTTAACATCTGAGGTCATCAGTCCTCTAGAACTTAGAAGTACTTAAACCTAACTAACCTAAGGACATCACACACATCCATGCCCGAGGCAGGATTCGAACCTGCGACCGTAGCGGTCGCGCGGCTCCAGACTGAAGCGCCTAGAACTGCTGGGCTACACCGGCCGGTCCAATATTTGCGAGTGCAGTGAAAGCAACATCCTTAAACACAAAACTTCCACATTTGTTGTAGAAATCTTGAGTGTCTGCGATGATGTCTGCAGTGTGAGGTGTCTTCATGAATTGTCCCGTATGTGACACATCACTTGTTCATTAATACAACTTATTTCACAATATCAGTGAAAATGGAATAATTGATTCCACAGTCATGTAGTAATAATGTGTATGCAGTAATTTATTTATGGAAATTTTCTGATGATTCAAATTCTGTACATATAACCACCGACCTATATTTTATTTTTCTGTTCTGCTTTGAGTAATGTATGGTAATGGTGGGCACTAATTTCATGAACCTCTTTATGTTGAATGTGCATCCAAAACTGTCACTCCCTCATAATAGAAAGGATGAAACCTCACACACTAGTCATACAATATACTGTTTACATTATCATCCCACTTAGCTGCAAGATACCGTCTTTGCGAATGAAACGTACTTGAACTGGATTCAGTGGCCCATGTCTGTCTGGCTGTAATCGATACAGCCGAATATTCATACAGTACCCATGAAAGGAAAATTAAAAGCAGTTCAACACTGGAATTCAGTACCCTAAACATTTTCGGATACCCTTGACCTACAATAGTAATTTGAGGCATTTTACATACTAATTTATCCAGCACAATTATTTTATTCTCTACAGTATTAGGATCTAACTGAACATAAAAGTTATTATCCATCGCACTTCATTCTGAAATCACTTCTTGTTTAGGGTTCATGATCACTCGTTTCACCTCCTCAAAGTACCCCATAAGCATCTTAAGTGTAAACATACACTAAAACAGTCGTATTCACTTATTGATACATCTATGAACCATCCTGCACTTAGTACATTGTTCACATGGATCTGAGCACTACGGGACTTAACTTCTGAGGTTATCAGTCCCCTAGAACTTAGAACTACTTAAACCTAACTAACCTAAGGACATCACACACATCCATGCCCGAGGCAGGATTCGAACCTGCGACCGTAGCGGCCGCGCGGTTCCAGACTGTAGCGCCTAGAACCGCTCGGCCACCTCAGCTGGCACTGCACTTAGTAAACCATTCAGCCATGAAGCTGATGTGGGGACATATGTTTTCATGGTTGATGTGGTTCCAACATTCCTTTATGGTCGGTCTCAATACCATTTAGTTCGTATCTTCTTTCTTGAACCCTAATCTTCCTTCCTTCTTGTTTCTTGAAACAGAAATATGAATGCATTATATGTAAATCACGATGTCGATGTAGGTTGTCCATGGTACTTTCCAAATTTTCCTTCTAGGTACAGGAAACTGTTGGTCAGAATTTTTAATGAATCCCGATGGTGAATGAAAATCCTCATCAGCTCATTATTATTACCGAGCGAGGTGGCGCAGTGGTTAGACACTGGACTCACATTCGGGAGGACGACGGTTCAATCCCGCGTCCGGCCATCCTGATTTAGGTTTTCCGTGATTTCCCTAAATCGCTCCAGGCAAATGCCGGGATGGTTCCTTTCAAAGAGCACGGCCGACTTCCTTCCCTGTCCTTCCCTAACCCGATGAGACCGATGACCTCGCTGTCTGGTCTCCTTCCCCGAAACAACCAACCAACCAATCATTATTATTAAACATCGCTGAAGTAAAAGACTTGTGGGAGTAATATTCATGACAGATGACTTACGTGTAACACTGAACACTTGGTGTAGGGGTATCATCTTTGAACAGTAATCTAAAGTTCTGGGACTCTGGTTAAAACCTCACCAGTGCTCGAAATTTCGAATAAGAATCAGTAATGGTAGCCGAAAATTTGTAGCATAAGAAGTTACCCTCACGCTATCAACGGCATTGTCAAAGAGGGCAGAGGAGTGGGCAAAGGTTCAGGATACTTCCTTGCTCTAGGTGGGGGGGGGGGGGGGGGGGGTAGGGGGAACCATCCTTAAAAGACAATAATCAACAGCATAATGATGCAGAAGGCAGTGGAAAAGACTGTATTAAAGACACATAGTATTTATCCACAAGACATGTGGCGTGCAATTGAAAAAGTGTAATGTTGATCTCTCCATTAGGCTCTGGGAGTTAACTGCCAAGAGGGGAGCAGAAGATTGAACAGTCAATGAAAGGGTAACACATTATGAATCAGAGTGTGAAATGTCAGAAATTTAAACGTGGTAGGGAACACTCCTGTTACAGCTCCATCCATTGCACCACATACAGTCAGCTCTCAGAGCCAAAGGACTACACCTGTCCCCTTGATGGTGGGGGGCACTTCCCTCCCTGTTCCTCCTGCACCTCCTACCTTGGGAGCAGCACTCCCCCAACTATCGACGACACCAGTCCCCACTTCTAAGCCAGAGAAGTGTAAGTCTTCTTCAGCTTCTCTCGCAAAGAAGGGATCCTTTGGGTCACTCCATTCCCATGTTCCTACCAGTGACAAACCAGATACCCGCCAGGGGCTGAAGAAGCCCCAGGTAGCTGGCTGTAGGGCTTCGTGGTCCTCTTCAGTTCCGGAAACTGAATCAAACAAGCCCTCCCAGCAAGGGCAACCAAAGGAACAGCGTGAGATGTCGAAATTGAAGACCCCCTAAGGCCAAGGAAATTGCGGTGGCACCCACTCCACCGCTACCTACAAGCTCTGCGTCTGAGGATGACGTGGAGATTCTGGCGTCCGCTGAGGACCTAGATCTCGCTGGTCCTCAGACATGATGGATGTCACTCCTGTCAGTACTCAGTCTGTGGCAGCAGGTGACCCAGTGGCATAATCTGCCTCCTCGGTCCCTTCACGTCTTTCTTGGCCATGGACAATGTCATCTTCCAGTGGAACTGCAATGGTTTTTTCCACCATCTTGCTGAGCTCTGACAACTTCTCTGCCTTCACCATTTCCTCTGCATTGCTCTTCAGGAAACTTGGTTTCTGGCGATGCGAACCCCCACCCTCCGTGGCTATCAGGGTTATTATAAGAACCGGGCAGCTTATGAGAGGGTATCTCGTGGCATCTGCATCTACGTCTTTCACTCTCTGTACAGCGAGTCTGACCCTCTACAAATACCTTTAGAGGCTGTCGCTGTTCGGGTGTGGACGCCTCAGGCTGTTACTGCCTGCAGTCTCTATCTTCCACTGGATGGTGATGTCCCACAGCATGTCCTCGCTGCACTGATAGCCCAATTGCCGCCACCTTTTCTGTTACTGGCTGTTACCGGGCGACTTCAATGCCCATTACCCTCTGTCGGGTGGATCAGTGGCCACTGTTGAGCATGTACTGGCACAGCTCGACCTTTCTCTTTTAAATAATCGTGCCTTCACACATTTCAGTGTGGTGCATGGCACATACTCAGCCATCGACCTTTCGATCTGCAGCCCTATTACCAGCTGTCCAATGGAGTGCGCATGACAACTTGTGCGGTAGTGACTACTTTACAATATTTCTGTCACTGCCACAGCGTCACTCTTCTAGGCGCCCCTGCACATGGGCTATGAATAAGGCTGACTGGGACTTGTTCACTTTCATTGCCACTACTGAGCCTCTTTCCAATGACGCCATTGATGCAGTGGTCCACTTTGTCACCACTGGCATAGTTACTTCCGCAGAATCTGACGTTCCCTGTTCTTCTTGGTCCCCTCGGAGGAGGACAGTGCCTTGGTGGTCGTCCGAGATCGCTAAGGTGATTAAAGGTCCAGTGTCACTAGTGGCATCCATCATTGGAACACCTAATCGCCTTTAAATGGCTCCGTGCGCAAGCCCGCCGCCTCATTCGCCAACGAAAGCAGGAGTGCTGGGGATGGTAAGTCTCCACTATTGGCCTCTGTACCTCTCCATCGCAGGTTTGGGCCAAGATTAGACGACACTATAGCTATCGGAACCCCATCAGCATACCTGTGCTTTCCCTGAATGGAGCAGTCTGTACTGACTCCGGCACATTAGCGGAGCATTATGCTCAGAGTTCTGCTTCTGCGAATTACCTGTTGGCCTTCCGCTCCCTGAAAGAGCGGTTGGATCGTCAGAGTCTTTCATTCACACGCACCACCCTGAATCGTACAATGCTCTGTTCATTGATAGGGAATTCCAAAGTGTCCTAGCCACTTGTTCTGATATGGCTCCCGGGCCAGATCACATCCACTGTGTGGACTGCCAGCGAGCCTCCTACACCTTTCCAACCATATCTGGGTTGAGGGTGAGTTCCTGTCGCAATGGTGGGAAAGCATTGTAATCACTGCGTTGAAAACTGGCAAGAACCCACTGGAGGTGGACAGCTAGCGCCCCATTAGCCTCACCAACGTTCTTTGCAAGTTGCTCGAGCACATGGTGAGGTGGAGGTTGAGTTAGCTACTTGAGCCTCTGGGCCTTCTGGCTCCATCTCAGGGTGGGTATAGTAAGGGCCACTCTGCCACTAATAATCTCGTCTGCCTGGAGTCTGCCATCTGTATGGCCTCTGCCCGCCTTCAGCATCTGGTCGCCGTCTTTTTTGACATGTGGAAGGCATGTGATACGACATGGCGACATCACATCCTCTTTACGCTTCCTGGTTGGGGTCTTTGGGATCCACTCGCGGTTTTCATACAAAATTTTCTGTCGCTTTGTTCCTTCCACATCGAAGTTGTGGCCTCCCACAGTTCCTCCCGAGTTCAGGAGAATGGGGTACTACAAGGATCTGTCTTAAGTGTCTGACTGTTTTTAATTGCAATTAATGGGCTCACTGTGGCGGTGGGAGCGTCTGTCTCAGCTTTCTTGTATGTTGACGACTTCTGACTATACTATAGCTCCACCGGAATTGCAGTTGCTGAACGGCAGCTGCAGGGCACTATCCGCAAGGTGCAGTCTTGGGCTGTAGCAAATGGCTTCCAGTTTTCGGCAGCCAAGACCAGGGTTAAGCATTTCTGCCGGCGACGCACTTTTCACCCTGAGCCATGGCTATATCTTGACAGCGAACCTCTTCCTGTGGTGGAGACGCATCGGTTTTTGGGATTGGTTTTTGATACCCAGTGGACTTCGCTCCCTCATATTTAGCAACTTAAACAGACGTGCTGGCGGCATCTTAACGCTCTTCGTTGCTTCAGTCACACCAGCTGGAGGTGCCGATCGGTCTACCCACCCACAGCTGTACCAGGCGTTAATTCAGTCCTGTCTAGATTATGGCTTACAGTTCGGCATCCCCTTCCGCATTGCGGTTGCTGGACCCCATCCTTCACATCAGGATATGACTCGCCACTGGAGCTTTCCGGACAAGACCTGTCAACAGCATACTTGTTGCGGCAGGTGTCACTCTATCGCGGTTCCGGCTCCGAAGATTACTGGCCGCTTATGTTACACATGTTTGTAGCTTGCCCAGGTATCCCAATTATCGTCTCCTGTTCCCTCAGTCAGTCGTCATCTTCTGGAGCAGCGGCCCAGGTCAGGGTATACAATCGCAGTTCACGTCAGAGCTCTTCTCTCTGGGCTTGAGGTTTTCCCTCTTCCATCTCTATTCCAGGTCCCTCTGCATATACCCCCATTGTGTGTGCACCGCCCATGCCTTAGGCTCGATTTGGTATAGGGCCTGAAGGACTCAGTCCCTCATGAGGCCCTCCGCCGCTGCTTTCTTTCAATCCTTGCCGCGTTTCAAGGCTCTGACATTGTCTGTACTGACGGTTCGATGGTTGCTGGTCATGCTGGTTATGCTCTCTCACTCATTGCTGGCTGTCTGCAGTGTTTCCACTGCCGAGCTGGTCGCTATCTCTCTCGCCCTAGAGTATATCCGCTCCTGCTCAGATAAGCCCTTCGTTACCTGTACTGACTCCCTGAGTGGCTTACGAGCTATTGACCAATGTTTCCCTCACTCTCGTCTGGTGACGGCTATCCAGTAGTCCCTCCATACTCTTGCCCTTTGGGGCTGCTCTGTGGTCTTTGTGTAGAGCCCAGGTCATGTCGGCATCCCGGGAAAAGAAGGTGTTGACACGCTGGCCAAACAGGCTGTTGGTGCACTAGCCTTGGAGATTGCCCTTTTGGAGAGTGACCTCAGGTCAGTTTTGCGGCAGAAGGTACTTCGCACCTGGGGTGAAGAATGGCGCACCCTTCCTTCACCCAACAAACTTCGGGCCATCAAAGAGGCTAGTGGTGCGTGGCGGTCCTCCCTGCAGGTCTCTCACAAAGACAGCTGCGCATTGGCCACACCTGGATGACGCACAGCTATTTATTGCGCCGCGAGGACCCACCTTTATGTCACTGTGGGGCAGCTTTGATGGTGGTCCACATCTTGTTGGACTGCCCGCTTTTAAGCAGACGTTTGCGCTGCCTGATACGCTTCCTGCACTTTTATCAGATGACGTTGCGATGGCAGATTTAGTTTTGAATTTTATTCGTGCAGGGGGTTTTTATCGCTTGAGCTAAGTGTTTGTCCTTTTTTTGTGTTGAGTCTGGCCTTTCGGCTACGATTTTAGACTGGGGTTTGTAGCGTTGCTCTTGGGGGACGAAAATAAAAAGAACTGTTACTTTTTTTTTTAATGTCGAAAAAGTGAATATTTTGGTGGGCCACTTGGCAACAGAATCAGGGATTTATTACGCTATTATAGTAACATACGTTGACCATTAAATACTTGAATAAGAGCAGCATATTGATATATATATATATATATATATATATATATATATATATATATATATATATATATATTTGAGATTGCTCGGAAGAAACATTATCATTTCTGTGCATTTTTATAGTCGCGATGTAGTCATACCCGGATCAACACTAAGGGACCAGAAGATTTATAGACTTTAATAAAAGAAATGCAACACTACACGAAAAAGTTGGTTCAGAAATAATAGGAAAACGATAATGTTCCTTCTGCCTCATGCTGCGTTCGGCCCATCAGCGTGATCGTAATTTCTGATGAAGTAACACAAAAATAATTATCATTCAGTTAAATCAGGAGATGGAATCATCAAGGTTAATTTACGAAAATAAGCACACTTATCTTTAACACACGTTTTTTTTTAATGCTACGTACCTTTTCATATTAAGTTACAATAGATGACCATTGTGGTTAAATACTTTATACATAACAGTCAAAATGTCCTCTGGATGCTGTCTGTTCGATATCAGTTACAAGAAACTACATCCTTTCTGATTAAAAAAAAATAGCAATTAGCATATTCACTCAATATTTTCACATCAAATATAAAATACATTTGTGGAACGCAGCAAGTCCGCGTCCGCCTCTCATGGAATACAAACAGTAAAAGGTGAGGCGCCAAAAGCCTCATTTGTCTTGAAACAACAGAATTCTTTTTTATACCATTAATCGATACATGTACATAGAGATTTACTGGCACCGCGCAAGAACGGCAAAGATAAAGAATAATAGATTCTGTCGCTGCTATGCGATGATTCATTTCTTTTGCTTTACAATTTTTCGATAACTTTAGGCCATCAGGCGTTTACTATTGATCGTATATTAATGTTTGTGAGGCGAAAATTACTAATATTACACTGCCTCTCATGAGGAGGGAAGGAATACCGAAGGTATTACTTTCATCCTCATGCCCATTGGAATATTTGTAATTTTCGGATGTAACATACAGGTTATTAGAAGTTTCATTTCATATTCATTCCATAACAAAAGAATTAACGTTTCAATTTGTAATTACTGACGGTGGATCATTGTGAATTTGTTCTGTGTTTCTATCTGTGTTTGTATGGATTCAGTCTATCTTGATGATTCTTAAAATTAAGGCTATAAGTACACATATTTACAAAATTTATAAGGAAATAGAGTCACACTTCATTTTTCATCGTTGCAAAAGTAATTTGACTATCACAACTGGTACACAACTTTCTGTTTTGACAGTATTCATTACATTGTCATCGTCTTGTCGATTGATTGCCTTGTCCGTCGTCGCACTTAATTATACATTTATTTTCGTCGCACATACACTATTTATGATAGACTTTGATTGTAGAGCGGCCACTGGTGATGGCTTCGACAAGGAAGTCCATATCTTTCACTTTCAGGGCTCGAGTGTGGCTCTCCGAATTATTTCCCATATGAAACAGATAAAATATCTTATATTAGAATAGCTTACAAAACTAATTTTATATACATGTGGGATGGGATATAGGAAGGATCGGATCCTTTGACGTATTTTCGTGTGCTTATTTTCATTCGTATCGTGACCTCTCGTCAAAGTTTACATTTCAACAGTGTCAGAGGTGACCTTGTGACTTGTCTCTGTGTACAATCAGTCATTATAATAATTACGTTAACTTCTCTATTTTAGAGTCTCTCGGAAGGTTTATGATACATACAAAATGTTTTCAGTACTGGGTGTGAATGTTTTTGCTACAGAATGTAGCGCACAGCAACTGTGTTGGCGGTTGAACGTTTACATTATTTCGTCACGTGGTGGCTGTCCGCCTCCACTGTTGCGAGCAATCTTGAAATTCAGTCTGTGCGCGCGCACGTGACCGGAGCTTTCTTGCAGAGCGTTGATTTCGCGCTTGAGGTGCCGTGCGTCGCTTTTGTTCGACGGATCGTGGCTTTGTGATTTTTAGATTGCTGGAGGGAGCTAATGCCACCGAAACTGCCTCACATCACTTCCTGTCCACTATCCAATTACGGATTCACAGGTAAGTGGTAGCTACCACTGCAACTGCATGTGTGGAATGACACTGATTATTACACACTGCACACATCAATGAATTTTTCACAAATACGGTGCAGTAGAATACTGCCACTGAAAATCGTCGAACTTTAAAACTTCACTTGCACTGTGGTGAGCGTCTGCGTGAACGGTGTATTAAAAGAAATTCTCGCGTCATAACATCACACGGTGTTTACAAGTTGATTTACATACTAATATTTACAAGAGTTCATTTAAATCGATAAATAATCTAATTGACCACTTTGAATCAAAACAATTGTTTCTCAATTAGTCTTTTTTTTTTTATTTATGCCTACGGTCACAGGTAGGCTATTATGAGTCCTTTTTCTTTGACCAAATTCATTCCAATCTCCTTTACAAATTAATTTCATTCATAGTAATCTTTATCACGCTTGCTTATTCATTTTGTAGGCCCAATAAATTTTTTTAGTGCTCATCTTATTTAGTGACTTATGAGGGGAGCTTCATTTATGTCAAAAGTTTTTCTCGTATGTGCTTGTCTTTAAAGAAAGTTCGAGGACAGATTTGAAAATAGCAATTCCGCCTCTGAGTTTCGTGTAGAAATACAAACAGTCGAAAAAAGAAAGGTGGGAAAAGCGGGTCTACTCGCTGATCGTCGACAGAATTTAAATTACTCCTCAACCAGGTCGAAAATTTAATTTACATTGCGCATTACAAAAGCAATATGCGCGTCGCGAACCTACTCATTTTTATATGTAGTGCCTCACTTCCTAAGCACACGTGCATCTTTACAAGTTGATCCTGAGGAGTGGATAGGATCAAGGATCTTAAAGGATTTGCACTTAGGAAAGGGATTCAATAATCACACAATCACAGAGAAAACAATAAATATTGCAGTGCACACTTAAAATAAAATCTATCACTTCAAGCATGTATATCTAATATGTATCTTGCTGCAGCTTGCTTACTACTCTTTGCTCATTTCTTAGCCTAAGTCAAGTTTATGCATTACGCATTTGGGCATTAATTATCATTTGTATATATAAGCCTCTCACTAGAGTGTTGTTGTTTGCTGCTGTCGCTACCTGTGAAGCTTGGGCGAGATCCTTATTCTATGTGCTGCTAGCTTGTGAATTTGCAGTATCGCTAATGCTCAATAGTACCGTGAAGTTGCCATAATAAACCATGTTACTCATATCTTCTTTTACTCAGCTTGTTTATAGTCTGGACTCATCTTACTTTGCGTTATATAATAAACTTCCTTTTTATTCCATCACGCTTTTACTTAAGGTTAACGTCAGGCCTTTTTAGAACAATTGCACTGCGTTATCAATCTGTTCCTGCTTAATCCTAGGTATCTGTTCACTTCAAAGAGATGTTATTTTATCGCTGGCACAACACTGTGCTGGAATTTACAAGTTAAATCTACCGACTGTTTTACGCTAACAGGTGGTGCCTTATTTACGTCACCTTTGAAAATAGGAAATAACCTCATGGAATCGAATCTTTCACACAACTTTCCTCTTTTGTCTGGACGTTTAAGTATTTCCTTTTAAAACAGATCATTAATTTGTCCTCGATTAAATTTCACTTACTAATACTAAGCACATATAATCATAATTTTCATATTACTATTTAGTGAGAGAAGTGCATTATTCGCTCCTTCCTGCTCATTCTCAAATTACTATTTAGCGAGAGAAGTGCATTATTCGCTCCTTCCTCTTTCCTCATTTTAGTACCTCGGGGCTAATTAATACCTCTCGAGTACATCATTTTCCTTACATACTAACTTATAACTAAAATTGAAAATCGCCTCTAGGACATGTCCTCCTGTTTGCATAAAGATTATTCATGTAAATACTTGTCTACAACCTATTCTGTATTTTATTTTCCAGACGGTTGTTTTAATACATAAGGTTTCCTTTTAGCACCGGTTAACGTCCGTAGTCAGTTCTGTTCCGTTCTTGTTACTCATTGGTTAATCCTGATCTCCAATACCTTAGAATTTTCTTACAGCTTAAATTAACTTAATTCCTGGCGTTATAAAATTTTCTTAAATCTTGATGGTGGAACAATCCTTTGATTTTATTCGTGGCAGGGTCAGATAACAAATAGCTACCAATGTATGGTTTCCTCATTATCACAAAGGGACCTTCATAAATGTGTTGCCACTTACGATTCTTCTTTAACAACAGGGATGGTTTAAAGTGAGTCCTGACTAATACCTTTTCTCCTTCTTTGAAATCTATAACTCTGTTTACCTTCTTATCAAATGCCTTTTTTCGGAGTTTAGCATACGTTGTCAATGATATGAGAGCTTGCCTGATTTTTGCGTCTAGGTCCAATTCGTTGTCTTGTAACTTTGGAAGGGGGTCTATCCATTCATTCCTCTCTTTTGATCTTGACATTAACTCATGTGGCGTGAATCCGGTCGACAGATGAGGAAGGTGGTTTACAATCTGTTCGAATGGTGTTACGAAGTCTACCCACTTAGGGTGCTTATTCGGAATGCACCTCCTTATAAATCTGTTAAATTCTTTGAAGATTCTTTCTGTCGGATTCGATTGCGGTCGAAACAGGGATATCAAAATTTGTTTGATTCCATGGCGAGCAAGAAATGCACGCCACGGGCGTGATGTGAAATTTGAAGCATTATCAGACAAGATTGATTCGGGAAGTCCGAATCGTGGGAAATAATCATTTTCAATGCGACGAATTATTGGATTTGCACAAGAAGATTTTACTGCGTACAGTCTTATGTGCTTAGAAAAATTGTCCAGGATTGCTACTAAGTATTTAGCGCCTCCCCTACCGGTGGGTAGTGGACCTGCTAAATCAATACTAAGAAGCTGGTTCGGCCTTTCAGCAACTATTGGATTTAGTGGAATTGAAGTGGAAATGTTTAATGATTTTGCCTTTTGACAGATGACACAGTTTCTCAATAATTTATGAATTCTCTGGTGTAGATTCGGAACATAACAGTAAGTCGAGATTTTCCTTTTACATTTTTCTGGTCCGTAGTGACCCCATGAAATGTGAGTGTACCACAGAAGATGTTCAATGAAATTTCGAGGGATGCAAACACACCACCTCTCAGATGACTAAGACGTCTTATGAAATAGCACTTGGTTATGAACTTTATAAAACTTGGACAACTTGTGGGCTGGATTTTCGTGAAGAATTTGTCTAACCTTTTTCCATTTTGGATCTGTATTTTGAAGAATCTGAATCTGCCTACATAACTGAAGAAAATACTTTCTGTGAATTGGATCTTTCATTAACAAAACTTTATAATTAGACATTTGTTCCACCAGTTCGCTGGTTTCTAGTAAGCCCTCAGGTGAGCGAGAAAGTGCGTCTGCTATAACATTATCTTTACCTTTTATATATACAATATCAAAGTTATATTCCTGCAGGAATAAGCACCATCGAGTGAGACGAGGGTGTTGCTACTTGCATGTAAGGAGGAATGATAAGGCTTGATGGTCTGAATAGACTTTAATTTTTCTTCCATAGATATAATAGTTAAATCGCCTAAAAGCCCATATTACGGCAAGTGCCTCCAACTCCGTAACCGAATAAGACTTCTCACACTCTGATAACACTCGACTCGCAAAGCTAATCACTTGGATTTGCTCGTGTCCATTTACTAATTGAATCTGGAAAAGACAAGCGCCGATACCCACAAAGGAAGCGTCTGCAGTAATACAAAATTCCTTATCCATCTGAGGATGATGGAGAATGTTACTGTTAACCAGACTGTCTTTAATTTTCTTAAATCCGTCTTGGCATTCCGGCGTCCAATTCCAATGTGAATTCTTTTTTAAAAGGTTGTGAAGAGCGGGATTGTTCAATACCTGATTGGGAACAAAACGTCTGAAAAATGACGTAAGACCGATAAATCCTCTCAGTTGCCTTTTTGTAACAGGGGTTGGAAAGTTTTTTATAGCAGACAATTTTTCCGGGTCGGGTTTAATTCCTTCAGGGGTGATGATGTGTCCTAAAAATTTAATTTCACTTTTTCCAAACTTGGATTTCTTAAGATTTGCTGTAACACCATACTCTCTGAATCGTTGAAATATCTTTTGCAGAAGGGCCACATGATCTTCCCAATTTTTCGATGCTACAAGAACGTCATCCACATAGACTGTTACCTCATCTAAAAGTTCAGGACCTAGTACATAGTCAAGGGCAGAAATAAAAATTCCGGAACTCACATTTAGTCCAAACGGTACAACTTTGAAATGGTAAGATCTACCTGCAAATATAAACGCAGTGTACTTCCTTGACTCCTGCGCAAGTTTTACTTGCCAGTAACTGCTTTTCAAATCAAGGGTACTCAAATACTTAACTCCATGAAACTTCTGCAGATGCTCTTCAAGAGCCTCTGGTCTCGTTCTTATGGGTACTATAATTTTATTGATTAATCTTGCATCTAGGACTAGCCTTACGCTACCATCTGATTTTAGCACAGACAATAAAGGACTCGGAATAAGGTGAATGAGATACTTCTATCACATTCCAGCGTAACATTTTCTTGATCTCGCACTTGACAGCTTTGCGTCTCGCATATGGAATGGAATAGCTTGTTCTACAGTAGGTTGAATGGGGCAGGACATCCATTCGATATTCAAAGCCTTTTATTAGTCCAGGTTTCTTAGAAAATACTTGAACGTAATCTGTTAACAAATTGTAAAGCTCATTCTTCTGTTGTTTGGATAATTCAATGGACTCACTAGCTTTACCGTATAATTCATTCTGACCGGGAATTAGGTCTTAATACTCATCGTCATTAACACTTTCAAGATCTGTCATGTCTTCTGTCTGACTGTACTGTTGTCTTTTAGTCCATGGCCGTACTGCTATTTGAAGCACCCCAAAGTTTGTCTTCACCTTACTTCTTAACAAATTTACAGTTACTTGTTGCTGGCTCGCTACTAGAGTACAGATTCCACACTCGATGTCAATTTTAGCTTTCGTCTGCCTCAAGAATTCCATACTCAGGATACATGGCACTGATAGGTTTTTAACAATAAGAAAAATGCACGTTACTGAAATAGACTCTATCTGGATTTGAAGCTGAGTCTGAAGATTTACACGTTGTGTTAGTGGACCAATTGCTCCCGATATGGTGCAACCTTGAATTGGAAGTGATAAAACTTTGCATACAGAGGATATTTGCTTAAATAAACATAAAGATAAGACATTTATATTAGCTCCTGTATCTACAATAGCTGTTACTGGTATGTTGGCAATTGATACCCTTATGGAAGCTTGAACTTGTTCGTCCCATACGTCATCATTGTCTTTCGTCTCAGTGTCTGCTACTAGATCATCCCGTAAGTTTGTCTCTTTGTCATACCTAATTGCTTTAATTTCGTGTGGACTAAGGGACAGGGTGCCCCCATTCAAACCTGCAGCATCCTCTAGGAGGCTCAAAGGTGCTGCTTTTAATTTTCCGCTCGACGCTTACTTTCCTGCTGATTTATATTTCTTAATGTTTCTTCCGTCTGGAACTGGTGTTGGTTTTGTGGTACGAACTCGGTTGGAAACGGATCTTGTTGTCCTGGCGTATTCGCTTGCGCATAATAAATTTGCGTATTATGCGGGCGTTTAGGCTTCAGAGTTCCCGAAGGTCCGTTCGCTTGTGGCTGAAAAGTATTTTGCTGTGGCTTGTGTTGATTGTAGCCGTTAGTGAAATGTGTACATTGGTCTCCACCTTGATTATGCCATTTATTTCTTTTCCACTGACGATTTGAATCGTAAGACTGATCGTTTTGATAATTACCGTTGATCGGTTGCGTGTTTCCATATTGCTGGGGCTGTGTGTTATAATGTGCATTTTCGTACTGAGGTGGTGACGAATTATATATTGGATTGTATCTCTGGCCGTTATTGTACTTATTTTTGTATTTGCTGTTGGAGTACGTAGTGTGTTTATTTTTGAAACCGTTGTGGGGTTGGTACTGGCTGTCGCTGTGACGCGCTTTCGCTCGGCCACCATTGTTGCCTGCGTATTCTGTATTGTGCTGGCCGCCTGCACTGAAGTGGGCGTTGCCAACATCAACTGTAGCGTCCTCATAAATCAGATCTAACGAGTCTAACACAGATAGGAAAGTGTCCGTATCGTCCTCAGACACGTTTACTAACTTTTCTCTGATCGCAATCGGGAGCTTAGTTTTTAGTATCATAATAACGTCTTTGGCGGTGATCGGCGAATCCCAGAACTTGATTTTCGCTAAATACTTTTCAAAATATTTTCTCAAACTACCGCGCTTACTGTTAAACACTTCGGCGTTGTAAACCTCTTTTCTCAGGCGCTGCTGCACACCAGAACTCCAGAATTTAGCTAAAAACATCTGTTCAAACTCTTTGTAACTCTTACAAGAGTCGACCATTTCGGTTCCCCATAAGGCAGCATCGCCTACGATAAATCCACTAACGAATTGAATTCGCTGGCGGTCACTCCAGCTATTCGGGAAAATTCCTGAAAAATTTCGGAGGAACACTATAGGATGAATTTCTCTTTTCTGTGGGTGAAAGGTCGGAAAAATACGATGTTTGATCACGCTTTCCTCCTGCATCAAACTGACAAAAGTGGGTGAGCTGGTAGTCTGGTTAACTTGTGCTTCTATAGAACTATGAGTTTGAGCGTTAACAAATGGTGAACGGTAATGTACCTGCTGTTGTTCATTACTTCGTGGTGAATTATTCCAGTCTCCTGACACGGGTGGCAGGGAATTTTCAACTTGACATTTTAGTGTACGAACTTCATCAACTATCTGTTGACGCCATTCAGGTAAATCTTGAGCTAACGTTCGTCTTATCTGGCCTAATTCTGACATCACCGTGTCTCCTGTTTTTCCAGGGGCTGCCAATATTTCAAAGGTCACGTTTCTGACAGTTTCCCAGAGTTCGCTCTTGACCTTGTCTTCTATGAATCCGTCTTTGTTTCTAATCCACTGTTGGTAGTGGTCGGACAATGCTTCAGCATGTGCCTTAACAGTATTCTTTATTTGATCCTCTACATTAAGAGTCTCAATCTGTTTGGAAAGATCATCAACAACATTCTCGATCGTGTCTACTGCGGTTTTAACTCCTTTGACCTCATCAGAGATTGCAGTATAATCTTCTTTTAAGGTCGCAGCTTGTTTTTGATATTCCATCACTTTTGAATTTATTTCTCCCTTGGCTGCTTCGATTTTTTCATCTAACCATTTTGAAATATCCTCTATTTTTGACTCTACTTGTGTGTTAATTTCTAGCCTCATGGTCGTGATCTGACTACTGATTTGGCTTTGGACATTACCCAACAGGGCATTTAAATCAGCTGTTATGTCTGCCTTTAGTTCGGCCTTTACCGAATTTAACCGTGTATTTAGGTCATTTATCTCCGTTTGCAGATCTGTTTTTACTGAATTTATGTCTGCTTTTACTGAATTGCACAAATTTGTAAGGACCTGATTTTTATTATCCCGTCTTTCGGCCTTCTCTTTTTCCTCGCGGGCCTTTTCATCTAATCTTTCCTGTTTTTGGCTTTCGAACTTGCGTTCCATTATTGCTTCGATCATTGCAGCCAAGTCATTTTTTTCAAAAGCGGGAATAGTTTGCACACTAGGACCAGCTTCTAAAACTTCGGTCGAGGCTGCTTCTGCCTCCGCTCGTGTACCTATCGCGCGTGATCGTAATGGATAGTGAGGTCCATTCGCATCACCGCTGTCGTCTGGTTTTGTTTGTGTCCGCTGTTTACCGTCAGCCATGTTCACGAATTATTTGTCAAACGTCAAAATGCTACAGATATTGTTTGTCACTGCCGTCAGTCGTTTGTCTGTGACGTAGTGCTATGGCTTACTGGGACCTAAGATAAAATTTTAACTCTGGGTAACAACTGACGTTCATTTACGCCAAGAAGACAAGATGGTTCCTACTAATTACAAACAAATGAAATATCACACGCTTTCCAGTTTTGAGCGTAGTTATCCGCCATATCGTAATTTTTTTTACGCACTGACAACAATGGTACACTTTCACTGAATTTAACTACATAAGAATGGACTATGGACAAATTGAAATAAAGCTGTTTCAAGGCAAGGAAAGACAGGTTTACGTTCTGATCAACTCGAAAGATGCTACGTCACTACGAAAGCTTGGCTACTGCGTATAAAAATTTGACTTACTATGGCTGTCTTGATAATGATACAGCTGGATACTCGCGTTTTTTGGTAATTTCATCAATCGTTCTTCTGAATTAATTAAAAGGTTTTCCCACTTCTCTTTCTCGGTTGAATTGCATCCACATGAAAAAATGAAACAATTACTAGAACAAGCACTGAAAATTTTTAAACACATACATGAAATGATTTTTGATCAAGTCCCTGTTCGGGCGCCAAGTGTAGCGTTGCTCTTGGGGGACGAAAATAAAAAGAACTGTTACTTTTTTTTTTTAATGTCGTAAAAGTGAATATTTTGGTGGGCCACTTGGCAACAGAATCAGGGATTTATTACGCTATTATAGTAACATACGTTGACCATTAAATACCTGAATAAGAGCAGCATATTGATATATATATATATATATATATATATATATATATATATATATATATATATTTGAGATTGCTCGGAAGAAACATTATCATTTCTGTGCATTTTTATAGTCGCGATGTAGTCATACCCGGATCAACACTAAGGGACCAGAAGATTTATAGACTTTAAAAGAAATGCAACACTACACGAAAAAGTTGGTTCAGAAATAATAGGAAAACGATAATGTTCCTTCTGCCTCATGCTGCGTTCGGCTCATCAGCGTGATCGTAATTTCTGATGAAGTAACACAAAAATAATTATCATTCAGTTAAATCAGGAGATGGAATCATCAAGGTTAATTTACGAAAATAAGCACACTTATCTTTAACACACGTTTTTTTTAATGCTACGTACCTTTTCATATTAAGTTACAATAGATGACCATTGTGGTTAAATACTTTATACATAACAGTCAAAATGTCCTCTGGATGCTGTCTGTTCGATATCAGTTACAAGAAACTACATCCTTTCTGATTAAAAAAAAATAGCAATTAGCATATTCACTCAATATTTTCACATCAAATATAAAATACATTTGTGGAACGCAGCAAGTCCGCGTCCGCCTCTCATGGAATACAAACAGTAAAAGGTGAGGCGCCAAAAGCCTCATTTGTCTTGAAACAACAGAATTCTTTTTTATACCATTAATCGATACATGTACATAGAGATTTACTGGCACCGCGCAAGAACGGCAAAGATAAAGAATAATAGATTCTGTCGCTGCTATGCGATGATTCATTTCTTTTGCTTTACAATTTTTCGATAACTTTAGGCCATCAGGCGTTTACTATTGAGCGTATATTAATGTTTGTGAGGCGAAAATTACTAATATTACAGGTTTTTAGTGCTGTTCTTGGTGGTGGTCTTTTCTTTTTTGTTTCTATGGTCGGCCAACCACTGTCACACTCAGTGTGATTTTAATTCCCTTTGTCTGGTCTTTGTCTGTGTCTTTCTTGCCCTGTGTGGTCTCTTGTCATCTCTATTGTTTGTTTTTATTCTTTGAAGGTGTTTCACGTTCGTGGAAAAAGGGACCGATGGCCCTAGTAGTCTTGCCTCTTCAATCCCTCAAACCAACCAACCAACCAACCTCATTGTATACGACCCAGTGAGTTACAGCATCTCTTGCAACATCTATGTTTATTGTCCTACAATCCCACATTCTTTATAGTTCTACATTGTCTTTGACAGACATCCCAGAAAACCTAAATATGTGGAACTTTTTGACGAACTTAAGCAATTCTGTATTCATAGTGGTATCTGAGTAATACAGCTATGAGGATTTTTTCCTGACCAGCCCAAATCCTTTCCTGTGTTGACATATATTCACATTTCGAATACGAACAATCATCAGCTTCATAACGGAATGGCGACGATGAAAATTTGCGCCCAACTGGAACTCAAACCTGGATTTGTTGCTTTAAGCGAGCGGTCGTCTTAACTGCTTCGGCTATCTGTGCGATGACCCACGGCCAACCCAAACTTCCATTCCTGCATCACAACCTGTACTCGTACACACAATATGTAATTCCCGTACCGGCGAGGACGTTTTAATTGAAAGTCGATGCCTGCTATCGGCGGATAAATGCGATGTTGCTCTACCTGTGTTGTTAAGGAGAATGACGCAGTGGGCCTTCAGACATACATGTATGTATGCATGCTGATTCGAGTTTCGGTGTGGCGCAAGTTTTCATTGTCGTCATTCCCTTGTACAGCTGAAGGTTGTTCGTATTCGCATCTGCAGATGCGTTTCATGTATTTTATAACGGCTGTAGTCGCCGCAGTGCCTGCTCCTTCAGACATGCATGGCCGTCTGAGAGGTTATCGCATTGTTCTTCTTAACAACACAGGTACTTCACTGTCGTACTTTCTTGTATGGTTTTAATTAAGTCCTTTCTTCGAAGTGACATATTGCACGTTCCTATTATGCCTCTTCACCTCCTGAAGTTGCTCTTCTTCACTGTATAAATTATTCACTGTTTGGGCTATAGCTACCACCCCTCCAGCTAAATAGTCAACAGCTGATAATACAGCTCATGCTGGAACTAGGTATGGGATAGCCCCACCCCATGTCTTAGGTATTGGTAGAGCCCTTTGTGTTTTAACCCATCTGCTTCTTATTCATTTCCATTTCAGTTCCCTCATAGCTGCCAACAACGATGGTTGGATGCAATTTCTTAAACATCCTACAGATTTCTTCTTCTTACGTGGGCGACGAGCAGCACTCATAACCTGACAGAAACTTATGCCAGCACCGAATTTCAGTTTAGTGCACATTGCATTATCAATTGCGAATACCGCTGCCCCTTCTGCCATATATTTGCTTGGCTTTAAGAGCTAAAATTCGATCTGCAGCGTGACGTTGTGCCAAACCTCTGTTTGCAGTCTACACTAAATCATTTATCTTTGCAGGCCTCGTCCGACACATTAATCCCTTCAGCGCCAACTGCCAGTCATTTTTGCAGCTTTGTTTTACGTCTACGGGCAGCTTTTGGAGAATAATACCTTCACAAGGTATGGTGCTAATTCTACGAGAAGTTTTTTGGTACTGCATGCTTGGAATGTTTTCATGCCTTAATGTAAGGCACATCTTTAGCATGCACTCTGATGTTGAGCAATAAAAGGGAATCTGAGTCATTTAACTAAAGCCCTGTTTCCTCAATGTCTTATGCTATTAGAAACTCGTCATATTTTGAGCTTCTCTGTAAGTCTTCTTCGGAAAAGCTCTTAGTAATATCTTCACCTATATCATGAAATGTAGGATCTTGGGATTGTTCAATGGACTATGGAAACTGTAAATATCTCTGTGAATCAATTTGGCAGGTAAGATTTCTCAAACTTATACATCACATATATAAAATGAGCATTAAGTTCGAATGTCTATGGAACCGGATACGAATATTAGTGCCTTATACATGCATCAGTGGTACTTGGTGTCATTTATACGATAGCCCGGAAGATGACGTGATCTGAAAGTCGAAAGCGGTTGCCTAATGAAACAATATCAAAATAACTGCTGTTGTACGGTATTATTACATTTCGGTATCTTTCCTTGCCAGTAGGTCTCCACCTATCTTACTATTCGTTGTCTCACGAAAGAAGTCGCATCATGTGTTGGTCCTCCTACACTGGTTGAGCGACATCACGTATTCGTTTCTTAACGTCATGGACTGAATATCTATTCGTTATTAAAAACATGTCATGAGCTCTTTGTATAAGGTTTTCAGCATACTTCTCCTCTGAGCTGAATGGAAAAATTACGCCGTTAGGATATAAGTCCGTATGCGTCTGTTTTCAATACACAGAATGGCTGAACTGTCCATCTAGTTTCAGTTCGAACAATATATCTACAAAAGACAAGTCCTTCTCCATCTCCGCTGTAAGTCTTGTGTTTGGCTTTACACTGTTCATATGGTCGATGAACTGCAACTGAACCTCGCCACCAGGCGACCAGATTGAAAACGTATCATCAAAATGTCTGGCATAGAGGCTACAGGGATGCAGTAGGTTGGTACTGGGGAATGAGTGCAATGTAGAAAACTGAGTGATAGGAAACATGGGATATAGGATATGTGTCACTAGGTTGGAGGCCAGGCCATGACCATGTGAAGAAAAGAGCAGTGGAGAATGAGCAGAGAAGAAGTAGCCTTGACATGGCGGATGATATGGAGTGGGTTGAATCTGGTAGGACGGGAGGGGGAGGGGGATAAATGTCTGGGTGGATTTCATCACCACAGGAAGGACATGGAGTCTGTAGCGTGGGGAGACGATATGGGGAGTGTGTAAGTGCTTGTTTGGTCGGGTGTGTTCGTATGGACGCACCAGTGTACGAGGAATGGAAATTAGAGGCAAAACTATGAATTTGATAAAATCGAATTAGAAGGATGTACACTGACGTAGCAAATGTCATGGAACAGCGGGGTACAGATGTCGCAGGTGTGTTTTATGTGCAGCAAACGTCCCCTGTGCCAGCTGAAGTTATATAGGAGACCTTCTGAAAAGTGGTTCTCCAAGTGATTTGTGTAACACATGACGTCGTCGCGAGCTGACGCCATTCGAACGGGGTACGACGATCATTGCCCTATAGATGGGACTTTCGATTTTGGCAGTGGTGCAGGAATTCTGCTTCACATGTTCAACCGTGTCCAGGATGTATCGTGAATTGCTGAATGAGGATGTCACAGCTCACAACAGACGAATTACTGGCCTCGATAATTGTGACCGACGACATCTGAGACGGGTCGACAATTGCGACGGATGGGCCACAGTGCAACAAATCACGGCTGAATTCATGCAGAACGTGTTAGACACATTTCCCAGTGGGCAGTCAGCAAGATAATGGGTTCCATGAAGTATGGGAGCCGGCACCGCACACGGGTTCCACTGTTAATGCAACGTCACTGGGCGCAACGGCTTGTAGTGGGTCGCCAGTCACGAGAAATGGACACTACAACAATGTCGTAATGTGATATGGTCGGACGAATCACGATTTCAAGTGCACCATTATAAGAGGCGGCATCCTGTGTGGCGCAGGGCACATGCGTCGATGGATCCCGCCTACCAAGAAGGTGTGGTCCAAGGCGACGGTGTCTCTGCTATGGTCTGAGGTATATTTTCCTGGTATGGAGTGTGGAATGGGGCTCCTAGTTGTTTTGGATGGGATTTTGAATGGTTCGCCGTATGTTGAGTGGCTCGGGGACTATTTCCACCCACTTTTGACCTTCCAATACCCTGACGGTTCTACGGTGTTTCAAGATGACACCACGCCGCCACATCGCTCCAACGTCACCCAGGAATGGTTCCAGCAACATGCAGGGGAGCGTCAAGGACTGAGTAGCTACCTTGTAGCCCAGGCTTGAACCCCACCGAGCATATCTGGGATCTCATGGAATGTAGGCTTTCGTGCCTTGGATCGAGCACCCACGAATAGACGAGAATTGCGATTTGGTGTCAGCTGCTTCCAGAGGAAACTTGCAGACATACTTCCACGGCGTCTCATTGCAATCCGCAGGGCCAGAGGAGGCTCCACGCGATATTAGGTGCATGTTGTTGCATACTGTTGTGTTTAGGAATCCTGCCTACTAGGTTCGCTAGACAAACAATCAAACAACTCGTATTAATGAGTTTTATTACAATAAGAAACTTATAGATACTGCTATGTAAGTGGGCCGCCACCATTCTTGCGCGGAACCGCAGCTATCGTGTGGTCGTCCGGGAATGGAAGTTGGTCGCATGCGATTGGCTGACTTCTTCTCACAGCCTTCTCTTCCCTGTCGTTTCTGAATGGGGTGCCGGCGCTTGACTTTACGCCGTAACACATATCCCACGACATTTGTTAGGTCAGTGTATAGGGCACACAGAGGTGTCCATTGTGCATGATGCGGGAAGGGAAAGTATGAGCTAGTAAAAGCTTCTTATAGGAGAGGGTAAGCGGATATGGAAAGCGAGGTGGGGTGCATGGCGTTCAAGGATTTGAAAAGAGTGACAGAAGATTGGTTGAGAGGATATCCAGGACATACTGGACTAGCAGAGGACGAGGCACATGAAGCCTTGATAAATGTGGTGGTTGATGGAGATATGCAATCCTCACAGTTGGCCGGTTGTTGGTTTTAGTAGTTTTAGTGCACTGTGGGCTTACCATTAAATGGTTAGTAGGTGGAAATTTGACTTTGATTTTTAGTAGAAAATTAGTCTGAGGTATTTTTAGTAAATTAATTGGATAGGACGGCGATGAACGATTAGGGAAAGGTCATGGAAACAAAAGCTGTGAGTAGTTCCTGCTGTAATTATTGCCTGGGTTTCGGACAAGTTTGTTTGAGGAGCCACTGGTTGCGCCAGTACTTAAAATTAAATGGTTTGAGGTAGACATGAACAGACTGGTGAGATTTCTTTAAGGTTTGGATCAAGGGCTAGAAATCCAGTGTTGTCGTCGTAAAGCAGCAAAGGGGCAGCAGGTGGTGGCCTCCTCATGTCAACAGTGTGAAGCGCATAGAAGAAGGGAGAGAACAGAGCACTGCGGCACTCCTGTGCTGGAATGGAAGACACAGGAATCGGTGTCGTTCATTACGTCAAAGGATGGGCGATTGGACAGAAAGAAGATCTACCAGTTCCATATGTTTTCTACTGGAAATGTATTAGAATGAATTTAGCTTAATATAGTTTCTCTGTGTAAGAAAAAAAGCAGGATTTGTGTCCGAAATCCCGCCTACGTAATAAGGATGGAGCCGTGGTATTAAGGGTGGTCCATGCTGTTCCAGAGCCGACGTGAAGACCGACAAGCTCTCGCTGGTGGGAGAAGCGCCGCACATCCTGTTCGAGAGCGACTACGATATGCTTGGCAAGTTCATCGAGGTCTTTGTAGTGGGATCCGGCAAGTGCAAGTTCGTCTTCGGTAAGCACTGCTGTCTTTGGTTCTTGATCGTTGTAAGTGGATTCCTGTACCAGCCAACACCGGCTCTAGGTGGCGACGGGGAGGGGGGGGGGGGGGGAAGGGGGAGTGTCACCGCCTTAAATTTTAATATGGCTCCAAAAGAATGAATTAAACAAGGCTATGAAACTTTATACATAAATATAAGGCATGACAGCCAATAATCTCTTCAGATGCACACCAGGCTCGAACTCTTACGGAAATCGGCCAGACGTATCCTACACACCAACTTTAAACATCCATAGTAGTATCGCTGAGGAACAAACTTTGTAATAAATACGTAAAGAATAAGTAAAATACGCAACCTAAACGTTTCAAGTGATAATTCATTGAAACCTTCAGCAGCCGACAGGTGTTGTTGATATATCTCGTTGGGGACAGCTGAAAATGTGTGCCCCGCCCGGTACTCGAACCCGGGATTTCCTGCTTACATGGCAGACGCTCTGTCCATCTGAGCCACCCAGGACACAGATGAATAGCGCAACTGCAGAGACTTATCCCTTGCACGCTTCCCGTGAGACCCACATTCCCAACTGTCCACAATGTACATACGTAATGTTCCTAATAGATATTTGCCGATCCACTCATTACTCGTGCACACTAAGGTGACGATTCCCGTAAGATTTTTGGCAACCTGTGCGCATTCGCACACACGAAGGTCAATAGCCGGGTAGACTTTAACTATATATGAAGATAGTAACTGTTCCACCCATTACCGGGTTCGAGTTTGGAAATCTGTGTAATGTAGGGGAAATGACTCAGACTGTCACGTATAAATCTTATTTGCAGATAAAATTGCTAGAAACGTATAGAGATTGAAGTGCAGACTGGCAGCACGCAACAGAATTTGTCTGGCACTTGTCTATAAACATATATACGTGCAGTCTTGTAAATCAGCCCTACAACTTTATCTCTTTCTTGCATTGCATCTCCATATTTGGGAACACGTAGAGGTCATGCATCTAGTATGATTATAAGCAGAGCTTTGTGAGCTTCGTGTTACTTAACTACGTAATGTAATTTTTCATACCTTGCCTTATCTCTATTTGCATCAGTAGCAGCAACGATTATTCACTATCCCTGCTGATAAATCTGTAAAAACAAGGCATACATGCAATATTTTAGTTCCAGTCTTACGAGGTAACATCACCAACTTAAATTCATATTTTAACGAGAAAAAAAACCACAGACACATATACTTGATAGCAGCCCTAGCAACGGATATCGCTCGAAAATATGAGCCAGATTCTATCAGTAAGGAAATACGATCTTCTAGAAGTAGAGCTTCCAGACTTTCACGCACACCGGTTGTATGTCACTCACTCCTCCTCACTGCAGCCGCCTAATGCCCGAGCGGGAAATGGGTCTACTTTAGGATGACAACCAGAGGCCTCCGATTCGAATGATATTGATGGCTAGGGAAGAGGAGGGGGAAGATGGACACATTTTTCCAAGGTGTTTTGAAATATTATTTGAGAACACATGTTATTTTACGTGAAAATTCGTACGTAATATGAGAACTTACTATGTCAACCCCACACACTTATATGTTCAATATTATTTGAACCATAGTCTTGCACTGACATCATGCTTGCTGAAATGTGATGCCTTCGAATTTTTTATACTGTTTTCAATGTCAGTTGATGTATTACACTGCTACTTGGCCAATTTTTTCGCTTCGTTGGCTCAGGTTGCAATCATCTAACGCTAGAGGTCTCCGAATTGTTGGTGTAACTATGTCGGTGCGTGAAAAACATCGCGCTGTAATCGAGTTTCTAACTTCAGAAAACGTGCTTCCAATTGAAATCCATAGAAGGATGAGCGCTGTGTACGGTGACGATTGTATCAACATCAGTAATGTGCGACATCTCCAGCAATGCAACGCGCTGGGTTTCACTGTCATCGCCAATCCTCCATACAGTCCGACTTCGCCCCAACTAATTTTCATCTGTTTCGAAAACTGAAAACATATCTTCGAGGACCTCACTTCTCTACTGATGAAGCGGTCCACGCAGAGGTGAGGTTGTGGGTCCGTCAACAAGTCAAACATTCTATATTGACAGTTTAGACAAACTGACATCGTGTTGGGAGAAATGTATTCGTCGCCGGGGTGAATGTATTCATACATGAAGAATGAAGAAGTAGATTGTTAATAATGTTTGTCTTATTTAAAAAGCTTGAAGAGTTTTCAAATAAATTGGCGTTACTTTACAGCATACCCTTGTATAAACAGGGTGGTCCATTGATGGAGACCTGGCCAAATATCTCACGAAATAAGCGTCAAACGAAAAGCTACAAAGAACGAAACTTGTCTAGCTTGAAGGGGGAAACCAGATGGAGCTATGGTTGGAACTGCGTTTTTTTTAATAGGAACCCCCATTTTTTATTACATATTCGTGTAGTTCGTAAAAAATATGAATGTTTTAGTTGGACCACTCTTTTCGCTTTGTGATAGATGGCGCTGTAATAGTCACAAACATATGGATCACAATTTTAGACGAACAGTTGGTAACAGGTAGGTTTTTTAAATTAAAATACAGAACGTAGGTACGTTTGATGATTTTATTTCGGTTGTTTCAATGTGATACATGTACCTTCGTGAACTTACCATTTCTGAGAACACATGCTGTTACAGCGTGATTACCTGTAAATACCACATTGATGCAATAAATGTTCAAAATGATGTCCTTCAACCTCAATGCATTTGGCAATGCGTGTAACGACATTCCTCTCATCAGCGAGTAGTTCGCCTTCCGTAATGTTCGCACATGCATTGACAATGCGCTGACGCATGTTGTCAGGCGTTATCGGTGGATCACGATAGCAAGTATCCTTCAACTTTCCCCACAGAAAGAAATATGGGGCGTCAGATCCGGTGAATGTGCGGGCCATGGTATGGTGCTTCGACGACGAGTCCACCTGTCATGAAATATGCTATTCAAAACCGCTTCAACCGCACGCGAACTATGTGCCGAATGACGCTTCGTCGCTAAATAGAACGCGTGCAAAAAATCTTTCATCGTCCCGTAATTTCTCTTGTACCCAGTGGCAGAACTGTACACGACGTTCAAAGTCGTCGCCATGCAATTACTGGTGCATAGATATATGCTACGGGTGCAATTGATGTTGATGTAGCATTCTCAAGACCGACGTTTTTGAGATTCCAGATTCTGGCGCAATTTGTCTGCTAGTGATGTGCGGGTTAGCCGCGACAGCAGCTAAAACACCTACTTGGGCATCATCATTTGTTGCAGGTCGTGGCTGATGTTTCACATGTGGCTGAACACTTCCTATTTCCTTAAATAACGTAACTATCCGGCGAACGATCCGGACACTTGGATGATGTCGTCCAGGATACTGAGCAGAATACATAGCACACGACCGTTGGGCATTTTGATCACAATAGCCATACATCAACACGATATCGACCTTTTCCGCAAGTCGTAAACGGTCCATTTTAACACGGGTAATGTATCACGAAGCAAATACCGTCCGCACTGGCTGAATGTTACGTGATACCACGTACTTATACGTTTGTGACTATTACAGAGCCATTTATCACAAAGCGAAATTCATATTTCTTTACGTACTACACGAATATGTAATAAAAAAATGGGGTTCCTATTAAAAAAAAAACGCAGTTGATATCCGTTTGGCCTACGGCAGCGCCATCTAGCGGGCCAACCATAGTGCCGTCTGGTTTCCCCCTTCAAGATAGACGAGTTTCGTTCGTTGTAGTTTTTCGTTTGATGGTTATTTCGTGAGATATTTGACCCGGCCACTATCAATGGACCACCCTGAACACACGATGGTCATGAAACGCCTGAAATGCTTGTAAGAGTGTTCAGCGTAGGTTATGCTGAAAGATAGTTGTTAAGAAAAAACTCGATACGGTGCTCCGTTTCCGAGTTAATTGGCATTGACGTCAGCCGGTCAGGCCATTGCACCTGAAATTTCAAGCGGCCAGCCAGATACAATTGTGTCAGTTGTTCTGATAGCGTAGATGACAAACGCACGACACTGCTCAGCCTTTGGCTCGTCCTCCATCTTTGCTGTCGCCTCACGTTCAGTTTTTGTATCGGTCTCTTTTTCTGTCTTAGGAAACCAAGCTAAGAACAGGTTTGGCGACACCGTCCCTGGCGGGCCGCTTGAACCTGCACAAGCAACGGCCTGACTGGCTAACTTCAATGCTAATCAACTCAGAAACAGCGTACCGTATAGAATTTTTTTCTTAACCGTTATATTGCAGCACGACCTGCCCTGCAGCACCTTTACAAGCTGTCCACATTGTTCCTGACCGCTCAATATAAACTACAAAATCGAAATGGATAAACTTCAGCAACTTTAGAATTATCATCAAATGAAGTTAACGATTTCCGATTTATAATTTAATCATGCCAAACACGATGAAGCATCTGCTGCAAATGTACTTCACTTTAACAGCGCCACCTTTAAAACCCAAACAGAAAATAGAGCACTACAGCGATGTTAATAATTCAGTAGCGCTATCCTACGTCTTTAATGACACAGTCGCCTTTTTCATTCATTTACACTGCATTTGTGAATCCAACACAAACATGTTCAGAGCAAATAAATCTCTGGCACCAGCCACAGGCTAGACACCACGCACTTTACATAATTAAATGAAGCATATTACCGGTGTAAAAATACAATAGTCAGAATAAACGTTGGATATTGCCGAAACTTAATACTGAATGTTGTGAACCAGAAATATGTTATGATACCAATATATCGGTTTGTTTGCAATGCCATTCTTGCAGAAATAGTCCATGTTTCCACGGTGATGGGGCAGTATGTGCAGTCTGTGGCAACCGTGTCACTTGTAAAACATTGCAGCACTTGTGCTGTGTCTCATTTCGAGAGCTGTGTTGCAATAGGATGGTTCTGAAAACAATAACGTACGACCAGAGACTCCGTATACCCATTGTAATAGGAGCAGGGAATCTCACTATGAATCAATGGAACAACGGAACAAATTTCTAGCGAAAGAATCAGTTGAGAATCATTACAGAAGTGGCCACGGAAGTAAAAGACTAGGTGTGCAGGACCGATATCTGCGTATGACAGCAAATAGACACCCTCAACACAATGCGACACGTCTATGGCAGCAGTTCGAAACAGCAACAGGAGTGCAGGCGTGAACATAAACGGTGCGAAATAGGCTCCATGAGCTGGGATAACGTACCAGAACGTCTCTCAAGGGTTCTCCTCTACATTGGGTTCGGAGAATGCCTCGTGTCGCATCGGCACGAAACCAGTCTTTTCGGACTAGGCAGCAGTGGGGCACAACGCTCTTTCCTGATGAGACCAATGTCGGTCTCCTCCCTGTTGTGGTGGTCTTCAGTCCTGAGACTGGTTTGATGCAGCTCTCCATGCTACTCTATCCTGTGCAATCTTCTTCATCTCCCAGTACCTACTGCAACCTACATCCTTCTGAATCTGTTTAGTGTATTCATCTCTCGGTCTCGTTCTACGATTTTTACCCTCCACCCTGCCCTCCAATACTAAATTGGTGATCCCTTGATGCCTCAGGACATGTCCTACCAACCGATCCCTTCTTTTAGTCAAGTTGTGCCACAAGCTCCTCTTCTCCCCAATCCTATTCAATACCTCCTCATTAGTTACGTGATCTACCCACCTTATCTTCAGCATTCTTCTGTAGCACCACATTTCGAAAGCTTCTCTTCTTGTCCAAACTAGTTATCGTCCATGTTTCACTTCCATACATGGCTACACTCCATACAAATACTTTCAGAAACGACTTCCTGACACTTAAATCTATACTCGATGTTAACAAATTTCTCTTCTTCAGAAACGATTTCATTGCCATTGCCAGTCTACATTTTATATCCTCTCTACTTCGACCATCATCAGTTATTTTACTCCCTAAATAGCAAAACTCCTTTACTACTTTAAGTGTCTCATTTCCTAATCTAATTCCCTCAGCATCACCCGATTTAATTTGACTACATTCCACTATCCTCGTTTTACTTTTGTTGATGTTCATCTTATATCCTCCTTTCAAGACACTGTCCATTCCGTTCAACTGCTCTTCCAAGTCCTTTGCTGTCTCTGACAGAATTACAATGTCATCGGCGAACCTCAAAGTTTTTACTTCTTCTCCATGAATTTTAGTACCTACTCCGAATTTTTCTTTTGTTTCCTTTACTGCTTTCTCAATTTACAGATTGAATAACATCGGGGAGAGGCTACAACCCTGTCTCACTCCTTTCCCAACCACTGCTTCCCTTTTATGCCCCTCGACTCTTATGACTGCCATCTGGTTTCTGTACAAACTGTAAATAGCCTTTCGCTCCCTGTATTTTACCCCTGCCACCTTCAGAATTTGAAAGAGAGTATTCCAGTTAACATTGTCAAAAGCTTTCTCTAAGTCTACAAATGCTAGAAACGTAGGTTTGCCGTTTCTTAATCTTTCTTCTAAGATAAGTCGTAAGGTTAGTATTGCCTCGCGTGTTCCAACATTTCTACGGAATCCAAACTGATCTTCCCCGAGGTCCGCTTCTACCAGTTTTTCCATTCGTCTGTAAAGAATTCGCGTTAGTATTTTGCAGCTGTGACTTATTAAACTGATAGTTCGGTAATTTTCACATCTGTCAACACCTGCTTTCTTTGGGATTGGAATTATTATATTCTTCTTGAAGTCTGAGGGTATTTCGCCTGTCTCATACATCTTGCTCACCAGATGGTAGAGTTCTGTCATGACTGGCTCTCCCAAGGCCATCAGTAGTTCTAATGGAATGTTGTCTACTCCCGGGGCCTTGTTTCGACTCAGGTCTTTCAGTGCTCTGTCAAACTCTTCACGCAGTATCTTATCTCCCATTTCGTCTTCATCTACATCCTCTTCCATTTCCACAATATTGTCCTCAAGTACATCGCCCTTGTATAAACCCTCTATATACTCCTTCCACCTTTCTGCTTTCCCTTCTTTGCTTAGAACTGGGTTGCCATCTGAGCTCATGATATTCATACAAGTGGTTCTCTTCTCTCCAAAGGTCTCTTTAATTTTCCTGTAGGCAGTATCTATCTTACCCCTAGTGAGACAAGCCTCTACATCCTTACATTTGTCCTCCAGCCATCCCTGCTTAGCCATTTTGCACTTCCTGTCGATCTCATTTTTGAGACGTTTGTATTCGTTTTTGCCTGCTTCATTTACTGCATTTTTATATTTTCTCCTTTCATCAATTCAATTCAATATTTCTTCTGTTACCCAAGGATTTCTATTAGCCCTCGCCTTTTTACCTACTTGATCGTCTGCTGCCTTCACTACTTCATCTCTCAGAGCTACCCATTCTTCTTCTACTGTATTTCTTTCCCCCATTCCTGTCATTTGTTCCCGTATGCTCTCCCTGAAACTCTCTACAACCTCTGGTTCTTTCAGTTTATCCAGGTCCCATCTCCTTAGATTCCCACCTTTTTGCAGTTTCTTCAGTTTCAATCTGCAGTTCATAACCAATAGATTGTGGTCAGAATCCACATCTGCCCCTGGAAATGTCTTACAATTTAAAACCTGGTTCCTAAATCTCTGTCTTACCATTATATAATCTATCTGATACCTTTTAGTATCTCCAGGATTCTTCCAGGTATACAACCTTCTTTTATGATTCTTGAACCAAGTGTTAGCTATGATTAAGTTATGCACTGTGCAAAATTCTACAAGGCGGCTTCCTCTTTCATTTCTTCCCCCCAACCCACATTCACCTACTATGTTTCCTTCTCTCCCTTTTCCTACTGACGAATTCCAGTCACCCATGACTATTAAATTTTCGTCTCCCTTCACTACCTGAATAATTTCTTTTATCTCGTCATACATTTCATCTATTTCATCATTTGCAGAGCTAGTTGGCATATAAACTTGTACTACTGTAGTAGGCATGGGCTTTGTGTCTATCTTGGCCACAATAATGCGTTCGCTATGCTGTTTGTAGTAGCTAACCCGCACTCCTATTTTTTTATTCATTATTAAACCTACTCCTGCATTACCCCTATTTGATTTTGTATTTATAACCCTGTATTCACCTGACCAAAAGTCTTGTTCCTCCTGCCACCGAACTTCACTAATTCCCACTATATCTAACTTTAACTTATCCATTTCCCTTTTTAAATTTCCTAACCTACCTGCTCGATTAAGGGATCTGACATTCCACGCTCCGATCCGTAGAACGCCAGTTTTCTTTCTCCTGATAACGACGTCGTCTTGAGTAGTCCCCGCCCGGAGATCCGAATGGGGGACTATTTTACCTCCGGAATATTTTACCCAAGAGGACGCCATCATCATTTAATCATACAGTAAAGCTGCATGCCCTCGGGAAAAATTACGGCTGTAGTTTCCCCTTGCTTTCAGCCGTTCGCAGTACCAGCACAGCAAGGCCGTTTTGGTTAATGTTACAAGGCCAGATCAGTCAATCATCCAGACTGTTGCCCCTGCAACTACTGAAAAGGCTGCTACCCCTCTTCTGGAACCACATGTTTGTCTGGCCTCTCAACAGATACCCCTCCGTTGTGGTTGCACCTACGGTACGGCCATCTGTATCGCTGAGGCACGCAAGCCTCCCCACCAACGGCAAGGTCCATGGTTCATGGGGAGGGGGGGGGGGGGGGCCTCCCTGACACTACTGATACTCATGTGTGAGAGCAACGAGGACAAGCTTGGTAGAGTGGTGCCCTTATCAAGGTGGTTCAGTCGTGTTTTGGGGTGGAATCACTAATGGCCGCAGCATTCCTCTTGTGTCAATACGTTGGAGTATGACTGGTGTGAAGTATCGGGACGACATCTTTGCACGGGTTGTGGCTCCATGGTGTGAATATATTGGAGCGGGATACACGCTGATGGACGGCAGTGCACGTCCCCATCGTCAGAATATTGTGGACACCTGTCTAGTAGAGCACAGAATAAGTAGGACGAACGGGCTCCATATCCTCCAGATCGTAGATGCATTGAGATTGCATAGGCGCAAATATAAACCGAGCTGTTTACAATCGTTCTGCCCCACCAGGACCTCAAGTGCCTCATAGAGGCCGTTGTGGATGAATCGGGCAATATCGACAGGCTTATCTAGACAATTTGGTAAACCGAATGCCTAGCTGCGTTCAAAAATGTATCCAGTTGCAAGGAAGGCCAATTGGTTCATAACCAATGTATCACACTAGGTGACAGAAGAAACTGTCGTGTTTGCCCTGGAGCCATTTGTGTTTTTTTTTCTGTCAAATGTAAATGTGTTTATTTTCGTTATTTTTGTCTTCTTAGTTGACTATGACGACAGACAAAATCAGTTTTGTTACCTGTCGTGTCAAGTATTGACAATAAAGCCATATCCATCATTTATTTTGACCACTGTAGGTAGTGCTGCACAAAACTCTTACTCGTTCGGCTGTACAGTACTTCGCGCTCGGGTGGCAGCAGTGGGGTGGAGCGCATCTCAAACAAACTTTGGGCACGAAAGTTTAAAAGCTGTACTTTCAGAAGGTCACAACTCCGTACTGTGACAATTATTTTTTACGGGGCAGCGACTGCAGGAGAAGGTAACTTGCTAGTGTGCTTTATTCTCATTAAAATATGAAGTTGGTGATATTTTCTTGTGAGTGCAGAACCCAAACGAACAACGTTACGGTGAAGTGATGTCACAATTTCCGTTTGATGGCGTCATCCGTTGTACGCTACGCTCACGCCACAGGTGTCCCTGCCATATGTGTTCAGCTTCGCTGATAGTACTTTATGCTAGTTTGCTGTAGCCCCGGCCGCTCGTGCACTCAGGACTTTGCTGTTGGCAGGTAACGTGACGGCGCAGCTGCGGCTGGAGTCAGAGCGCGTGCAGAGGGAGTGCCACGTCCACTGGAGACCCCAGCGCTTTGCGCTGGAGGTCCTCAGCCTGGGCTCCGCGCAGCTCAACTTCGGCGACCCCCTCATGATCGGCGCACTGAGTCTGGGTACGTTTCATACACCCTCAATTATCCAGCCATCCTCGTACAACGCAACGTAACTGTACTTCACAATGATACTGCTGCGGCGTAATGCGGGTCGCCGGTTCAAACCCGATTACCAGCAGCTAACTACTATTCATCGTTTCTCGAATTCTCTTGAATTTCTTACATTTGTAAAGTTTCTTTGTTCTGAAATATTCGAAGTTATTAAATACCAGCATTCGGGAATGTTCGATGTTCGCATGAACAGCTGCAAACATCCAGGAGCTCAGTTCTATTCTGGCGGTACCTTGGTGTCAGTAATAAACGTGCATTCAGTCCTAAGTGTCGTTCTCCACTGGCGACCCTGCCTTCGGATTCTGACTTGCTTGTAGTTTCGGCGTAGTTCAAAACGGTTCAAATGGCTCTGAGCACTATGGGACTTAACAGCTGTGGTCATCAGTTCCCTAGAACTTAGAACTACTCAAACCTAACTAACCTAAGGACATCACACACATCCATGCCCGAGGCAGGATTCGAACCTGCGACCGTAGCAGTCGCACGGTTCCGGACTGCGCGCCTAGAACCGCGAGACCACCGCGGCCGGCTTCGGCGTAGTACTGTTTGCTCGACACGCCAGGTACTTCAAAACATCTACATTACTATCTACATTCCAGTTAGGCTATGTGAAAGCCGTCGCCTACATGGACTAAAGCCGAAATATTGAGATACTTATACTCTGAAGACCTGTGCATTCCAAGACAGTAAGTCAGTTTCACATCAGGCATCCAGCGGTGTTTTCCGCGGATACTCGGCAGCATCCAACGAAATGACTGAAAGTCGACCAAGTTGTCAAATATGACAGGTTGGATGACATGATCTGTTTACCAGACGTATACTTCAACTTGGACGCCACAGCCCAACAGTGGTTCGAGAACAATGAAGAAAGAAGCAAGTCCGCTTAACGGAAGAACAGTTGAAGAACAAAGCCCAACATCATGTGCAAACGACACAGTCGCACAGTGGTTCGGCACTTTGCCTCGTCTTGAAGTATGAAAGAAACCGACAAAATTTCACGCAGGGTGGAAGGAGTCACAGAAGATGTCTACCAAGCTTTCCTGGTAAAGTACGGCACGACGACAGAAGAATTCATCTAGTGGTGCCAGCGAATCGCAGAAATACAATAGAAGACATTCCCATGAACGAGATATTACGGCCGGCCGGAGTGGCCGTGCGGTTCTGGGCGCTGCAGTCTAGAACCGCGCGACCGCTACGGTCGCAGGTTCGAATCCTGCCTTGGGCATGGATGTTTGTGATGACCTTAGGTTAGTTAGGTTTAATTAGTTCTAAGTTCTAAGAGACTGATGACCTCAGAAGTTAAGTCGCATAGTGCTCAGAGCCATTTGAACCTTTTTTGTTTTGAGATATTACGGACTGCCGAATGTGACCCCTATGGCAGTTGTGGACGACTACCAAGAGCTCACCTCTCTGACTTCAGATGGAAAGGGAAGAGATACAACCAGTGTATGGCCGCCAGAAATGTCGGACCGAGTACGCGAGAGATAACAGTCACCAACGTCGACACCAGACATCAGCAGGTAATACAAGGTGTTACAAAAAGGTACGGCCAAACTTTCAGGAAACATTGCTCACACACAAAGACAGAAAATATGTTATGTGGACATGTGTCAGGAAACGCTTACTTTCCATGTTAGAGCTCATTTTATTACTACTCTTCAAATCACATTAATCATGGAATGGATACACACAGCAACAGAACGTACGAGCGTGACTTAAAACACTTTGTTACAGGAAATGTTCAAAATGTCACCCGTTAGCGAGGATACATGCATCCACCCTCCGTCGCATGGAATCCCTGACGCGCTGATGCAGCCCTGGAGAATGGCGTATTGTGTCACAGCCGTCCACAATACGAGCACGAAGAATCTCTACATTTGGTACCGGGGTTGCGTAGACAAGAGCTTTCAAATGCCCCCATAAATGAAAGTCTAGAGGGTTGACGTCAGGAGAGCTAGGAGGCCATGGAATTGGTCCGCCTCTACCAATCCATCGGTCACCGAATCTGTTGTTGAGAAGCGTACGAACACTTGGACTGAAATATGCAGGAGCTCCATCGTGCATGAACCACATGTTGTGTCGTACTTGTAAAGGCACATGTTCTAGCAGCACAGATAGAGTATCCCGTATGAAATCACGATAACGTGCTGCCTTGAGCATAGGTGGAAAAACATGGGGCCCAATCAAGACATCACCAACAATGCCTGCCCAAACGTTCACAGAAAATCTGTGTTGATGACGTGTTGCACAATTGCGTGTGAATTCTCGTCAGCCCACACATGTTGATTGTGAAAATTTACAATTTGATTACGTTGGAATGAAGCCTCATCCGTAAAGAGAACATTTGCACTGAAATGAGGATTGACACATTGTCGGATGAACCATTCGCAGAAGTGTACCCGTGGAGGCCAGTCAGCTGCTGATGGTGGCTGCACACGCTGTACATGGTACGGAAACGACTGCTTCTCCCGTAGCACTCTCCATACAGTGACGTGGTCAACGTTACCTTGTACAGCAGCAACTTCTCTGACGATGACATTAGGGTTATCGTCAACTGCACGAAGAACTGCCTCGTCCATTGCAGGTGTCCTGGTCGTTCTAGGTCATCCCCAGTCGCGAGTCATAGGCTGGAATATTCCGTGCTCCCTAAAACGCCGATCAATTGCTTCGAACGTCTTCCTGTCGGGACACCTTCGTTCTGGAAAGCTGTCGCGATACAGACGTACCGCGCCACGGCTATTGCCCCGTGCTAATCCATACATCAAATGGGCATCTGCCAACTCCGCATTTGTAAACATTGCACTGACTGCAAAACCACGTTCGTGATGAACAGTAACCTGTTGATGCTACGTACTGATGTGCTTGATGCTAGTACTGTAGAGCAATGAGTCGCATGTCAACACAAGCACCGAAGTCAACATTACCTTCCTTCAATTGGGCCAACTGGCCGTGAATCTAGGAAGTACAGTACATACTGACGAAATTAAAATGAGCTCTAACATGGAAATTAAGCGTTTCCGGACACATGTCCACATAACATCTTTTCTTTATTTGTGTGTGAAGAATGTTTCCTGAAAGTTTGGCCGTACCTTTTTGTAACACCCTGTATAGAATGTTGAAGAAGGGTATCGATCTATGACACCAATCTCCGCCACTAGCAGAAAGCGCCATCAAATGACAACCCAGCGTCGGCCAACTCAGGTACAACTCCCCTATCGAGTAAAACGCTCGCAAAAGAATACGGATTTGTAGCACAGATAACAACAGGCTGATACGTTTTCACTGCAGGCATCCTGGACACGTCGTCCGCCACTCCAGATAGACGAGACGAGTGTTTGACGACTATTATTCTGCTAGACGTCAACCATCACAACAGTCCTATCCATGCCAGTCGACTGCAGACGATTATAGTCACCATGTGGGAGAAAGTCCACTGCCGTACCCTGGATGATTTCGCTCCCAATAAGGTCACAGTCATTTCCCGACACTGTACTGTGGTAGAAGTCACTCGCCGACTTCAAGAAAACTGAGAGAGGCTACAACGTATGAAGGTGATATTGACCTGTGTGAAAATCCCCCATGGGCGAGAGTCACCAACATCTCACTAAATCGGCCTGATGTCATCGTCGACGCGCAACCTAGCTGATTCCGGGGCTTATTTTTGCATAATATTGAACGCTTATTGTCGCCAGATAAACCAGACTACATTCCGTGACAGAAGGTGAACAGCCACGACTCATCCCTAAACATTTGTGCGTAGTGACAGGCGAAAAAGCCGGATAGGGTAACTTAGTGTCATCAACAAAGAATTGTCCTCCGCTACCACAACAGACAATACAAGGAAGGAAGCTAGAGTCGAACTGCCAATAGGAACTGGCCTGACAGAGGAGCAACGTCGGCGGATGACAGCTGCACTGCGTCAATTATCAGATGCTTTCAGATCAGGAGTGGCGAAACGACAGACCAAGCAGCCCTTGGTAGAATACCATGTCAACACAGGGCCGCACGGGGCAGCCGCGCTGTCTGAGGCTCCTTGCCACGGTTCGCGCTGCTACCCCCATCGGATGTTCGAGTCCTCCTTCGGACATGCTTGTGATGGTCCACACAATTGCAAGGCACTGTTTCTCGGTATTATAGCAAACCCACCCACTTGACTTGGTGCTGCAGTCGGCTCCAATGAGAATTTCTGAAACAACGGATTGATGCTTGCGCAGCAGGAGTAACGTGCGATGTGTTACGCCGAACGCAGGGCGGTGTGCTGGTTGCCACCGCTGGCTGACGTGCTGCGGGTAGCCAGTGTAAAGCCGACCACCACATTGTTGTTGAAATATCTTACGTTTGCAAAGTTTTCTGATTCAGAAGTACTCGAAGTGTCTCTAAAGACCAGTATTCTGGGGTATTCGATGTTTGTTGTGGTTGTACGGTAGTTTTTGTAAAAAACGTCATTTGAATTCTAAGTGTTGTACTTCACTCACGACACTGCCTTCGGATTTGAATTTCATTGTGCGTTTCAACGTGACTACAGGGCCGCTTGCCTTATAAGAAAATCACGCTTTGCGGTGCTATTGAGTAAAGCGGTATTGCAACAACTCAGATGCTTATAATAATGTTATCTGTCAGGTTTTTTCGGCGCAGTTGATTAATAGTGTGTTGTCGGGTGAGCTGCCGTGTTATTGTTTCAGATTTACGCATTCATTTTTCCACAGGCGATCCAGGTGCTGCTTTGGAGTTATCTGTACTCGTTGCCTGGAGGCCATCCAGGCAGAAAGGACGCAAATAGCTCAACTCTCAGCATTTGAGTCGGGTGTCGAAATATGAATGCATAAAATGAAAAAGACAAGTTGGCAGAACACTCGGAAGCACACGATTAATTAGAATAATTCTAAACCAACGCTTTCTTTAAACTCTTCTTAAGTGCAGTGAGTCACGCATTTACCATGTAATTAGGAGTTATCGTTACACGTGTTAAGCGGCGAAAAGTAATAAAAGTAAAGAATACCGGTAACATTTTTGTTTCTATTTAAGCTCAAGACTGAATCAGAGGAGTTTAACTATCATTGTGGCTAGTAGCGTTGTATCATGATGTGTCATAGAACTGCTGCATCTACTGTTTCAGTGTGAATACTGACTATAAAATAATTGTAAGACTCATGTGCCACTTCCGACTAATAGCAGGCTCTCATTCTATTCCTTAATATTACAGCATTTTTATCTGAGGCAATCATATAGGCAACTATTAAGGAAATCTTCATTTTCCAGACAATAAAATAGAATATACGTGTAAGCCAGGAATCTCAATATTAAGAACTGTGTGTATTACAGTCGTTGGCCTGATGAGAAGCGGAGGCGTTTGACTTGTAGTGCTGTCAGCAGCCCAAGCATGGGACAGTAAGTCCGTAGTGTGGCTACTGCCAGTCTCTGACCAGTGGTGCAACATTTTGTGCCATCCCGCGTCGTTGGTGTGAGACCAGCAGTAGCCACACTAGGGAATCACTGTCCCACGTGTAGGCTGCTGTTAACACTACAACACAAACGCCTGCATTTGGAGTCGTGCGATGACCGGGTAGCATGGACTGCTGATGAGTAACGTCGCACTGTGTTCAGTGATGAATCGCACTTCTGCACAGCCCCAGAGTGTTTACGGCGTAAAGTCAAGCGCCGGCACGCCAGTCGGGAACGATAGAGAAGAGACGGCTGTGAGAAGACTTCAGCCAATCGCACGCTGACCGACCACTCTCCAGGACGACAACGCAACAGCAGCGGCCCCTTCGTGAAGAGGACATGAGCGCCGCGACCCACTGGCGACGCCCCAGTTGAAAAGCAGCTTCAGGTTAGGCACTTGTATAGAAGCATCAACCCTAGATACTACGCTTGCGCTGTCTACGTAGCACAAACTTGTGACTGCTTATTTCATATGTCGCACTTTGCTTGCGACACATCTGTGCAGTTGCAAAAATTAAGTATTGTATCTATTATTATTGTAATAAAACTCACTAATACGATTTGTTTTATGTGTTTGTCTACGAACCGAGTAGGCAGGTTTCCTAGACGCCACATATTTGACGACGAGCATGGAAACGTAATACAGAGGAGCGTCGTCGGCGTCCACGGCAATGAGTCATTCTTCCAGTGTTTTGGAGAGGTACAGCAGCGTAGTTCCTGGCGCTGGTGTGGTGAAGCATTGGGCATGCCTTGATACTTCAAGTTAGGGGTGGCAGGAATTCAGAGAATTCTGACGGTGCAACGGTACATCACAGAACTCCTCCGTCCTCATGCTGCTATCTTTCATGAGACTGTATCATGCTGCTGTTTTCCAGTACAACTAGTCTAGTACACACATGTGCTGTGGCCTTCTCCACCAGACATCACGGCGCCTAAAGTATCAGTAACCAAACTGACAGCCTGCAGCCGTGGGTTGCCCGCCTCGCAGGCACACCGAAGAACTACACAACCGACAGGCAATATTGATGAACGGCCACAACAACAACCACAACAACAACAGCAAAGACACCAGCGGCCACCAGGGGCCACTACCGGCCCACGTAAACATAAGGAAGAGGTCGCTGAAGATCCTGGAACTATTTTCACACGTCAAACCACGTGATGGAAAATAGTTCCGAGGTACTCATCCGCCAAAGCGCTATAAAGGCCGGCGCCCGGCCGCACACCGGCAATTCTTCGATCGCCAGCAGACCTGGATAGCTGCCGCCCCGGCAGCCCGGCTTGTATCCTCTCGCTGATCTCTGGATTTGGCTTGGTATATCGGAGAAGTCTCTGGCGGAGACTAGCAGGAAATTATTTCAGTTGTTTTGTATATTATTCTTGTATGTAGTTGTGATTCGAAGACGGATCACAGTTTTGTGTCGGTGTTATACTTGGAGAATTTGTTTTGGTTAATTGACCAGTCCAATAAATTGTTTTTGGACTTGATCGTTAGTTTCTTCTGCTTACGCAGACTTAGAACACATAGATCGTGTCTCTATGAAGAGGCTGCATGATGATGAGATCCTCTCATGACCAGCAAGATGCCAAAATTTGTCCCCGATAGAAAATGTGTGGTATCAGCTCGGACGTCAACTCCGTTCTGGTCTCAGCATTCCAGGGCCAGTTAGAACAGTTGTAAGCCTGCTTGCCTCAGAAGAGGAAGTAATGGTTTCGTGATAGTCTTCCGAACTGGATCAAGTCGTGCATCGGGACTAGAGAGGGTGCTGTGTCATACTGATAACGGGTCTCGTACTGCCGGGTTGACACCTCCCCTTCTGACAGCTGCAGCTCATCGCATCAACAGCACTGAAAGGACCCCAGATCCGTTACCCAAAACCCAGTCAACTAAAACCTGGACCTCGAATCACATCTCAGGGTACGGGTGTGTATCATACACGGCATGCACACACAGCAAGAATACTTTCGATTGTTCCTCTGTTTTAAAATTTTGTGACTAAAGCTTTATCGCTTGATATTATTTTATACGGGACATGCCAGTTTGAATGTTTTACTTCTGATGAAGGCACACTTAGTAGTTGCCGAAACCTAGGCCAAAAGACTACATTTTTGCGACCGAGGGCTGTTATTATTTTAGTTTTACATCTACGTGTGCTTTTTAGGGAAAACACACTTGGCCCCAGGGGTCAGTCTGAAAGCCAGCAACAGTTGGTGATGGGGAACTCATCACCGTGTGGCTTGTATTGATTGTTACACACACCGCACCCTACGATATCATCAGCTAAACTTACGTCCTGATGACTGCTGCGGCAACGTCGAAACACACCGAGACGAAAAATCTTTAGTCCCTTTCAAGGCGCCACATGACAAACTCGAGATCAACGATTTTGCAGTGTTGTTATCCCTTCCATGCATTATTGTTATCGGAGAAAATTCAAAGCAAAACTGCTGCATGGCATTCAGGGATTACGAACGCCAGTGGCAGGAGATTACTATATGTCTTGGAGCAACAACAATTGACTGTTGTTGGCCTCCATGAGCCAACATTCTGCGCATCTCGAAGACAACCAAAAGTGCTCCATGTGTGCATGGTCAAAGAAAGGGCTTCTGCACATCATCACAGCGGAAGTAACGAACGTTTTCAGATCTGACCATTTATCGGTAAGATTTCGTATTGACGCCGAAGCCGTCTTCATTGCAAGGACGATCACTAACACAAAGAACACCAAATGTGAACTATTTCAAGAACGTCTCTCTGCGGACCTCGCTAATTTTCCTAACTTAACAGCCCTGCGCACCAAAACTCATAAGGCACATATACTCGAACGAACACTTCAGATTGTGATAAATCAGCTTGGCGACTGGGTGGCTAACTTTCAACCCAAACAAGACACAGCCATGGCGTACGCCGTGAGATATCCTAGGCGAAGAGCTCCGGCAGCCGTTACGTTCTTACGTGCCGAACAACGACTCCGGAAAACAGACAGCTTGGTAATGCGCCGCAGTAACAGACGAAAAACTGCAAAAAGTGAGGAAACGGTGGTGTTTGTTTTAGCTGCAGTACACCACGATCCTCATGTCAGCTTACGAGCTGTTGCTGCAGTCGCTGGTGTCAGTCTCGCATCTGTGTGGCGTATAGCACACGGCCACAGGTTTCACCCGTACCGCCTGTCACTGACCCAGGAGCTGCATGGGAACGATTTCCGTGCGAGTGCTACATTCTGTGAATGGGTCATGCGTAATTTCACGCTGGGGTCTCTGATGAGTCCACGTTCACAAATTATGGTGCAGTAACTCGCCATAACGTGCACTATTGGGCCGCAGACACTCCTCGGTGGGTACGACCTGTCGACCGTCAGCGTAGATGGTCTATTAATGTATGGTGTGGAATCCTTGAGGATGAAATCATCGGTCCACACTACTTTCCAGATACACTGACACGTGAGTTACATCGCGCGCTTATAGTAGACAGTTTGGGTGGTCTCCTTGAACATGTGTGTCTACACACGAGACTCCATATGTGGATGCATCACAATGGTCACTCAGCCCATTCTGCGCGTGCTGTTGTGGAAGAACTAAACAACAGGTTTGCAGGAAGGTGGTTGGGGCGCCAATGTTCCTCATTCATGGCCCTCAAGGTCGCCCGATTTAACACCATTGGATCTCTTAATGTGGGGATATCTAAAGGACCGTGTGCATGTCACTGAGATCACATCCCCAGATGAAAACGGCGCATCGAGGGCGCATGTTGCTCCGTGACACCGGCGATGTTACACCTCGTCCGCAGACCTTTTAGATGGTGCATTGCACTGTGCATTCAGAAACATGGACACACATTTGAACATCTCATTTACATCAACTTCCCACCGCCAGAACATCCATCACCCACCACACAGCCATATATTATGTACAGCGTGTGGTATCTGTCCCTGAAACTTTGAAGGGTTGTAGCTCCCAAACTAAAAGTGATAGGAATGTAATTTAAACTGATGTATATACAGCTGGTGTTACTGATTCCAGTGCATGATAGAAACAACTATTGTTCCATTTTAAAAATTGTATCTTTTTGCTGTAACTCTTTGGATAATAACAATAAACTATGTTCATAGCCCCACAGACAGTGTAACGTTTCTTATGGTGACCTACCGCAGTAAATATTACCGTCGCCTATTACTTCGTAACTTACAGAGGCAAACACATTTAGTGAAACACCCTGTTTGTCCATTTTTAATACTGGTGGAAATTTTAAATCAAACAGTGGACATTTTTATATTAATTTCGAGTCTAAGATATATGTGAATTCTGGAGTCAATTTTTCGAAGGAAAAAATGCGTCTTATAGTCTGTAAAATACGATAATAGGTTCCTCACCATAGATCTTACACAGAATTTTATGAGCCTCAGCCGCAGATTTCTTCATGTTAAAGCAGAAAATTAAAACTCTGCACAAAAGATGAGAATTGGGCTCGTAAGTTGACACATTCAATCTAGAATAACTTTACGACGCAATCACAAGTCGATTAATATTCTGATGGATTTAATTTACAAATGTGTAAGCTTATTGTATGGAAATTACTACGTATCTTCTGCACCACCAATTGCCGATGCTGCCATCTATTGCAAAACGGTGGAAGAAAAGTTCAAGAGCTAATATTTTAACGATATGACGTCTTGTATGTATTTCAGACACGTGAATATAGCTACATAGCTAGAGCTGTGCAACGATAGAAATGACGAGCTAAAAGGATAGTCTATGAGTAATCCAAGCTACGGCAGACATCGTGGCAGGTTATTGCCATGCCAACAACTTTATTACTATTTGTGACTTCATTTAGAGAGGTGCCTGGTAATGGGGAGCCACCAGAGAAACGTAATGTTTACCTTTTATGAACAGCAGTTATATTTCTAACTGAACATTAGTACTAATATTAGTGAGCTTTCATATCACTTACATCAAGTAGCAGTCTGAGTACAAACTGAAGACACAGCAGTGCTTGTGGTGGTGGAAGTGACATTTCTCGGAAGAACGCCTTACCTGTCGAACAGGATGACCAAGGATCTGTGTCCCGTCCAGCAGTACACTGCAGCAAGCGGTGATATATGTAGAACTTCTTGATATACTTCTCTTTAGTTAGTGTAGCTACTAATTTCTGTGTGGAAAATATGCACTCCTGGGAGTATCTGAACGCTGCACTGCCACTAATTTAAAAAACGCGCTATGGAATGGGCGGTGCCGCATTGGGGAACATCCTATAGATGCTTCTTGTGATGTAGTGAGGCAGAGGGAGTGAGCACTCACCTCATATTACAAAGAGGCAGATCTTTCCGATAATCAGTAACGACGCCTTTTCTTTCGACTAGGCTCCAACTTCAGCCAGCTGGTGAACGACAATTGGAGAGAGTTTTGGACGGTGCTGAAGCCCACCTTCCAGGAGAGGTTCGGACTGCTCTTCCTGGAATTCGCCGTCAAGGTCTTCCAGAAAGTCCCACTGGACGACGTCTGCCCGCGGTAAGAGGAGCCGACTGGCAGCGCCAAGTGTAACAGGTCCTCTGTGGCTCCTGCACTGTACGTATCTTCAATAAAGCTAATTTCCGAGCTGTTTGTCTTTACTGTTTTGAGATCGCGTGAAACCCACCAGAAGGCGTACATTCTGTAACTAACATTTTTATAATAAATGAAAAGCAAACTGGTGCTTTTCATTTATTATAATGTTGTTCTACCAAGAAGCGTCGGAAGATTCCGTTAACATAACATTTTTATGTTTAATATCGACGGATGCTTATTGGAAGCGTGTAGTCAGTGAAGCTGTGATGTAAACTAGACGTCCAAACACCTGTAGTGAAGCTGTGATGTAAATTAGACGTTCAAAACATATTTACATGTACTTACGAGACAACTAGTTTATTTAACCTGATATGTATTTTTCGATGATGACTTGTACTTCACACAAGTCGGATGATATTGCATGTCTGTTGCTCCAGTAAAAGAAAAAAGAAAGATCATTAATATTTTTATGTTCCATATCGTCAAATGCTTATTGGAAACGTGGGTTGAATATATAAAGGTATCACACTCTTTCATCGATCGCAGGTTTCCTATGGTGATTTTCAGCCATAGTTAGAAGACTGCGCGGATTAAGAATTTGAATCGTACATCTGGGATTTAGAAGCATATTCCACTAGGGGAAAGATAGATACCGCCTACAGGAAAATAAAAGAGACCTTTGGAGAAAAGAGAAGCAGCTCAATGACTATCAAGAGCTCAGATGGAAAACCGGTACCGAACAAAGAAGGGAAGTCTGAAATATGGAAGGAGTATATAGAGGATTTATGCAAGGGAGAAGAAATTGAAGGCAGTATTAAAGAAATAGAAGAGGATGTAAATGAAGATGAGATGGGAAAAATTTGATACTGCGTGAAAAATTTGACAGGGCAGTGAAAGACCAAAGTCGAAACACAGCCCTGGAAGCAGATGACCTCCGTCAGAACTACTGACCGTCTTTGGAGAACCACCCATGACAAATCTCTTTCATCTGGCCTGAAAGATGTATGAGACTGGTGAAATACCCGCAGACTTCAAAAAGAAAGTAATAATTACAGTTTTAAAGAAATCAGGTGCCGGACTGTGTGAATATACCGAACTACCAATTTAAAAAGTCATAGTTGCAAAACGCTGACACGAATGTTTTGCAGAGGAACGGGAAAAAACTTGTAGAAGCTGACCTCGGGGAAGATCAGTTTGGATTCGAGCGAAATGTACGAACATGCGAGGCAATACTGATCCTACGACTTATCGTAGAAGACAGGTTAAGGAAAGGCAAACCCACGGTTATCGCATTTTTAGACGTAGGGAAAGCTTTTGACAGTATTGACTGGAACACTTCTCTTTGAAATTTTAAAGGAGTAAAATCCAGGGGGCGAAAGGCTATTTATAACTTGCACAGAAAACAAATGGCAGTTGCAATAGTCGAGGGGCTGAAAGGGAAGCAGTGGTTGAGAATGGAGTGAGACAGGGTTGTAGCCTATCCCCTACGTTATTCAATCTGTACAATGAGCAAGCAGTAAAGAAAACAAAAGAAAAATTTTGAGAAGGAATTGAAGTTCAGCTTGCTGATGACATTGCAGTTCTGTCAGAGATAGAAAAGGACTTGGAAGAACAGTTGAACGGAATGGATGGTGTCTTGAAAGAAGGATATAAGGTGAACATCAACAAAAGCAAATAAGGATAATGGAATTTAGTCGAATAAAATAATTTGATGTTGAGGGCATTAGATACGGAAACGAGACACTATAAGTAGTAGATGAGTAGGATAGAGCAGCATAGAAACCTGAATTAAGCCAGTCTTCGGACTGAAGATCACAACAACAAGTAGCATCCATATGCATATCCGTAGGTATTAACTGATGATGACCTAAATAGAGAAGATTTAAAATGTAGAGTGACAATGTCAAGAAAAGCGTTTCTGAAGAAGAAAAATTTGATAACACGAAATATAGATTTCAGTACTAGGAAATCATTTCTGATAATGCTGTATTTATTTGATGTGTAGCCATGTCCGAAGTGAAACATGGACGATAAATAGTTTAGGCAAGAAGAGAAAAGAAGCTTTCGATATATGGTGCTACACAAGAATGATAAAGATTATATGTGTTGATCACATGAGGTGGTACTGAACAGAAAGAGGGAGAAGAGAAATTTGTGGCACAATATGACTAGAAGAAGGAATCGGTCGGTAGGACCCAATCAGAGAAGTCAAGAGATCACCGATTTAGTATTGGTGGCAAGTGTGGGGGATAAAAATTGTAAAGGGATACCAAGGGATGAGTACAGTAAGCATACTGAGAAGGGTGCATTTTGCAGTAGTTATTCGTAGATGAAGAGGCTTACGGAGGATAGAGTAGTATAGGTAGCTGAATTAAGCCAGTCTTCGGACTGAACACTACAACAACAACGAGTTGCATCCATGTGCACACCCGTAGATATTAAAATACTGTACACCACTTTAACCTTTTTGGCACGCCGGAACTCTGACAGTAGGATTTCCCCGAGCCTGAATTTTAGTCTAGTGAAGTCTAATGCAGTAATAAAACATTCCACAGATTATAGGGAGGCAACATCTGACCGTTAACAGCTTACTCTACAACACAGCCTCTCATATTATTTATACGTTCTTAAGTATCGACTGTTTGTCGTAATTATTGGAAAGAATTTTGTGAAATGTTCTGCAGAATATTTCCGCAACATTAGCAAGGGAAATGAAATGGTATTACAAATTTTCGTCACATTTTGCATATTGTTTATAATCATTCTATTCAGCACTTGTAAATATATTTAGAGGATCGCTGATAGATTTACAGATTTCAGGGCCAGCTTTATTGGTGTCGTATGTGATACACAAACAGTAGTCACAGAATGAAGCGAAGCTAATGGATGGAGTATCCTGGAAAAGCGTTCAGATTACTGCTGCTGCATACGACACAGTAATGGCACAGGCGTAAGGCAGCTTTCGGTAGAACGGAAGCATGATGTATGTGTGAAAGTTGCGGAAAAGAAAACTAGGAGGAAGGGCATATCGCTATCCCTATTTGTTGCAGATGACAACAACGCGTATCTACGCCATCCAGGACATTGTATATTCAACCTAATGTAGTAGCACTTCGTCTCCAATAAGTAATAATAGTCACTCAAAACAAAAATAGTTATTATTAGATATTAAAGTTACGCGGAACGACGAAACTCGTAATACTGACACTATTCTTAACTTTTAACCACAAAGTAAGTATTATTGCGAATATTAGATGATGTCTGCATCGGTGCAGACCTTTCTCCGCAGAGACCTCTACTTATCCGTATAGAAATGTAGCGTTCAGAAACGTACGGTTCGATTCGCCAACACATATAACGTTAACATCGTCTGAAGTACAATATTATCTCGTTTCTCCTGGTTCTGACGACAATGTAATAATCCAGGGTGGGCCAAAAGTTAGAAAGGAGCTGTAACTGAAAATAACTTCCTTGTTTGTCATTAGTTTCCATTCATATTTCACAAGCTTCAAGACCAGTGATCGAAGATTGTGTACGCTTATGTGTGCCAAAATTTGAAACAGAAGTAAAGGGAGAGAATTAAATAAAAAAAATATTCTCTGCTATAATCTCTTCTTGATTTTTGACCCACAGTGTATAAGAAATTTCCTTGAATAGAGAAGCTTATATTTACAGATCAACAGGGATTTAGAAAGCATCACTCATGTGAAATTTAGTTTTCTCTTCTCTCCCACAGTATCCTGTGAACCATGGATGAAGGGCATCAAGGAGTTTCCGTATTCTTAGATTTCCGGAAACTATATGGTACAGTACCACATTGCACAATGTTTACGAAGTTCCGGACAAACGGAACAGGTTGTCAGCTATGTGAGTGGCTGGAAGACTTCTTCAGTAGCTGAACACATTACTTTGGCCTGGATGGCAAGTGTCAATCGGTGTGTCCTAAGGGAGTGTGCTAGACCGCCGTTGTTCTGTATACACATACACTGTTTGAAGCATGATGTGAGCAGCGGTCTGCGGCTTTTTACTTCTGCGCTGTAGTGCACGGGAAAGTGTCGTCGTCTTTTACCTTACCTTCTTGTGGTCAACCTATTTCACGTTATTAGTGTGGCAGAGTTTGTGTAACCCCATATTAAATTTATCTGGAATTAAAAAATGACACGTTTTGTTCCAAAAATTGGTGAGAAGTTACCCTGACAGCGTACATCAATTACAAAAGTTTCGATTTTTCCATAACAACATGCTCGTAATTTTCCTTAATTTCTGAAAAGTCTTTTAGTTTTCATTCATAAGGTTCACATTGTCAGGAATAATCGAAATAGTATTACACTTATAGTATCCTTATTTTATCTGTAATGAATAGCTTGTTTGAGCGTAATATTTGGAGTAAATGATGTTCAATCAGTGTCTTCATCATAGTTGAAACCTCATTCACTCGTTGAAATTGTAAGCACAAAAATTCACCACATTTATGACACCGAAGTTTTGTTTTCGTATCTTTGTATCTAGCAGATATCATGCACCCGCACTGTGCTGATTTTTTTTTTTTTTTTTTTTTTTTGGGGGGGGGGGAGGAGGCGGCAATTTCATTCAAACTTGACCTACATTTCCGTTTCAATTTCAGTTGAAGATTTAGAGGTAAATTTCGTATACCAGGGAAATTTCGTGGAACACAACTTTTCTGAGATGTCAGCGGTTGAAAAGTACATACTGAGTTTCAAGTAATCAAGCTGTAAACTACACACAATACAATTTATTTTACAGTTTCAGCTTACCATATTTGTCGAAACAGAGAGATTGCACTATTGTTGTGGCGTTTGATAACACCCGGTGACGGAAAAGGCGTCTGTTTTCTCCACAAACCAAGCTTAAGGCTTAACCTTAACTGATCTTAATTACAATAACGCCATCTACAACTTGTGAAAGTACGCTTCCGAAGCGTTCAAGTACAAATCATGCACCATCGCATGACAACGTCGAGAAATACTTCAACCGGGGCCTGTGAAATCCCAGCACAGTAACTAAGGTTAAATCATTGCAGGAGTATACAGTATGATTTGCGTAGAATTTATGTTCTGTTTTATGAATGGTGGTTGTTGTTGTGACCTTCAGTCCTGAGACTGGTTTGATGCAGCTCTCCATGCTACTCTATCCTGTGCAAGCTTCTTCATCTCCCAGTACCTACTGCAGCCTACATCCTTCTGAATCTGCTTAGTGTATTCATCTCTTGGGCTCCCTCTACGATTTTTACCCTCCACGCCGCCCTCCAGTACTAAATTGGTGATCCCCCGATGTCTCAGAACATGTCCTACCAACCGATCCCTTCTTTTAGTCAAGTTGTGACACAAGCTCCTCTTCTCCCCAATTCAATTCAATACCTCCTCATTAGTTATGTGATCTACCCACCTAATCTTCAGCATTCTTCTGCAGCACCACATTTCGAAAGCTTCTATTCTCTTCTTGTATAAACTATTTATCGCCCACGTTTCACTTCCATACATGGCTACACTCCGTAAAAATACTTTCAGAAACGACTTCCTGACATTTAAATCTATACTCGATGTTAACAAATTTTTCTTCTTCAAAAACGCTTTCCTTCCCATTGCCAGTCTACATTTTATATCCTCTCTACTTCGACCACCATCAGTTATTTTGCTACCCAAATTGCAAAACTCCTTAACTATTTTAAGTGTAACTTTTCCTTATCTAATTCTCTCAGCATCACCCGACTTAGTTCGACTACATTCCATTATCCTCGTTTTGCTTTTGTTGATGTTCATCTTATACCCTTCTTTCAAGACACTGTCCATTCCGTTCAACTGCTCTTCCAATTCCTTTGCTGTCTCTGACAGAATTACAATGTCATCGGCGAACCTCAAAAGTTTTTATTTCTTCTCCATGGATTTTAATACCTGCTCCGAACTTTTCTTTTGTTTCCTTTATTGCTTTCTCAATATACAGATTGAATAACATCGGGGATAGGCTACAACCCTGTCTCACTCCCTTCCCAACCACTGCTTCCCTTTCATGTCCCTCAACTCTTATAACTGCCATCTGCTTTCTGTACAAATTGTAAATAGCCTTTCGCTCCCTGTATTTTACCCCTGCCACCTTCAGAATTTGAAAGAGAGTATTCCAGTCAACATTGTCAAAAGCTTTCTCTAAGTCTACAAATGCTAGAATAGGAGGTTTGCCTTTCCTTAATCTATTTTCTAAGATAAGTCGTAGGGTCAGTATTGCCTCACGTGTTCCAACGTTTCTACGGAATCCAAACTGATCTTCCCCGAGGTCGGCTTCTACCAATTTTTCCATTCGTCTGTAAAGAATTCGCGTTAGTATTTTGCAGCTGTGACTTATTAAACTGATAGTTCGGTAATTTCCACATCTGTCAACACCTGCTTTCTTTGGGATTGGAATTATTCTTCTTGAATTCTGAGGGTATTTCGCCTGTCTCATACATCTTGCTCACCAGATGGTAGAGTTCTGTCATGACTGGCTCTCCTAAGGCTGTCAGTAGTTCTAATGGAACGTTGTCTACTCCGGGGGCCTTGTTTCGACTCAGGACTTTCAGTGCTCTGTCAAACTCTTCACACAGTATCATATCTCCCATTTCATCTTCATCTACATCCTCTTCCATTTCCATAATATTGTCCTCAAGTGCATCGCCTTTGTATAGACCCTCTATATACTCCTTCCACCTTACTACTTTCCCTTCTTTGCTTAGAACTGAGTTTCCATCAAAGCTCTTGATATTCATGCAAGTGGTTCTCCTTTCTCCAAAGGTCTCTTTAATTTTCCTGTAGGCAGTATCTATTTTACCCCTAGTGAGATAAGCCTCTAGCCATCCCTGCTTAACCATTTTGCACTTCGTGTCGATATCGTTTTTGAGACGTTTGTATTTCTTTTTGCCTGCTTCATTTACCGCATTTTTATATTTTCTCCTTTCGTCAATTAAATTCAATATTTCTTCTGTTACCAAAGGGTTTCTACTAGCCCTCGTCTTTTTACCTAGTTGATCCTCTGCTGCCTTCACTATTTCATCCCTCAAAGTTACCCATTCTTCTTCTACTGTATTTCTTTGCCCCATTCCTGTCAATTGTTCCCTTATGCTCTCCCTAAAACTCTGTACAACCTCCGCTTCGCTTAGTTTATCCAGGTCCCATCTCCTTAAATTCCCGTCTTTTTGCAGTTTCTTCAGTTTTAACCTACAGTTCATAACCAATAGATTGTGGTCAGAGTCTACATCTGCCCCTGGAAGCGTCTTACAATTTAAAACCTGGTTCCTAAATCTCTGTCTTACCATTATATATCTATCTGATACCTTTTACTATGTCCAGGGTTCTTCCATGTATACAACCTTCTTTCATGATTCTTATCCAAGTGTTACCTATGATTAAGTTATGCTCTGCGCAGGCGGCTTCCTCTTTCATTTCTTAGCCCCAATCCATATTCACCTACTATGTTTCCTTCCCTCCCTTTTCCTACGCTTGAATTCCAGTCACCCACGACTATTAAATTTTCGTCTCCCCTCACTACCTGAATAATTTATTTTATCTCATCATACATTTCATCAATTTCTTTGTCATCTGCAGAGCTAGTTGGCATATAAACTTGTACTACTGTAGTAGGCGTGGACTTCGTGTCTATCTTGGCCACAATAACGCGTTCACTATGCTGTTTGTAGTAGCTTACCCGCACTCCTATTTTTTTATTCATTATTAAACCTACTCCTGCATTACCCCTATTTGATTTTGTATTTATAACCCTGTATTCACCTGACCAAAAGTCTTGTTCCTCCTGCCACCGAACTTCACTAATTCCCACTATATCTAACTCCAACCTATCCATTTCCGTTTTTAAATTTTCTAACCTACCTGCCCGATTAAGGGATCTGACATTCCACGCTCCAATCCATAGAACGCCAGTTTTCTTTCCCTGATAAGAACGTCCTGAGTAGTCCCCGCCCGGAGATACGAATTGGGGACTATTTTACCTCCGGAATATTTTACCCAAGAGGGCGCCATCATCATTTAATCATACAGTAAAGCTGCATGCCCTCGGGAAAAGTTACGGCTGTAGTTTCCCCTTGCTTTCAGCCGTTCGCAGTACCAGAACAGCAAGGCTATTTTGGTTAGTGTTACAAGGCCAGATCAGTCAATCATCCAGACTGTTGCCCCTGCAACTACTGAAAAGGCTGCTGCCCCTCTTCAGGAACCACACGTTTGTCTGGCCTCTCAACAGATACCCCTCCGTTGTGTTTGCACATACGGTACGGCTATCTGTATCGTTGAGGCACGCAAGCCTCCCCACCAACGCCAAGGTCCGTGGTTCGGGGGGGGGGGGGGGAGGGAGAGGAATAAGGAATACAGGGTTATAAATACAAAATCAATTAGGGGTAATGCAGGAGTAGGTTTAAAAATGAAAAAAAATAGAAGAGCGGGTAAGCTACTACAAACAGCATAGTGAACACATTATTGAGGCCAAGATAGACACGAAGCCCACGCCTACCACAGTAGTACAAGTCTATACGCCAACTAGCTTCGCAAATGGCGAAGAGATTGATGAAATGTATGATAGATAAAAGAAATTATTCAGATAGTGAAGGGAGACGAAAATTTAATAGTCATGGGTGACGAATTCGATAGAAGAAATGGAAGAGAAGGAAACGTAGTAGCTGAATATGAAATGGGGGTAAGGAATGAAAGAGGAAGCCGCCAGGGGCAGATGTGGACTCTGACCACAATCTATTGGTTACACCAGATTAAAACTGAAGAAACTGCAAAAAAGCTGGGAATTTAAGGAGATGGGACCTGGATAAACTGAAAGAACTGGAGGTTGTACAGAGTTTCAGGGAAAGCATAAGGGAACGATTGACAAGAATTGGGGAAAGAAGTACAGTAGAAGAAGAATAGGTAGCTTTGAGACATGAAATAGTGATGGCAGCAGAGGATCAAGCTCGTAAAAAGACGAGCACTAATAGAAATTCTTGGGTAAAAGAAGAAATATTGAATTTAATTGATGAAAGGGGAAAATACAAAAATGCAGTAAATGAAGCAGGCAAAAAGGAATACAAACGTCTCAAAAATGATATCGGCAGGAAGTGCAAAATAGCTAAGCAGGGATGGCTAGAAGGCAAATGTAAGGATGTAGAGGCGTATAGCACTAGGTGTAAGATAGATGCTGCCTACAGGAAAATTAAAGAGACTTTTTGAGAAAAGAGAACGACTTGCATGAATGTCAAGAGCTCAGATGGAAACTCGGTTCTAAGCAAAGAACGGGAAACAGAAAGGTGGAAGGAATATATAGAGAGTCTATACAAGGGCGAGGTTCTTGAGGACAATATTATGGAAGTGGAAGAGGATGTAGATGAAGATGAAATGGGAGATATGATACTCCGTGAAGAGTTTGACAGAGCACTGAAAGACCTAAGTCAAAACAAGGCCCCAGGAGTAGAGAACATTCCATTAGAACTAGTGATAGCCTTGGGAGAGCCAGGCCTGACAAAATTCTACCATCTGGTGAGCAAAATGTATGAGAGAGGCAAAATACCCTCAGACTTCAAGAATAATAATTCCAATCCCAAAGAAAGCAGGTATTGACAGATGTGAAAATTACCGAATTATCAGTTTAATAAGCCACGGCTGCAAAATACTAACACGAATTCTTTACAGACGAATGGAAAAACTGATAGAAGACGACCTCGGGGAAGATCAGTTTGGATTCCGTAGAAATGTTGGAGCACGTGAGGCAATACTGACCCTACGACTTATCTTAGAAAATAGATTAAGGAAAGGCAAACCTCCGATTCTAGAATTTGTAGACTTAGAGAAAGCTTTTGACAATGTTGACTGGAATACTCGCTTTCAAATTCTGAAGGTGGCAGGGCTAAAATACAGGGCGCGAAAGGCTACTTACAATTTGTACAGAAACCATATGGCAGTTATAAGAGTTGAGGGACATGAAAGGGAAGCAGTGGTTGGGAAGGGAGTGATACAGGGCTTTAGCCCATCCCCGATGTTATTCAATCTGTATATTGAACAAGCAGTAAAGGAAACAAAAGAAAAATTCGGAGTAGGTATTAAAAATCCATGGAGAAGGAATAAAAACTTTGAGGTTCGCCGATGACATTGTATCTCTATCAGAGACAGCAAAGGACCTGGAAGAGCAGCTGAACGGAATGGACAGTGTCTTGAAAGGAGGATATAGGATGAACATCAATAAAAACAAATTGAGGATAAGGGAATGTAGTCTAATTAAATCGGGTGATGCCTAGGAAATTAGATTTAGAAATGAGACGCTTAAAGTAGTAAAGGAGTTTTGCTGTTTGGGGAGCATGCGCCTGTCTCTAACTGCCATTGGATAATCGTTCATTCCCTTCATGTGGCCACAATAACGTCGGAATCCTTTTCACATGACTCACCTGAGTACAAATGACAGTTCCGCCAATGCACTGCCCTTCTATACCTAGTGTACGCGATACTGCCGCCGTGTGTATATGTGCATACCGCTACCCCATGACTTTTGTTATCTCAGTGTGTGCTATCAACATTTGTTGCTCAGAGGAGAGCTTGTCTGAAGGGCATCTTTTTACATGAAATGTATTCGTAGTTGCTAATATGGACAACCGTCAGCTATATAACGGAATGACGACGATGAAAATTTGTGCTGGGCTGGGACTCGAACCCGGATTTCCCGCTTACCGCGAGCGGCAGTCTTACCATTCGGCTATTCGAGAACACTTCATGGCCATACGTGCATGACCGAGGGAAGACTGCATCGTATATCCGAACAAGACAGAAACTGCAATACCGCATTTATTCAAAATGACAGTCACAATCGCATTATTTATTTTGCCGCCAACCGGTTCGAACGCGCGATGGGGTCATCTTCAGGGCAATTTACACCATTTGGTCGCTCGCTGGAGTCGTCACCCTGCCTGTGCATCTTTGGTAACTGTCATTTTGAATAATTGATTATAAGTAAATTAATCGCTGTTTATCTCCATACAACAATGTTGTCTAAAAATTTAATATCGCCTTCATCAGCGGACACCGAGCAGGCGACTTCCTACTGTGACGTCTCCCCCGTATGGCAGTATACATAATGAGTATATACCGCTTGTGATAAGCGGGCAATCCGGGTTCGAGTACCGGTTCGGCAACAGTTTTCACTGTCGTCATTCCGTCATACGGCTGATGCCATATTTGGAACTACAAATACATTTCTTATATTTTATAACGGCTGTAATCGCTGTAGTGCCTGTTCCTTCGGACATGTATGCATGTCCGAAGGACATTGTATCCTATTTCTGGAAAACATAGGTACTGCAACATCGGACATCTATTTGACGCAACTGTCATTGAATGCATGTTATAATCACACTTGACTGTCGATATAAGACGGGATAGGATGAAAACTGGTTTGGTCAACACAGGACGTGGTGTGACACTGTGGAGTGCAATGCTATGAGTATGAGGTGTTTATCCGGCAGAACTGTGTTGCTGGGCAATGTTATGCTTCACACAGATGCGCAGACGGACACATGTGAGTGCTATGTGTCAAAGTCGCCCTCGCCTGCACCACGGCGCGGCATCGTAGTGCATAGCGTCAAGGCTCTGTGTCATCGACGTGTACATCACAGCCTCAACGAAATGATTAAAACATAGCAGAATGAAACAGACACAAGGTGGACAAGCCTTTTGCCAAATAGGACCTCATTTACCGTTGCTGTGAATTCGTCGGCTTTAGTTGCGTGCAAGGCGGTACCGATACTGCTTATTTAGCGACTGTGCTTTTTCAATCTTTAGAATCGTTAACCTTCAAATACCGACTGTACAGAAAACCACAGATAAATAACTTTGGTGGGTGTTAGCAGAGTTTTTCCTCGCTTTTAACTGTTCCAGTTGCGGTGCTCCCCTTGTGAGTAGGGCAGATGCGTGTCTTCTGTGACGCGTATTTCACTACAAAATAGTGTTAATTTGTGCCGAAGAATGTTTCTCCAGTTTAATAGTGGATATGGCACACAATTTACAATAGTGTTAAATACACTATTGTTCGTAAAACGTGAAAAATTCAGAAGCAGTGATCTGCAGCACGTCACAGTAAGAGGACGTGCAAAACAGAAAGAAACGTGGGCCGTCCTTTGACTGACCAGACAGGTGTTACGGCAAGGAACCGTCATACGAAGTGGTATCGCGTAACCAAGTGCCATCATGCCTTGCTGACAACACAGAATGGAGTATCTGCACTCGAGTGCGTTCAAACGGGGCATAACGATTTTTCTCTTGGAGGAGGGTATGTTGCCCAGTGACATTATGACTCGTACAGGACACGCTGCTTCAGCAGTGAGGCGTATGTGGCACCAATGGGGAGAAGAGGGCCGTGCACAGTGCAGACAGGCGCAATATGACCACAGCGCGAGGAGGCCGCCATCTTGTCCACGTGGCCGTAACGAACACAACAGCTTCGTACATAGTGTTGGAGCGACATTGGAGCACTGCAACAGGTTTGGGCAGGTCTGCGTCAACGCCTTCTGCGGACTGGACTGGTGGCACGGAAGCCATTGCGTTGGCTCGCATTTACCAGAACCCACTAATGCCGACACTGGCGTACTGAGTGGCAAAATGAAGTGTTTTCGTATGAGTCCCGCTTCAATTTGTTAGGCAGTGACGGCCGCATACACGCTCGACGACGCCATGGTGAATGTAATCTGGCGGGCTATATTGTTGAGCAGCATAGCGGACAAACACCAAGTGTGATGATTTGGGGCACCGTTCCCTATAACACGTGATCTCGCCTCCTCCGTCTTGAGGGAAAGTCCGAACAGCTACTGCTACATTAGGAAGGTTTTAGAGTCCGAGGCGCCGCCTCTCCTGCAGACCGTTCCACATGCCATATTTCAGCAAGACAACGTGGGGCCACATATAGCAAGGAATACGCAAGCCTTCTGTGAAGAACGATGGATACAACTGCTTCACTGGCCTGCCTTTTCGCCTGAGATGTTGTCAGTCCATCGAAAATGTTTGGGATGTTCAGGTCCTCTTGCCGCCACAGTTGATGCTTTGTAAACGCACGTACAAACCGTGTGGCAAGTTATTCCCCAACAGCAAATTCAGGCGCTCCATGCCATATGGAGGCGCAAATCCATACTGAATTCCCACAGTCACAGTGCATGTATAAGTCTGAAATGCAAATCATTTGTGTAGTGTTATGTCCCTATTCAGTGTCATAAATCTCATTTTGATCACATCTCTTGGTCTCTGTGTTTAACTTTTTCCAAACAGTAGTGTAATTATAAACTTGAAGTTAAAGTGACGTCTGTGCCTTGTGATTACATAGCATCTTCGTCTCTTATATATACAGGGTGGTCCACTGATCGTGACCGGGCCAAATATCTCACGAAATAAGCATCAAACGAAAAAACTGCAAAGAACGAAACTTGTCTAGCTTGAAGGGGGAAACCAGATGGTGCTATGGTTGGTCTGCTAGATGGCGCTGCCATAGGTCAAACGGATATCAACTACGTTTTTTTTAAATAGGTACCTCCATTTTTTTAATTACATAATCGTGTAGTACGTCAAGAAATATGAATGTTTTAGTTGGACCACTTTTTTCGCTTTGCGATAACACTGTAATAGCCGCAAACATACGGCTCACGATTTTAGACGAACAGTTGGTAACAGGTATGTTTTTTAAATTAAAATACAGAACGTAGGTACGTTTGAACATTTTATTTCGGTTGTTCCAATGTGATACATATACCGTACCTTCGTGAACTTATCATTTCTGAGAACGCATGCTGTTACAGGGTGATTACCTGTAAATACCACATTAATGCAATAAATGCTCAAAATGATGTCCGTCAACCTCAATGCATTTGACAATGCTTATAACGACATTCCTCTCAAAAACGAGTAGTTCGCCTTCCGTAATGTTCGCACATGCATTGACAATGCGCTGACGCATGTTGTCAGGCGTTGTCCGTCGATCACGATAGCAAAGATCCTTCAACTTTCCCCACAGAAAGAAATCCGGGGACGTCGGATCCGGTGAACGTGCGGGCCATGGTATGGTGCTTCGACGACCAATCCATCTTTCATGAAATATGCTATTCAATGTCGCTTCAACCGCACGCGAGCTATGTGCCGGACATCCATCATGTTGGAAGTACACTCCTGGAAATGGAAAAAAGAACACATTGACACCGGTGTGTCAGACCCACCATACTTGCTCCGGACACTGCGAGAGGGCTGTACAAGCAATGATCACACGCACGGCACAGCGGACACACCAGGAACCGCGGTGTTGGCCGTCGAATGGCGCTAGCTGCGCAGCATTTGTGCACCGTCGCCGTCAGTGTCAGCCAGTTTGCCGTGGCATACAGAGCTCCATCGCAGTCTTTAACACTGGTAGCATGCCGCGACAGCGTGGACGTGAACCGTATGTGCAGTTGACGGACTTTGAGCGAGGGCGTATAGTGGGCATGCGGGAGGCCGGGTGGACGTACCGCCGAATTGCTCAACACGTGGGGCGTGAGGTCTCCACAGTACATCAATGTTGTCGCCAGTGGTCGGCGGAAGGTGCACGTGCCCGTCGACCTGGGACCGGACCGCAGCGACGCACGGATGCACGCCAAGACCGTAGGATCCTACGCAGTGCCGTAGGGGACCGCACCGCCACTTCCCAGCAAATTAGGGACACTGTTGCTCCTGGGGTATCGGCGAGGACCATTCGCAACCGTCTCCATGAAGCTGGGCTACGGTCCCGCACACCGTTAGGCCGTCTTCCGCTCACGCCCCAACATCGTGCAGCCCGCCTCCAGTGGTGTCGCGACAGGCGTGAATGGAGGGACGAATGGAGACGTGTCGTCTTCAGCGATGAGAGTCGCTTCTGCCTTGGTGCCAATGATGGTCGTATGCGTGTTTGGCGCCGTGCAGGTGAGCGCCACAATCAGGACTGCATACGACCGAAGCACACAGGGCCAACGCCCGGCATCATGGTGTGGGGAGCGATCTCCTACACCGGCCGTACACCACTGGTGATCGTCGAGGGGACACTGAATAGTGCACGGTACATCCAAACCGTCATCGAACCCATCGTTCTACCATTCCTAGACCGGCAAGGGAACTTGCTGTTCCAACAGGACAATGCACGTCCGCATGTATCCCGTGCCACCCAACGTGCTCTAGAAGGTGTAAGTCAACTACCCTGGCCAGCAAGATCTCCGGATCTGTCCCCCATTGAGCATGTTTGGGACTGGATGAAGCGTCGTCTTACGCGGTCTGCACGTCCAGCACGAACGCTGGTCCAACTGAGGCGCCAGGTGGAAATGGCATGGCAAGCCGTTGCACAGGACTACATCCAGCATCTCTACGATCGTCTCCATGGGAGAATAGCAGCCTGCATTGCTGCGAAAGGTGGATATACACTGTACTAGTGCCGACATTGTGCATGCTCTGTTGCCTGTGTCTAAGTGCCTGTGGTTCTGTCAGTGTGATCATGTGATGTATCTGACCCCAGGAATGTGTCAATAAAGTTTCCCCTTCCTGGGACAATGAATTCACGGTGTTCTTATTTCAATTTCCAGGAGTGTACATCGCCATTCTGTCATGCAGTGAAACATCTTGTAGTAACATCGGTAGAACATTACGTAGGAAATCAACATACATTGCACCATTTACATTACCATCGATAAAATGGGGGCCAATTATCCTTCTTCCCATAGCGCCGCACCATACATTAACCCACCAAGTTCGCTGAAGTTCCACTTGTCGCAGCCATCGTGGATTTTCCGCTGCCCAATAGTGCATATTATGCCGCTTTACGTTACCGCTGTTGGTGAATGACGCTTCGTCGATAAATAGAACGCGTGCAGAAAATCTGTCATCGTCCCGTAATTTCTCTTGTGCCCAGTGTCAGAACTGTACACGACGTTCAAAGTCGTCGCCATGCAATTCCTGGTGCACAGAAATATGGTACGGGTGCAACCGATGTTGATGTAGCATTCTCAACACTGACGTTTTTGAGATTCCAGATTCTCGCGCAATTTGTCCGCTAGTGATGTGCGGATTAGCCGCGACAGCAGCTAAAACACCTACTTGGGCATCATCATTTGTTGCAGGTTGTGGTTGACGTTTCACATGTGGCAGAACACTTCCTGTTTCCTTAAATAACGTCCGCAGCTCGTGGTCGTGCGGTAGCGTTCTCGCTTCCCGCGCCCGGGTTCCCGGGTTCGATTCCCGGCGGGGTCAGGGATTTTCTCTGCCTCGTGATGACTGGGTGTTGTGTGATGTCCTTAGGTTAGTTAGGTTTAAGTAGTTCTAAGTTCTAGGGGACTGATGACCATAGCTGTTAAGTCCCATAGTGCTCAGAGCCATTTGAACCTTAAATAACGTAACTATCCGGCGAACGGTCCGGACACTTGGATGACGTCGTCCAGGATACCGATCAGCATACATAGGACACGCCCCTTGGGCATTTTGATTACAATAGCCATACATCAACACGATATTAACACGGGTAATGTATCACGAAGCACATCCCGTCCGCACTGGCGGAATGTTACGTGATACCACGTACTTATACGTTTGTGACTATTACAGCGCCATCTATCACAAAGCGAAAAAAGTGGTCTAACTAAAACATTCATATTTCTTTACGTACTACACGAATATGTAATAAAAATGGGGGTTCCTTTTTAAAAAAAAACGTAGGTGATATCCGTTTGACCTATGGCAGCGCCATCTAGCGGGCCAAACATAGCGCCATCTGTTTTCCCCCTTCAAGTTAGACGAGTTTCGTTGTTTGTAGCTTTTTCGTTTGATGCTTATTTCGTGAGATATTTGGCCCGTTCACTATCAATGGACCACCCTGTATAGCTTGAAGAAAAGTGCCGTACTTGGAGGTCGGCATGCGATTCCTCATCCAGCTTCAAGACAAAAGTTTAGCCAGCAAAATCAGATTGGGTGCATTCTGATACTGCACGTCTGAATGTACAGAGAAACTTTATCACGGTGCACTACCGTACGACCGTACCAGCCGTCACAGATCACTGAGTAGACTGCTGGGCCATCAAACCCACACTCGCCATGGAGCTACAGTTCGAATATTCATCAGTTTCCTTTATTTCTTAGACGTCCGTTCCCCAGTTCTCATCGTTTACAAGCAGTTCATTATTTTTTCACCTGACAGTAGCCCATTACATGACAATGCGATCCATTAGGCCGCATGGATGTGTCTGCTAACTGCACAACTAGTCCAGTCAAGTTCATGTAGGGTGGCTTCCTGATGGGATACAAAAACACGATGAATACGTTGGTATGCTTTTGGTGCTGGGTACATCTGATTAGTAAACTGATGCTGCTGCCCGTGCGTATGATTCACGGTGCTCTTAAAGGTCTCATTGCGCTGAGAGTGTTCTTCGCTTCCTGGAGCAAAGTCTTCAGGAAACAGGTAATCTTCGTTCAAAAGTAATGGACAGAGGTCGTCCAAAGAGTAGGCGTACTCCACAAACAGAGGACATGATTCTTGAAACCGTTCACAAAAACGTCACTGAACTACCTGTGATAGCGCAAGATCTCTCAGAGACTGGTTGTTGAGTGTTGCACATTGAAGAACTGTATCCACATCATTACACAAGTCAACACCATTGGTCAGATGACCGCATTCGACGACTACAGTTTTGTGAATGGCTTTTGCACCAAGTGGAAAATGACGAACATTTTATAAATAACGTGATATGGACTGACGAATTTAGCTTCACTCATGAAAACATTTTCAAACTCCACAACAGCCATTATTTGTCAAAACACAGCCCACATGTCATCTGTGAACATGGCTTCAGGCACGCTTCTGCGTAAACCTGTGGATTGGTATAGTGGGAGGAGAGCTTTTGGGCCTTTACATATTGCCGAACAGGCTGAATGTGCACCTGTATCACACTTCAATCATCAATTGATGGTCAGAGTGCTGACAGCAAAGTTTTCAGACAGTATGCGTAACCAGTTATGCTGGCCACTGATGCGATATATATAGGGACCTTCCGCATCAACTACAGCCCGAACATGGTGTAGTGAAGCGCCGAACTGGTTGCAACAAAAGAAATAAAACTACAAGTACGGCTACAGGCGCTTCATTTTCTCACGATAGTAAATGGCCGTCGTCCCAAAGACCTCCTGTCAAAAGGATGGACATACAAAAATCGTCAGGTAAGGTGATGCCAAGTTTTTTTAGGACTAACAACAGATAATAACCATAAGAGGCATCCATAATAGGAGTACACTACTGCAATCTCTGGTCAATGGGAGGCTGTCAATATGAAGCATAGCGAGTGTTTTTGCTCTACAGCATCGCCTGAGCTCATTATGCAAATGACGCTGTTACGCATGGCTGCTTCCCTGAGCCCTCACGTTTTGTACCACACCTCCCCTCCCTCTTGCTTCCCTGTTCTTGCTTTATGCACAGATGAAGGAGACATTATGGTGGTAGGTATTTCCGGAATGACGATGCGGTGATTTTCGGGGTGGATCGCTTCCGGAATGACCAAAACACAGATGCCTGCAACCAACGTCTTTACCAAGTTATTCATCACTGGGAAAAATGTGTCGCATTAACGGCTGAATATGTTTTCTCTGTAAAATTACATCTAAAGAAATTTTGCACGACAAAATATATTATTGATTATGGTATTTACATTTATAAAGTTATTAATAGAAACATACAAGGCTATTATAAATGATTCAAAGTTCTGTGTTTTCCAACATATTAAATCTACAAACCTCACTGATTTTGCATTGTGCCCACCGTTTGTCATTCCAAGTACACTGCTTTGACAGTATGGCGAAAAAGCGAGATAAGAGTTTTTTGTGTTAGACTACATGGTGCGTCTCAGTTCTTTCAGGACTGTGGCTATGGAAAATAAAGATCATGGATTATATCCCCAAAATCACTGTATTTATTCAAAATAGTCTCCTCCTGAATTAATAAACAGTTGAAATCGTTTTAAGAGTGTTTTGAAACTGTCACTGTAGTCCTTCTTTGCAATTTAGTACTGCAGTACACTTTTCTTGGATGCCCTTAAATGCATCGTAATGGTGCCCTTTCTTTGCCATCTTGAATTTGAGGAACAAACAAAAGTCGGCTATGGCCAAATCTGAGAAATACGGCAGCTGATCCAGGACTGTGATTCTTTTACTGTCCAAACACTCGCGCACGGTCTTCGCTTTGTGAGTTGGGACTTGTCGTGGAAGAGTGTCCAGGAAACTGCCTTTCGGATTCGGATCGAATTCGACGAGTTCTCACCCATAAACGGTGGAGGACTAAAAAACTTCACGTTGCCGCATTGCTCCATCGTCATTCTCCGACGAGTGTTAAGACACATACTGTTACATTCGCGGCGAGGACGCCAGCTTAAGCTTCTAACGGCTGTTTTTGAAACTTCGAGGGTCGTAAGGACGCAGTTAGCCACAAGATAATGTAGTGCTGCAGTTTGAAATTTCACACAAGCGGTCCTAATGGAACTGGGACATATTGTGTATGCGATATTTCTATCTGGCACAACAATGCGGCGTGCATTCAAGAGGAATTATGAAAAAAAAACGCCCTGTCAACAGAGCACTGTGCATTGTTGTCGACAATTTAGGAGCTCTTGTTGTCTCTGTAAACAGAAAGTACCGGTCAACCAGCTGTGCCACGATGCATTCAACGGTCCGCGCAAGCAACGAACTCGAAAACCCGCATAAAACTGTGTGGAAGATTCAGCGACTACGGTTACACTTCAATTCATACTGTCTGCAACTCGCGCAACAATTAAAATCGGAAGACTATGGCCGGTGCTTCCACTTTTGCATCACAATTCAGTAAGCACTTTAGGCTAAAAATTTCTCCTCCAAGCGGATATTCAGCGACGAACCAACGTTCCATGTGTCTGGAAAGATAAACCACCACAATGTGAGAGGGTGATGCACTGAAAATATTCGTGAAACCGTGGTGCATGAACGAGATCCGCCGAGGGTTAATATTTTCTGCGCAATGGCCCACATCAACGTGTGTCGGTCGTTTTTCTTCTATGAGAAGATTGTTACGGGTATCTCTTACCTTGATACGTCGCAGTTGTAGTTGTTTTCGTCTTCCGACAAGATCCGGTACGCCTAACTGGACCATCGATGTTCGTCGCTATCCAAACGACAAACTTCCGCATCGCTGCATTGGGCGTGGTGAAGATGATGTGGCTCTGTCCCCTTGGGCCCCCAGGTCGCCTGACCCCATGCCTTGTGACTTTTCCCTTTTGGGTTACATTAAGGATCGTGTTTACGTACCCCCAATGCTAAGAAAATTAGCACAGATCAGAGAATACTGCTGTGATGACCACTGACAAGATGTTGCTACATAGGGAACGAACTTCACTACCGCCCGAACGCGTGTCGCCTGATCTGAGGGACACCCCTACAATATTTGTAGAGTTTAAAATGTAAACTTGGTGACTTAACTGTTCTACTCATGCATTAATCATGTTTGTAATGTAATACCACGGAAATATAGAGCTATCAAAACGAATGAATTATGTATAGTAGCCCTGAATTAACAGAAAAATACATACGTTAGCAGTTCGCACTGATGTTTTCACTACAGCTGGTATTTTGCTACAGTTTTTCGTCTGGATTTAACGATGATTTTTCAGCATTACGTTACGTATCTTTACAAAAATGTTACGCCTAAAATAAACTAATGCGTTTTTCCAGTTTTCTAACGTTATATTATAGTATTCTTATTACATTATATTCTTTTCTCAACACTGATCCGTACTTTCATCATTTAACTATCGTTTACTTGGTTAAAGCAGTAGTTTTGGAATGTGTTGTGGGGATATGTTGATTATGAATTTGCTTTGTAAATTGCTGAGTGCAAGAGGGGGAGGGGTACCCTGTATGTAAATTGAGTGTGCTTACCAATTGTTGATTACACTTTTTCATGCCTCTACAAGGTACGTAACCTGTGCTCTCTAATATGCACTATCACTGATTATCATAAGTCCACTTGTTCCACCATTTTTATTTATGTGTTGTAGATGGAAATTTCGAATTTTGTAATGACATTAGGCTTCAGAGTGTGCGTCTTTGTGTGTGTGTGTGTGTGTGTGTGTGTGTATGTGTGTGTGTGTGCGTGTGATATGTGCGCTGATCTTCTGATAGTTCTCTTAGAGCTGAGAACAGGCTTCCTCCATTGCAAGATAATATGTATTCATTCACTGTTTCTTTTCCTTCTACTATAGCTTTTTGTAATTTTCTTCTGATGTAAGTTACCGTGGAGGGCTGTAATTAAGTATTTTTAAGCCAGTGAATTTATATGCTGGACACGAAACATAGATCAACAAACATAAACATTGACCTAAAAGTTATTAAATACAGCTACAAGCGTCGACAGAAACTCAAAGTAGAAGATACTTACTACATACAAAAACACTGTACCAGAAGTAAAAGAAATAAGGCTGAATATACGCTACTCTGGGCCGTGCGGAGTGGCCGCGCGGTTTGAGGCGCAATGTTACGGATTGCGCGGCCCCTCCCGCCGGAGGTTCGAGTCCTCCCTCGGGCATGGGTGTGTGTGTTGTTCTTAACATAAGTTAGTTTAAGTTGTGTGTAAGTCTAGGATCCGATGATCTCAGCCGTTTGGTCCCTTAGGAATACACACATACACACACACACACACACACACAACTCTGGAATGGAACCCTGTTTTCAGCTGTAATAGGATTATCTGAAGACGAAGGCACATACAATACATACACACACATATATACACACACACACACACACGAAAGCCTATTGTGATTATAAAAATCGAAATTCCCACACAGAATACATATATCTATGAATGTAATCTGTAAATAAACTTTTTGTTATGTTTTATTTAAACTGAATGTAAATTTTATGTATCAATCAAAAAAAATAAAAATAAAAGTAAAAATTAAAATTATCTCTGTAGTTAAACATGAAACGAAAGTCAGTTGAAGATTAGAGTGGGAAGTACATCTAGCTATATCAATACACCGTAACCCACTTGACAGTGTGTGCCAGAGGGGTACTAATTCCCTCTTCCCTGTAGCGTTCGCGAAACGTGTGAGGGACCAATGATTGTCGGCATGTCACTAAGTAAAAAAACTGAGACATGGAAGTTTGTTAAGAGAAGAACTGGTTGTATTAACTGGGAGGAAGAAGTATTTTGTGGCAGTAGATGTACAGAACTGATGTTATTTTTTCGGTGAGCGTATCAGCGTAACGAAGCAGTACTCTTAGATGGTGTAACGGCTTCATATTATGATAAGTGGATGAACTTTTCGATGGAACATTAATTTTCTGAAGTATTTGATGAAGGGAAGTGCAGAACAGGAGAGAAGGTCAGCATCTGATGGAATAAAGAAGAACTAGCTAACATTTATCAATGCAGGAGTTTATATGTTAGAAAAGAAGCAAAGAAGACGTCAGAATGGCAAGAATTATTTGGACTTTCGTTAAAGAAGTGTAGGTGAGCGGAATAATAGAAGAGACAACGAGTAGAGAAGTTAATAGTTACTTATTCAATGGAGAGAAGAAAAGCATAGTCTGACTGCGCCAAATGAGTGAACGTTCCGATAGCGATAGAAAAATGACTGTTACATAAACTTTTGTGGTGAATTCGGAACTGTGCAAGCAAGTCAAAACCATTATTGTAAGTGCATAGCACACACAAATGTAGAAAGTGAAAGTTTCTTTTAATAAAGTCACGCCCGACCAGTTAAAATATATAGTTGTGTGAGTGTTGATTATTGACTACAACAGTCATTTGTTTTACAAAATAACTGACTGCATACCATCCATATGTCCTACATAAAGTGTTTAAAGTGTTTCTTGTTGGCTGACAGTGTGACGAGAGACGTTTTGAGTTATGCTAATTTTCAGCAAAATTATTTGATCTTTGATAGGATATATCACCACATTGCCAGAACCCTGAGCAATGGTGAAACTTGACCACAGGAGGTTGCAGAAACTATCTTCCGCAGCCAGCAATTACAACTACCTCAGGTAGGAAGAGTCCAAATTTACATATTTGAAACTGCCATATCAAAAAGTCAACAGCAGACCGTGTGTACAAGAACGCAGTTATAAACATCCTGCAGTATTTCAGTGCAGTTAACAATTTACAACAATGTTGAATATTCTCAAATTAAATAAAAAAGCTAAACTTTTTTACATTTCAAAAACTGTTGGAATAAATTTACGTTGTCAGCACTTGATATGGCCCGGAGTGTGATTCTCGACAGATTCGCATCTGGAGGTAATGTGGAAATCGATTTCGGAAGCCAAGCACTGTGGAAAGAGATCGATATCGAGGAGGGTCCCTAATGGTGTGGGCGGGGATTATGTTAACCACACTAACACCTTTTTACGAATTTGTGCGGGTAAATTGGCAAGGTTTAACTACTGTCGGATATCGTCACGAGATCTTGGGACCTCATGTGCGGTTGTTGCCAGGTGTTGTGGGTCCAGACTTCGTACGATGGACGATAACGCTCGACCTCATAGAGCATGGGTGGTTGATGTTCTCTTGAAAACGGAAGATACTGCACGCATGGCGTACCCTGCTCGCTCTCACGATTTGAATCCCATAGAGCATGTCTGGGTTGCTTGGGAAGAGGAGTTGCATTACCTGACCTTTAGCCAACCACTCTCCAGGACTTGCGAGCAGCTCTGCAGGAGGAACGGGCGTTGCTGCCTCAAAATGAAGTCGATGACATCATTCACAGCACGCCCCGTCGTTGTCATGACTGTATTTCCGCCAGAGGCGGACATTAACCAGTTCTCTGAATGTGTGTGCAAATCCGTTAAGTTGGAAAAAAAGAGCGATTTTGTCTATCGTTGTCAATATTGCATTTCTTTACGTTCTGTATTATTTACATTGTTTCTACTTTATTATCACTTGTTTGTACTGTTTTATGGCAAAATAAAGGGAACCTTCCAAAATTTCCGCTTGTTGCTCTATTTTTGAACCCCAGCAATACATTTTCTCAAACAGGGACTGACAATGCCACATTACTTGAAAAGAATAACATAAGAGCTCGGCAGGCCCAGTTTCGTCATTCTGGAGCCTGGCTTATGACACATTTACAGAATTGTTTCCTATTATACAACGGTGACACCTTACTTAGGCAGAAATAAGCAAAAAATCAGAAATAGCGTTAATCACAAAACTTTTATTTGTTATTACTTCGGAAAGGCATGAGATGGGATCATCAGTCTGACTAATGAAATGACAATGGAAAATTCAAATAAACTTCTGATTTATTAGAATAATTACTGTGACAAACCCTCACATATATTAATACAACGCAAACTTACCACATTCACATTCTTCTCGATTCCTGAATTGGCAACATGAAAAAAAAAAAAACACAGAAATATTACCAATCTCGTTTGGCGAATGAAACAACGACTTACTAACTCCCAATTACGGCTTAAACGTGGGACGCGAACGTAATAAAGATGCTGTGTATTGATGTGAGTCTAATCGTCACTCTGCTACACGTTCCGTTGGAAAGCCCAATCAGCCACACTGCCATTACATAACACACCAAACCGTGAGGAATACAGTAACACCTTATCTCGTATCACTGAGCAGAATAAAGAAAGGAGCAACATGTGCTTGTCATAATCAGTTCAGAAAAATATAGCTCGCTCTCTCAAGATATAACAGCCATTGCAGTACCCATTCCAGTATTATGCACTCCTCCTCTTTAACTGAGCAGCAATAGAAATTGACCACAGCTTGTCTGATACAAATAATTTTCAATCGGTCCTTTCCGGCTCAGCACTTCCTACCCGCACAAACTCATAATAAGAGGCACTTTGTAAGTAAAACTGCTCAGCACCGACTAATTCTCAATAAAATGTAATGTACTACATGGCGAAACGACGTAGGACTTCCCACCTCTGACCACAACAGGCTGACAATGTACGAATGTCTCCCTTTCTTCCTTTCAAATTCACCGTGCTCACGCCGCACGATCATGCGCTGGTCGTTCAGTGGCCGAGCTACCGATTACAAACACCGCAAATAGCTCTTAAGTACTTCCCACGTAGCACAGACACATGTCGAAATCGATCATCATGTGTAGGAAAACAAAGGCAAAGAGCTCTCTCGTAATCGATGTCAAAAATACGTGATCCAAAGCAAAGGTGACTGAATCAACACACTTCATTTGCCATGGCAAACAATACTTGTTTAAAACAGCTTAGTAATCAAGTGGCAGAGACCATCAGTAACGAACACTAAGCAGTAGAGCAGGAGATTACGTGTCAGCAATTACAGGAGAGTTCGAAGAATGTTTGTATGTGTGGGAAGTTGCAGAGGTCACACCAATTTTGGCTAAATTACAGGCTAGTATCATTAACGTCGATACGCAGCAGTATTCTGGAACTCATATTGTGTTCGAACGTCATGAGTTATCTCAAAGAGATCGGTCTGTTGACAGAATCAATATGGATTTAGAAAATATCGTTCTTGTGAAACACAATTAGCTCTTTACTCACACAAAGTGTTGAATGCTATGGACAAGGGATTTCAAATCGATTCCATACTTCTAGATCTCCAGAAGGCTTTTGACACCGTACCTCACAAGCAGCTTGTTACCAAATTGCGTGTTTATGGAATATCGTCTCAGTTATACGACTCGATGAGTGGTTTCCTGCTCGGGAGGTAGCAGTTCGTAGTAACTGACGAAAAGTCATCGAGTAAAATAGAAGTGACTTCTGGCGTTCGCCAAGGTAGTCTTACACGCCCTCTGCGTTTCCTTATCTACATAAAAGAATTAGGAGACAATGTGAGCAGCCATCTTAGATTGTTTGCAGATAATGGTGTCGTTTATTGCCGAGAAAAGTCATCAGAAGATCAAAAAAATTGCAAAAGATTTAGAAAAGAAATCTGTATGGTGTGAAAATTGGCAATTGACCCTAAATAATTAAAAGTGTGAGGTCATCCACATGAGTGCTGTAAGGAATCCGTTAAACTTCCGTTACACGATCAATCAAATCTAAATGCCGTAAATTCAACTGAATATCTAGGAATTACAATTCTGAACAACTTAAATTGGAAAGAAAGCAGAGAAAATGTTGTGGAGGAAGGCGAACCTAAGATTGCGTTTCAGTGGCAAAGCACTTAGAAGACGTAACTGATCCACCAAAGAGACTGCTTGTCCGTCCTATTTTGGAGTACTGCTGCACGGTGTGGGATCCTTACCAGATAAGGTTAACGAAGTACATCGAGAAAGCTCAAAGAAGGGCAGCTCGTTTTGTATTATCGACAAATAGAAGAGAGAGTGTCACTGACATGATACAGGATTTGCGATGCACATCATTAAAACAAAGGCGTCCTTCGGTACGGCGAGACTTTCACACGAAATTTCAATCACCAGATTTCTCCTCCGAATGCGAAAATATTTTGTTGACGGGGGACCTACTTTGGGATAAACGATCATCATAGTACAATAAGATAAATCAGAGCTCGCACGGAGATATATAGGTGTTCTTTTTTCTGCGTTCTCTTGGAGAGTGGAGTAATAGAGAATTATTGTGCAGGCACGTAAGTGTGATTTTCAGAGTATCTATACAGATTTAGATGCAACTGTAGATCGGGTGCTGCACGAAAATTGCGAATGGTATTGTGATAGGACACAATTTGGCAGCTTAGGATGCAGAAGAGGAGAATTGGCGCACCAAATGGATTCTGTGCAACGGTTACGAAGGAACATACCTACACTATAAAGTGAATTGGAGAAAATAGAAGCGATGTATAATGTGATGAAATAAGATAGGCACTATTGGGCTTACCAAGTACATAGTCAATGGCAAACATTTTTGTCTGGCAGATTTGGTAGCAGAAAATCAATCAAATTAATTTGATGAGCGAATTTATGTGGAGCCTTGGGATGCTGGCGGCGTGTTTCAGCTTGTTGGCAGAGGTCGTTCAATAAAAAAATTATCTAATTGACGAGACGTCAAACTTTAATTATCAGTAGGCTGTGGTCCCGGCATCTTAGGTCTTTGGCACGTTGGATTTGGCAGTTGTTGTAAACGTTCACACGAACACGGGCTGCAGGTGTTGCATTTCGGCTGCTATACTTCCTTGGATCGAAATTTCGCGGGTTCTGTGCACCATTTTCTTTACTGCACTTCCCGTTGTGAAGGTATGCAAGTGCAAATCTGTATGCATCGGTTTATGACACACGCTGTGTCTTAGTGTGCCATCTGGTCTTGCTTGATAAGCTCACCCATAAATGGAAGTTAACTATTGTCTTTTAGCAAAAACGTACCTGTGCAATAAATTACATGCATGGAAGAATACAAGAACAAACAAGGGTGAAGTTCATGCTTGATATATTGTTGCGCTATTTAAAAGCGATACTGAGGCACTTTATATGAAGCCTGATAATACTAGTTTACACTAGAAGCAAATTTTGATAAAACCCTTGTAGAGTGTTTGTTAAAACACAGAGAAGATCTAGTTTTCAACATTGATGCTTATTTCGAGAGAATCTAAGAAAAACTGATACAGGCGAAAACCAGAAAAGACAGAGCATTATGACAAAATACCATAAACATTTATCTAACATTATTTAGTTACATTGTTTGGAATCATATATATATAACAGTGTTTTTGCTTCATGTTATGGATCAAGTGGTCAACCACAATTGCTGGGACAATGAATATGAAAGTAGGGAAGCTTGGTACAGTACATGTACAACACATACCAAAAAAGTACATCAGAAATATAACTGAAAATTTATGCCTTCACTCTCCAGTGATGGGAATTTCAAAATGAGAGTTTCACTTTTTTCCATACAACCACAATAAATTATTTGGATCTATGCATGCTTATTTATCAAGAAGGTTGGATATGCTAATACTTTGATTGCTCTGATATAATGAGGGCAGTAATTAAGTAACCAGTGCAAATACTGATTGTTTAAAACAGTACTATTATTGGAAACAAGAAATAAATTATTTCAAAATTTTAAGCGTAATGTAAATAAAACTCTAAAGACATGGAAAAGAATGAGGTAAACAACTGGATTCAATCAATGAGATTGACATATTTTAACATGAAAAATGGTTAAGAAGTATTTCAGTTTCCTCATTCAAGTACTTTCAGTGGATCAAGTATCCAGAATATAAGCTGAATTTATAGGAGAGAGACATATTAAATGTGAATGATAGTAGCAATTGTGAACATACTCCATAATTTCATTTCGAGTATTTCAAGTAAAGGCTCAGTTTATTCATAAATGAGCCTTTAGTTACATATAACAAATTTATGAATGGTACATTGAGTTTATCTACTGCCAGGAGATGTAGTAAGACTTTGCAGATTGATCTCTGTACTTATGTATATGGAGTAGTGCTTAACAGTAAGAGTGAAGGCACAAAAATTTAATCATTCAGATTGGCTAACGAAATATATAAAATGAGTACAGAAGGTTACTATAATCAATGGATATTGTAAAGAACTGTTATAAGCTAATGAGAAATTGAATGGAAAAACAGTAAATAGGATCGCAGCTGAAGTAATTGCAAAACATAATAGAGAAGACCGTAATACAGCTGTAGATAAACAAACCTAGAACACTAATAGTTTGTGCAATTCTCATGAAACACTATTGTCATTTATTCTGTGTGTTAAGACTACTGCCACCAGATATGGTAGAATAGTTCTCGGCCTATGTTAAATATTACCTATTCTACAAATTTCAATATTACTCTTACCAGAATTCTTCCTGTATGGGAATTATAAATGCATATCTTAGGCTTATTATACTGTTTTCTACTTGTAAGTCAAGAATGTCACCATTAAAATTGTAATTTTTACTATGTGAAAGTGCTCCAGGAACATCAGAATTTTTACTTTTATTTGTCACCACCTCTAAAAAAGTTTTTGTACTTTAAATTCCAAATAAATGGTACTCTTAAATCACACCATATTACATCCTAGTAAACTTTGAAGATGCATACAGACTTTATATTGTTTGATCATCTCTTCATTTTTTTCAGTTTTCCAATCATTGTTTTGTGAGACAGTTTCTCAATATTATCTTGAACAGAAGCTGTTAAATTTAACAAGATTCATGAGAAAGTGTATTACATCCTAGATATGGAAATACTATATTACTGAGCTATTTTATTTACTGAACTTATCTATACCTTGAGGCTTAAAAAAACTATGTACTTCCAAATTATTTGAAAGCACTACTTACTGTATGAACAACAGCAACAGTCACGATCACTTGAGCATGTAACCATCTGGTAGTGACAGATCTGTGACCTAATTATAAACTTTTCAATTGTTGTCTGAGTTCTTCAGTTGCAAAACTTGATACAGTGTTTTGTTCTCGTCAACTGTACTTATGAGTAAAACCTGAGCTTGACATGGAACAAACTTATTAAGAACTGCTTCCTATTTTTTTTTTCTTTCTCAGTGAAACTGTGGGCAGTTATATGAACATCGAATCGTCTGCTAAATATTTCAAGTGTGCAGTTTAAACTCTTTGATTCTCTGTGCTGCCTCCAAGCTAAAATCAAGGTGTGGATATAGACGTCTTAGCAGTCTTACGATTACTATTACTCATTATAATTAACTGTTATGCTGTGTGCTTGAATAAATTGCATTGTAACACTGCATTTGGTGACCCCATGCTTCCGAATTACGTAGCCGAACGATCGTATCATACGTTGGAAATAAATTGAGTTGCATGGCAGAACGATAAAACATATCGTACGCCATTTAAAATCAATTGTGAACCACTACGTCACATACAAACGTCACATTGCAAACAGAACACAGCATGTTGTTATCAATGGAGAGACGTCTACAGACGTTAAAGTAACCTCTGGCGTGCCACAGGGGAGTGTTATGGGACCATTGCTTTTCACAATATATATAAATGACTTAGTAGATAGTGTCGGAAGTTCCATGCGGCTTTTCGCGGATGATGCTGTAGTATACAGAGAAGTTGCTGCATTAGAAAATTGTAGCGAAATACAGGAAGATCTGCAGCGGATAGGCACTTGGTGCAGGGAGTGGCAACTGACCCTTAACATAGACAAATGTAATGTATTGCGAATACATAGAAAGAAGGATCCTTTATTGTATGATTATATGATAGCGGAACAAACACTGGTAGCAGTTACTTCTGTAAAATATCTGGGAGTATGCGTACGGAACGATTTGAAGTGGAATGATCATATAAAACTAATTGTTGGTAAGGCGGGTACCAGGTTGAGATTCATTGGGAGAGTGCTTAGAAAATGTAGTCCATCAACAAAGGAGGTGGCTTACAAAACACTCGTTCGACCTATACTTGAGTATTGCTCATCAGTGTGGGATCCGTACCAGGTCGGGTTGACGGAGGAGATAGAGAAGATCCAAAGAAGAGCGGCGCGTTTCGTCACTGGGTTATTTGGTAACCGTGATAGCGTTACGGAGATGTTTAGCAAACTCAAGTGGCAGACTCTGCAAGAGAGGCGCTCTGCATCGCGGTGTAGCTTGCTCGCCAGGTTTCGAGAGGGTGGGTTTCTGGATGAGGTATCGAATATATTGCTTCCCCCTACTTATACTTCCCGAGGAGATCACGAATGTAAAATTAGAGAGATTAGAGCGCGCACGGAGGCTTTCAGACAGTCGTTCTTCCCGCGAACCATACGCGACTGGAACAGGAAAGGGAGGTAATGACAGTGGCACGTAAAGTGCCCTCCGCCACACACCGTTGGGTGGCTTGCGGAGTATCAATGTAGATGTAGATAATTAACGACTACCATGACAATCACTTCCTTACGAGCGGCAAGCGTGATCCTTAGTCCCATTGCGGTTCAACCTCTGCCCTACTCGTCGGACAATCATATACCCAAAATCGCCACATGCGCTCCACTCAGATTTTACGAATTTGCGTGAATACCATTCAGACTATGCAATGGCACCCAGACCTTCCAGCACGTCATGGATGAAGTAACTAGAGACTTAAGAGTTTTATTCTATCTAAAATGACGATCTGCTTGGAATGTTGTCTAGTGAGATGGTTCAAATGGCTCTGAGTAGTATGGGACTTAACATCTGAGGTCACCAGTCCCCTAAAACTTAGAACTACTTAAACCTGACTAACGTAAGGACATCATACACATCCATGTCCGAGGCAGGATTTGAACCTGCGACCGTAGCAGTCGCGCGGTTCCGGATTGATGCGCCTAGAACCGCTCGGCCACCGCGGCCGGCTTGTCTAGCGAGACAGAGCACCCATCACATCTACAGTTACTATTCATCATACTACAAGAACATGGTTTTGTGACTGAGATGCAAAAATGTGTCTTCAGAGTGATGGAAGTAAAATTCTTAAGGCACTTTATCAATGCACAAGAAATTCTGCCACTTCAAGACAGAGTGGAAACTATTTCTCAGTTTCCCCAGCCCACTACAATACGAGAATCATGTCGTTTTTGGGCTTCACCAACGTCTATTGTCGTTTTGTGCGCAATCATTCATTGTTGGCAGCACCTCTCAGTTAGGTGCTAGAGGGTTTGCCTAGGCCTGGAGATAAAAGTTGCTATTGCATCGTTAGGTTATCCTCCTCCTGACGCACCTCTTTCTGGTAGGGTAGATGCATTATTAACTGCAAATGGAGCAGTGTAACAACTACATGTGCAACTTCACTGGCTACCTCTAGCTTTCTTCAGCAAGAAATTATCGAATTCGCTTACAAATTGGTGAGCATACAACCGCGAGCTCTATGCGTGATTTGCCTCAATCAAAAAATTTCGGTAGACAGAGCACAAGCCAGTTGTGTCATCACCGCTCCAGTTACGGCGTCTGTACTTATTTGCCCAATTTACTATGGTTATTCACCATGTTGACAGTCAGCAGAATGTACCAGCAAATGCACTATATTGCATTGACAGTGTTGCGAAGGAGACTGACTTCGTAGCATTTGCCAATGCCAAGGAAGGAGAGAGCGAGGTGAAGGCATGCCATCAAACATCGTTGAACTTACAGCAGTAATGCATCCGAATTTCGACATCAGACATGGCGCTATAAAGTGACGCATCAGTGCCTCTCCGCACTGCCTATGAGCTAAATACAAAATACAGATATAGATGTTCTTTGCAGTCTTACAATTACGATAGCCCATATTAATTAACTGCTACGTTGTGTAGCCTTTTCATGTAACAGTACTATCCAGTGTCCTTAATAAAATCTCCATTTATGTGGGGCGTAGTATGAAATGTAATTTGTAACTGTCATAAGGTTTGTGTCGCTAGTAAACCTCAGTAATTTTAGCATATTATTTCTTTGTGAAGATACAATTAATTTTAAGAGCAATTCTGTTTTAGATTTTTCCTGTAGTGAAATTTATATTCGCAATGACTGGTGCAATAGAAATGACATTTTTAAAATTTACTGCCCCCCCATGGGTATTGGTATTGTCGCTCAGCAACTATCGGTCAGATTCTTACTTTATTTATGTACGGTGACGAAAAATGTAGAATTACGTTTGAGTACTGATGCTTCTTTTAACTAATCATGTGTGACAATAAAAAAATCATTTTAATAATTTTAATAACTTTTAGTCCTCTGTACCAACCTGACAGTATTTTTTCAGTTATAGTAGAAATATATGGAACATTATAAAACAAAGATATAATAGTTTGTAATAAATTTTCTATCGATTGTAGTTTTTCTTCTTCTCCTTCTTGTGATTATTGAAAAATACTACATTTTTATTTTCTTTCTTGATTGCGGGATCACAGAGAAAATAAAACACTTGTTTAATTTTTTTCAAAATTTTATAATAAAATAATTAATCTGAACCTGATAAGTTTGGGCTGCTAACAAAGAGAAAGTAAAATAAATCGCCTATGTAGGGCAATTTGAAGGAAACTGTGCTAAAGATTTCTGTTTGTATCGATAGCAAGAACAAGGCTGAACTTAAACTACAAAAGTCCTGAAGAATTTATCATTCTTCAGGACTTTCTATGGGTGTATTAAGATATATTGACAGAACTCGTAACTGAGTGAAGTATCTTCTTCATTATGTCAAAAGACTGTAAGTAGTTATCAACCAATTGAAATTTGCTTATATATACAGTTCCATCATGATCACTTGCAACCTGTAACTTCGAAGTTTTTCTTTATAAAATGGAGTGACCAAAAACATATGCTAATAATAGAAAAATGAAAACAAATTTTCCTTTGATGTATTATTTATTATGGTACATGATTTTCTGCGGCTGTTCAAGCTGGTAGCTTTTACAAAATGTCTGATAGGATAATGTGTACACTAATGAGTGAGTTAGAATGCACATCCATTAATATTTAAACCTGGGAATTAAGGTTCTAACATTCCTTTGAAGTAATTATGGATCAATGGACATATATTGGCTTCCAATGGACTTCCTGTTATCTGCAAAAACCTTCGAATGTTGTGTAGGGCTACAGTACATCAGCTTGGTATCTTAGCTCTGTTGTTCTATCCATTCTATGTGTATTTAACCTATTGCAAAATAAAGTTTTACTGGTAAAAACATTCAGTATTCAATGCACCAGTAAATATTGGGCTAATTTGTCACTAAGACAAAAGGAGCACCACGTTTGGTGAGCAGATGTAGATAGCAGCTGCCCACCTAAACGACGACATGTATATGTAATAACACTCACTTTGTGAGATATCATGTGCTCACTAGCAATACATGTGAACCAGGTACGACGTCAGATGTATCTGCCACAATCAGTCGGTACTGTGTAACTGGTAAGATGAGAGAATGAGTTAGCAAAGCGACAATCTAATTTTAGTTAACCGTGCACGTACTTAAAATTTCTTGTCACATCGTTCAGTTTGGTAAGTGCAAATGGTAAAAGCGAAGAGCCTGTCTGTAAAATATTGAGAGTTGTTACCCTGCTAATGAGAATATCGTGGATGATGAGCCTCATTTATGAGCAAAGTTCGCTGACAATGTGTGACGGATTGTAGAGAGAGGAGCGGGACTGCACGCTGCCCATGTCTACTGCTGTGCTTAGGAGCAGCTTGGCAGGAGAGCGATGCAGTGCGAGCCGGCGGCGTAGGTTGGTAGGGGCTGCCTCTATTTTGGAAGGAACACCTCGTCCAGTGGTACCTTCCCAAACACGTTGGCCGCTAAGGACTTGAAGATGAGCCCGAAGGACTCCTCGAAGGTCGGACGCAGGGCTCCCCAAAACTCACTCCAGTTTTCGTTAAGCAGGCGGTTGAAATTTGGACCTGTTGGGACATCAGAGTTCAATATTAGTTACGGAAAGGAGCGCTTATACTGCTGTAGGTGGGAGAGTTCACTTTTAATTGAAGGGGTAACAATGGGGGCATTCAAATTCAAGATGAAAGGTACAGAAATACCACACGTCAAAAAATATAGACTTGCTAACGGGAGAAATAAAGAAGGAAAAGAAAAATTAGAGTTGAACATCCTGTGGTACATAGTTCGGTCAGAAATAAATAAGGAAAAGCAAAATTTTAGTTTAACATTCTGTGGTACATAGTTCGGTCTTTTGTTTTCGCACTTCTAGGGTTTTACTGTTATTATCTAATTGCTTGTATTCCCACTTTTTTCAATTTGGTCCAGTGCCAGTAGGTGCACATGGGAGTATGTGTTTCTGGCACAACTTTCCTTGTTCTTCTTCCAGCTGAAGTTCATTGGCTGTCACGGGGAGTTCTATTGCCAGATTGTGTATCATAGATCTTGGTGGAATGATACATTTGTGTCTGGATTTCGACGTTGTTCAGGGGCAGTGGTCAGGAGTGGTGTCATGTCGAATCTGGTTTTTGATAGATGCGTTCAGGAATTTGTTCACAGTCTGGCTGAACTTGTTTGAAGTGGGATCACCTACACGACCTCATAAGATTGTGGTGTGTGTGTGTGTGTGTGTGTGTGTGTGTGTGTGTGTGTGTGTGTGTGTGTGTGTGTGTGTTCGAGGGAGGGAGGGAGGGTGGGGACGGGGGCTTTTGTGCTGTAAGCTACGAAGGAAGTAGCGTTCAGTCGTGAACTGCAGTTCCACCTCAGTGTGGCCATCCTGCTAGGAAAGCCGCAGGATGCTCTAGCAGGAATCTGATGAAGATATCTAGGAGATTATTGCTGTCATGGCAATGCAATTTCGGACTATTTGTCTACCGCTACAGTCAAATAGCACGCAGGAAAAATGAACATCTAAACATTTCCGGGCATACTTTGATATTTCTTCTTTTATCACGTAGATCGTTTCTCCGTATGGAGGTGAGAGTCAAAAAAATATTTTGGCATTCGCAGGAGAAAGTTGGAGATTGTAATGTCTCGAAAAGATCCCACCGCAACGACAAATGACTTTTTTTTTTAATGATTGCCACCCCAACTCGCTTGCGACATCTGTGACACTATCTTCCCTGTTTCGTGGTATTACAGAACGAGCTACTTGATCTTTTCCGGTGTCAGCCGTCGGTCCTGTCTCTTCCGGACCCCATGTCGCGCAGCAGTACTGAAGAGGGCGTAGAATGTAGGGTAGACTGTCTCTTTAGTAGATTTGTTGTACCTTCTAAAAGTGTTGTGTTAATAGAACGTAATCTTTGGTTCTCTTCCACGCAGTACTTCCTATGCCATGTTTTCAGTTTAAGTTATTTATAATTACAATCCCTAGGTATTTAACTGAACTGCTAAATTTTAAACTTGTATGATTTGTCGTATAACCGAAATTTAACGGAATTTCTTTACTATTCATGTGAAGGAGGTGACATTTTTTATCAACGTCAACTGCCACTTTCCACACCATACAGACAGCGTGTCGTGATCATTTCGTTTTGATCTTCTGGTGACTTCACTGTGTGGTAAACGACAGAATCATCTGCAAGCAATGTAAGAAGGCCGCTCACGTTATCTTCTAAATCAATGGTATAGGTTAGGTAGCACCACAGGACCTATAACACTTCCTAGGGTAACCACAGGTATAACTTCGATTTCATTTACTGACAGGAGTTCACGAATCCAGTCGCACGAGTAAGATGGTATTCCACAGCCGCGCAATCCGATCATGACCCCCTCCGATTCTAGTTTCACAGCGTTACAGAAAAGCCTATGTGCATTCTGAAAGCTAAGGGACAGCGCAAGTGACCACTTTAAGCTTTCAATTGGCCCTCGAGGACTGAAAAATCGAGACGATGGGTGAAATATCCCCACAGCGACGCGCTGTCTGCTCTTGAGCCGCTATCAGTCAGTCGCCCTTACACGTCAGAACATTTGGTTTCACTTAACAACCTTCAACCTGGTGTCCTGTGTCGTAAAATTCTGCGCTGTCTCTTCCTCTGGGATGCAGCAGTGTCACAACACGATGGCAGGGTATCTACTAAAACCTGAAGAAACCATTTCAGGCTGTCGTAGGAACTTGTCGTCTCAAACGGTTCGTGGTTAGTTACAGATGTAAGCAATTGTGGGAGTTCTCGAAATTTCAGAAAAAATCATGTCTGAAAGACTGCAGCTGCAGAGAAATTTGTAGTCACCTCCACACAAGCAGTGAACGCAACTGCCTGATGCTGTCGTATGCTACTTCCCGCACCCGAGCAGGCAGAAAGAACAAATCCACTGCTACAGAACAGTCCCTTCCAAAGCAAAGCATAGAGAAAAGAATAGGAAACTCAGGAAACTGCTGTAGGCCGTCTAACTGTGTGTAGTCAGCATCCACAACAGGCGAAGAGAAAAGTCTCATTGATAAAATGATTCGTACACTCCAGCAGAACATTGGTGAGTCAGGAGTTATATGGAGGAACTGTATCTTTTAGCACAGGTTAAGCCATGTCAACAACAGACACATATTACGACTTTTTACAGCACTCTGCTCGACAGATAATGGCATCCACAGAAGAGACAGTCTCAGTGGAGGGTGGGAGGGGATGAGAAGGGGAAAAATGTTGCCTTCATTGTTAATCAGTTGTACAATGCCTTCCCTGTTACCCACAGAACTGGTTGACACAACAGTGTACGTGCATCATTTCGCCGTGGAGGATGGAGCTGGACTTTTCGTGTCTGCCTGTTTGTCTGTCTGTTTTGTTTTGCCTCTATACTAATATCGCTGAGTACTGATCAATCGTCAAAAACTTCTACATCGTGGAGAACTATGGTTTGCAGTATATATTTAAATTCTGTATGCAGTAGATAGTTAAATTCTAAAAGAAGCCGTTAGTGGTAGGTCGAAACGAATCTAAACGTGTTTGTACTTTATGCTCACATTCACGTGACATATTTCGAGATATTGCGAGATAACTACGAATGTGTTATTAAGGGCTGCCATAGACTTCACTATGAAACAGCGTCTTGCACACTTTCTTGAAATGTAAACTTTTCGAACAAGACCCTCTCTAATTGATCTCAAAATTCGCACGTAGCCTACCTTAACAAGAAATACAATACAGCTTCAACATGTTACATGTCACATTTTACTGTACACTCGTTTCTGTTAAAAGAGATGTTCGAATTTATTGCAATACTGTACTGAAGTCTTCAGAGAGATACGAACTTTGTCAAGCATATCCCGGATCATCACGTAAATGTCAACAAGACAGTACAATCTGCTGCTCCAGCTCTTTGACCTGACCACCAAGACTGCTGTACACTCCGCCTTCAGATAACATTAGGCAGAACATATACAGAGAATTCCGGTAGCTTGATCTTAGAGACCAAGATACAGGCTCTGTCCTGACCTATCCATCTTGGGTCGTACTGGCGAGTTAAGTGTCATCTTACAACACCAGCGAAATGTGCCCATGCCCCATCATGCACGTACCACATTGCCATGGGTGATATATCAGGTAGATTGTATGTGAGCTTCATCGATGTGATAATACATCAGATACATTTGTACTATTCTTTAAACTGCAGTCAGCGGTGGTCCATAGTAGCACCTTCGCATTTATCCCCCATTATATGTTTACTGGAACTGTTGTGTTTCTATTGTTGTAAGCACTTGCGCTGTGACACTTTCAGCCCCAGATGCACTGTTGCCAGAATTCAGCTATTCCCCAATATGACATCATGCTGTGTTGCCAATTATTCCATTTCCCTTAACAAATACTAATTTTCCAATGTATAAAATGAAAGATGGTGCAAAATTTTAAAAAATCCAAAATTTTCCCGACTCCTGTAACATCGCTGTCCTAAGAATAAAGTAGCGTAAATTCAAAAATCCAAGATGGGGCATTGCCCTGTTGGTGTGAAATTAAAAAATCAAAACTGGTGGGGTTTGGGATGGTTTACTAACCTGCATGGTTGTCAGATTTTCCCAGCCCTACAGTGTCAGAATGCGAGATCGCAGACCCCTGGATACTGGCCCAGCCTGCACGGTTGCAGTGTCACTTTTGTCCAAGTGTGAAGAATGTGATTTCCCCCCAGTCCTATGGTGTCAATATCCAAGACGCCACTCCTGGGGATATAAGCCCAGCCTGCATAGTCGTCATAGGTCCTAAATATAGAATGACAGTAAATGGAAAATTCGCTGTGTTCCCCTGACATAACATTTCACTTATCTAATTTTACAATCAGTTGAGCCCCCATATTTGGTCAATTGCCCCATATCTCATAGTTTAAACAGATTTCCCCACCTTATTAACCTCAAACAAATACTACACCAGAGTGCACCACACCACACAGGATCTTGCGACACTCCAAGTGGAAGGTGACTCAACTGTGCCACTGCTGCCATTGGAGGATTTGACCACAAGCATTGAATCCCAATCACAAGGGGCACACTATCAGTGTTGAGACTTATCGACCACCGCCACAGCCACCAGCCACTTCTTCTCACTGAAGAGACCCACACAGAAATATCATACACATGCTCTTCCAAATATGAAGTGCAGCACAATAGTTCTTGTTATTTGTGATGGCGCTGCAGTCACAGCCCATGTTGCATAAATTAAAATGGCAGGGAAATTTAAGATACAAGAAGCACCAAAAATGGTGGAACAATAGCCCACACATACATTCTCCAGGGAAATGCAAAACTCACAGAAGTACACTCTTCCTCTAGGAGATCATATGAAAAGGTTCAGAAACTGATAAAAAGGTATTATGTTTTTTAAAATATTCACCATAAAAGTTAATATGTGGGATGGTTGACAGCTATCATTAACCTGCCTTGGTCATACCCAGCCACCCTAGTTCTATCATAAACACATTGTTTTTTTTATCCATGTAGCCCGAATAAAGCACACCTGAGAACCAGGCATCCTTATTCCAAATGGTAAGTGGCATTCTAACCCTAAAAGGAACCAAACGTATATGACGAAGAAAAAACTATATTCCACTGCCTAGCAATGATAAAAAAAACCATCCTACAGCCCCTACATCCTTATTTTAAAGGAAAAACATCCGAGCAGTACATCAATAGTCTGCAGGACACTTGCCTTAAAGTGCTGTGTAGACGACATTTTCCTCACAACATAGACAGACCTACGAGACAGGAAACATGTAGTATAACCCCACAGAAGAATGTTCCTACTTGGCAGAATAAATTATCTGGAGATTAGGGATACAATTTATTAGCCATGCCAAGTTTTCTTCATGTTGCAAAATGCACAGTTCATTCTAAATACCATTTAAATGTCATCCTAAAAAGGATTATCTGTAAAAGTTCCATTCACAGTCAATGCTCTGCTAGGATCAAACTGCTATGTATAGCTCAAGTGTAAGTGTAATGTTAGGGAGCAGATTTGATGCGAAATTCACTGATTTCATGCCCACTATTCACAGGAAATATTTCACTAAAAGCTGCAGAAATTGTGTTTCATTTGTTAGTTATGTCTATTGAGGCAGGTAGGTTTCCATCGCATTACGTTTACGTGACAGCAGGAGTAGAAAGATTCAGTCTGGACCATCACATTTTGCCATTCCTTGTCTTTATTTCCGAAGACTTTCATACAGAAACATTAACAAGCCACTAAATTACTGCGAGGACCTTGGAATGTGTTTTAGAGAGTGTCTGAGGTTTTTGTAACCACCCCTAAAGTTTGACCACTCAGTATTCTGGGCTGTATCTAGCTTGTCAGCCACAGCGCCACATTAGACATGTTAGCCGAGGGTGCGCCAATACCTCACGGTACCTGTAATGGCTACCTGAAACTAATCCAGTCGTCGACCGCTTGACTAGTGGCTTGGTCTGCCATTTGTTTGATCCATGTAACTGCATCATGTTTATGGAGTGTACTGCTCTCTCCTGGGTCAGAAGTAGCAGAACGGACAGAGTGTTATGGTGGGCTACTGTGTTCAGCATCTCTTCACTAGACGAGCAAGCGCTCTGCAGCTGGTGATACATGAGTTTCTTCATCATGAAATTTGTTGTGCAAATATGTTACACAGTGCTGCTGTCATGAAATGTAGTTCTTCTTTCATCGTATGTATTTACATTGTTTTCGAGGGTTACCGTTTGACTTATCGTTTGGAATAAGGATGCTTGGTTGTCAAATGCGGTTTATTCATGGTGGTCGTAAATAAAGTCATTGTGTTCATGACAAAACTGCAGTGCCTGGATATGACCAAAGCAAGTTAATGGTAGCTGTCATCACCTCACACTTAACTATTGTGGTAAATCTTATAAAAAACATAGTTGTTTACTTTCAGTTTTGAGCCATTACATATGTTCTCGAATGGAAAGGACATGCTTCTGTGATTTTTAATTTCTCTGCTGAATGTATGTGGGGACTATTGTCCATCTTAAACTGATGAGAATTTTTAATTTACCCCCATTTTTCGATGTGGGTTAAAGTATAAGTGTGCTTCTTGCATTTTCATATTTCTGTGCCATTTTGAGTTAGGCCACATAGGGTGTGGCTGCAGTGCATTCACAAATAACATACTGGTGGCGGGAATCGGAGCTACCATTCTGCACTTGGCATTATGCAGCCTAATTGGCAGAATTTGTCCAGCATCCCTGTGCACTTGTCTCCAATGCAAAGAAGAGTCTAGTGGCTGTGGCAGCAGCTGAGTGGGTTCAACAATCTGATCTCACTTTACACCAGTAAGTCAGTCCTCATGGCCCGACTCCCTGGTGGCAGCAGTGGCGCTGGTCACTCAGCTTGAACTTAATGTGATATAAGACTTAGAGGGTGCATGGAGCACGCACTGGTGCAGTATTTGTTTAAGGTCACTGTGTTTTGGGGAATTTGTTTAAGCTGTGTCATCAAAGGGACAGATGGAATTGTTTAACCCTGTAGACTGTTCTACTTTTAAACATAAGGCAAGTGCACTGTGAAATAAGGGAAAAACCAATGATTTTTGAACTTGCCACCAGTTTGTACAAGGACAGGATATTCTGTTTGGAACACACTACCTAATCTGACAACCATGTAGCATGTGCCCAAATCACCAGGACTGTCATCTTGGATTCTGGCATCATAAATTTGGGGGAAAATCCCAGTGGTCATCTTGGATTTAAGTGACCTGGCAACCACGTATGTTGTGTCAGTTCCACATGGCCCACTCTCTTTGACGTTGTAACACTGGGAAAATCTGACGGCCATGCAGGTTGGGGCAGGACCCCAAAGTTCACCATCTAAGCATGCAGGGTCAGCCACTACACAAAAGTCCGTCATTTTGGATTTTTAAATTTCACACCAGCTGGACAATACCCCATCTTGGGGTTTTTAATTTCCCGCCATTTTAAACTTACGATAACCGTCGTATTTACACAGTGATAACATAGGACTGGAACAAAATCTTGGACTTCTTTCAATTTTCCAGCCAGTTCTTAAATTTCCTGCCATTTTATAAATAGGACAATTGGCCTATGTCAGAGGGGAGATGGGAGAGGTAGGGAGAAATCTTTGCTCGATGCCATAGGGGTGAAAGAAAGTCTAGCATCAATGCAGCACGGGCTGAAAATGTCACAGCACCACTACTGTCTTATACATTAACCATTAATTCTGGTATCCCTGTGTTAACGCATGTTATGCACAGGGGAAGGCATGAGCCTATGCAGCAGACATCTTGCAGCGTTGACAGTGCGACTTACCGAGTGTTTGGTCACCATTGAAGAGGTTCTCGAAGTTCACTTCAAAACGCTCAAGTCTTGGGATGTTGACGAGAAGTTGCTTCAGGTCCCAGTATTCCTGGTTTTCTTTCATTTGGCGTTCAGATATGAGTTTTAATTCTGCTGCCAAGTTGGCTGTAATAAAATTTAATAAAGTTATTAATACTGATGTGTGGCACACCCTAGGTACAGAGTGGCACTTCTATCAAGTTCAAGGTATGAGTTGGCCCTTGGGGTGTGCTGTCACTGAGCAGTTCTTAGCGTAGTGCCTGCGAAAGCCAGCACCTGGGTTTGAGATCCTGTCCAGCACACTGTTTTAACTCGCTATTCACAAACCAGCCAACTCCTTTGAAGGGTTAAGCTTTCTCTTCTCACGTTTTGCAGTTGTATGCAGGCGTAAGGATGTTCCCTCTGCGCCTCTTATTAACTGAAATGTTTATGAATAATTTTGAACAAACGTTTTTAGATAATAAGTTCTAAGATAGACTACTGGACCAGGTATGTGGAGGATGTAATACGTTTGTGAACAGTTAGTATCAGTTAAACGAATTTTTCCAACATCTAAATTCACATCACAACAAAATTAAGTTTACATTTTATCTGGGAGGAGACTCAATCTTTTTCTTAGACCTTATCATTGACATTAGCAAACAAAAACATTTTTTAAGATATATAGGAAAGTAACTTCTACAGGCATAGTACTAACTGCCAGTTCCCATCATCCTGCAACACAGAAACATGCAAGCTTCCACACTGTGGCACATCACCTGTGGTCTACACCACAAATCGAATCAGATTTTGAAAGTGGATTAAAAATTATTTTAAAAGTTACACATAGTAATACACTGGAAAAAAAATCACAACATAAAGAAGGACTTGTACGACGAAACAGAAGTTGGCTGGCATGTTTCTAAATCCGAAAGATGATGTCTTTTCACATTTGGCGTCAGTCACATAAGAGCGACGCTAATAGTTCCACTATGAGGATGCAAATGAAGTTTGCTTTAAATACACACTGTAACGGTCGTGAGCATTAGTTGCCTTTGAGATTGGACGTGGTGAGCTGATGTTAGTGAAGAATGCCTTTAAAGCGACAGAAACGCCATTAGCAATACCTCACTGAGTTTGAACGAGCTTTTGGAGAAGCTGGATGTTCCTTCAGCGATATTGCAGAGAGGGTTGGCAAGAATATAGCCACTGTACACGACTGCTGGCAGCGGCGGTCACGGGAACGTACGGTCACCATTATTCATTCTATGTTTGATTTATGCTTCGGTTTCCGTGGACCTTCCTAAACAGAACTGTATTTCGTACACGGGTCTACCACTTGGACTCACATCATTTGGCGCCGACAATAAGCGCCATAACTAAAGGAAAGAGTCGCGTGGTGTTTCCGGTTTAGAGATCGGGGTTTGTTGTTAAGTTACATAATCGGAAAACATTTTCCTCCCCCACACACAATCATTGCTGTCCTTGAGTTGTATGAGAGTTGTGCCTTAAGTGAGTTTGTTAAATTTAGGTGACTACAATGGATGTGCGTGTTGTGTGGGGGTCATGTTTGCACTGATGCGCTCACTCCACGAGGAACAGCGGGGAGCTTTGAAATTTGGTTCACGACATTTGTGCAAATTCTGGTGATCAAATAACGTCTCCTCCCCTTGCTGGCCACATACTAATGATGAAACAACAAAAGGGGACGGGAGTTTTGTAACATTGTTCTCACGGGTGTCTCTTTGGATACTGTTCTACTGTTTTCTCTATTAATGTACATAGTGAGTTGTTTGTTATGGAGATTTGATGATTTAAAAGGTTTTCCTTTTCTGCTTTCGTTCAGTGTGTATGAGTGGGTCGTCTAGCGTGCTCTTCCAAGAAAATTACCTCCAGTTTCTTTGGTTTCCCTGGAAACGCGGTGACCTCTGTTGTACAGGATCGAAGAACAGCAATGACGAATGATAAACAACAATTTGTCACGTGTTTCCGACTTGAGTCTGTCAAAAGTTCGGAAGATTTCGCCTCCATATTCATGAAACTGTGCAACGCCTAGAATTCAATACTGTTTGCTGATATTGTGGTCCTGTACCTAAGAACCATTATATCTTAATCAAAAAGTTTCAATTAAAGTGAGAGAAGAAAGTACAAACTGGATTGTAGTCACCTAAATTTAACAAACTCACTTAAGGCACAACTCTCATACAACTCAAGGACAGCAATGATTGTGTGGGGGGGAAGAAAATGTTTTCCGATTATGTAACTTAACAACAAACCCCGATCTCTAAACCGGAAACACCACGCGACTCTTTCCTTTAGTTATGGCGCTTATTGTCGGCGCCAAATGATGTGAGTCCAAGTGGTAGACACGTGTACGAAATACAGTTCTGTTTAGGAAGGTCCACGGAAAAGGAGTAAGACAAGGATGCTGTCTATCACCTATTTTTTTCAACCTCTACTTGGAAAATATAATTGACCAATTCTCATTAGATGACAAAGGAGTGGAAATTGGAGGAAGAACAGTAGAGGTTTGTTGATGGCATGGTCCTTCTAGCCACAGGGGGAAAAGATTTACAGGATTTGGTGGACACCATAGAAACTAACTGAAAAAAATATGGAATGAAACTTAATACAAATAAAACAAAAGTATTGTCACTAGGAGGAAATAAGGAAATAAAAATTATGCTGAGTGGATAAATACCAGAACAGGTGCAAAATTTTAAGTATCTTGGAAGCAGGATAGACACCGACTGGAAGTGCACCACAGAAGTTAAAACAAGGATAGCAATGGCAAAAGAGGCGTTTTATAAGAAAAGGAGAATTTTCTGCAGCGGTTTGGACATAGAACTCACGAAGAGATTCATAAAATGTCTTGTATGGAGTGTTCTTCTATATGGCGCTGGAACATGGACTATGAGGAAGAAACACAAAGGCTGGAGGCCTTTGAGATCTGGATATGGCGGAGGATGGAAAGAATAAGTTGGATGGACAGAGTAAAAAATGAAGAGGTACTGAGAAGAGTGGGAGAGAAAAGACAGTTACTAGATGTAATAAAGAGAAGAAAAAGAAATTGGATTGGGCATAAATAAAGAAAGAATGACGGACTGATAAACAGTTTTAGAAGGTTATGTAGAAGGGAAAAGGAAGCAAGGAAGGAAGAGATTCCAGATACTGGATGACATGATGGACAGTACAACATACAGCAGCCTTAAGAAGGAAGCAATGGATCGCAGAAAATGGAGAGGCAAAGGACCCGATAATATAGCAGATAATTGATGATGATGATGACCTAAGAATGTCAATTTGTCCAGATCAGGGAAAACAACCGGAAAACTCACATTATTTACCATGATGAGAATGTCACCTATCGCATACGTCGTCAAACAATTATTTGACGGAAGAAATTAAAAAATTATGTCTCGTTGCTCATACTCACTGTACCTGTGGCCTAACATCTCCTTTTAGTTCGCAAACACAACTTGTGTGCACAATATTTGCACCATCCCAAGAAGTTGTTGAACGCTTCCACAGCCATATTTTTGAGATACCAGTCTCAGACTTGAGGGAACATTTCCAGGATTGATTCTAACACAAATAAAAATGTATAAATTTAAAAGGTGAATGATTGGTAAAACATAAGAAAGACTTGTAACAAATGTTGTTTACCCTTTACTGTTTGTGTAGAACGTTAAGAGACAACCGTCGTAGTAGAAACTGAGGGTAGCGTAGAAGAAGGACTGTTTGAATGTGTAGTCGCGCTTAGTGGGTCGTGGCGGTATCTAGCGTTGCTGCCCAGTTACTTCATCACATACATGTTCCGCGAATATTGTTATGGATTTCGCAGATGCTCTCTGGTCGAACACTCCACAGTGGACACCAGTGCAGTGTGCTCTGCTATCGAAGTACAGTGTGAACAATAAAGGTTCCATTCCACTTCCCAAGATAGACCTAACACAACGTCCGTTCCTACCTCTCTCGGTACACATATTAGGAAAACAGCGACTGTCGATTCCCACATCTCTCCAACTGCTGCATATAATGGGTTGGGGAGCTGTTGGATACGACAAAAAGACAGGTTTGATAATTGGTGAAGGGAGGCACAATGCTCTCTGGTATGTGGCAAAAATGGTAAATCCTACTGTCATACCCTTCACGACCACTTTATCAAAAAGCCTATTCGAAAAGCATAATGCAGCCGCTGATCTGTCAGCCTTTGAGCATGACTGGAATGCGACGGAAAGATGTGTAATTTGATACCAGCCTCCATTCATCAACCATAATGAACTTACGCACCATCTGCTTCAGACACGGTAAGAAATTCAGAACTTGAAGTTGTAGAGTTTGCTTACTGAAGATGAACCTGCAGCGCCCGGAGCCCTCCACAGGCACCACCAGGAACTTGCCGCTCATCTCGTAGTCCGCTTCAAAGACAAGATGGGGCTCCACTCCGGAGAGTTCCAGTTTGTTGTTGGCCAGGTCCAGGCTGGAAAACATAGACAACACGCTAGTACACTCTCTGCTCTCAACAAGATGGTAACTAAATAATTAACAAGTCCGTGTAGCCTCCATGTACAGCGTTACCGCATCGTGTATAACACCAGTGCTACCCATAGTTCCAGCAGCTGACGGATACATCGCTGTCAACAGTTGGACATGCACTCAGTCCATGAGGCACGGTGGATAAGTTTGGAAATTAATCTAGGAGATGGGTCCAAGATTTCGCAATAAGGAATTATGTGCCACCATCCTTCCTCTTGGTGGCGGTGAAAATTTCTTCCATCACCAGAATCGAACTGGCAGCTACAAAGTCAATATCCACCGTAAAAGTGTGCATTAGCAACCTCTACTATTGATGCAGATGCCGACAGAGCTCTGTAAACTTCTTCTTATCTGGCACACTAAGTAGGGAAAGAGAAATTTTCATGCGTACAGGATTAGACACAGAAAACTTACAAAACAGAGAGTAATGTAATCATTCTGTGACTATACAGGACAACCAGTGACCCACCGTGGCTTCCATTGGGAGCACTAAGTACTTTCGAATGGACAATTTGTACAGCGTATCGGTAATCTCTTTAAGGCTCACTGTGTAAAGTTATGACGAATATACTGGCGCGAGATATGACCACTTGCCGGCTGCCAGATTACAGTGAAATTCCAGCGTGAGCTACATTTTCTGTGTCATCTTTTCTCTCGTTTGCCAACGTAACATCGTTACAAATTACGCTCTTCCCCGCAACATCAGTTGGATAATCCCAACAGACCTTTCTTATTTCCCAAAGTCCTCTCCGTCAGTTCTTGCTTTGTAAAGAATACTATTTTTACAAATCCGTAAATACATTTTTATGCGTTACTAGTCGCAGAATCTGTAGTAGTGGTGGTAGTAGTAGTAATAGTAGTAGTAGTACTCGTAGTGCTGCTAGAGTTGTCGCTATTATTTTTTAGACAGTACTATCGTCAATATTACTGTCTGTTGTCGGTAGACAGATTCAAATCTTGTTTAAAATAATTTTTAATTTTATTACTACCATTTTATTGCTATTTCTTCTTCACTTCGTTTCCGTGATCTGAGAACCATGTTAATTAGGATCACCTTCTTTTCTTCTCGTCTTTATCCTTATTCTTTCATTCTCATACTCTGCGTCTAATTCTGCCACGGAAACCTATGTAAGTCTGAATTACAAACATGAAAGTCATTCTCTTACATATGTCTGTTTCCTGTACTCCGATTTCTTCCAGGTCCCGTATATACATCTTGGGTCCAGTGTAAATTGATTTAACTTGTTTACAAGAAACTCTTATTATTGTACTAACTTCCTGTGTCCATTCTAAGGATGTGTTCGAAAGGCATGCTCCCTCTTTTCTTGATGGTATCCGAAATCCTCTATCTGGATGGACGGTTCTAGTTTAGCTCGTCTTCTATACTGACCGTGCCCTGTTTATCGAGATCTTAATATCCTGCTAAGAATTCAGCGCTCCACAAGATACAACCTCTTCCGTGATCCTGTTCTTCCGTAATTCACGTTTCCAGCTGTATATAAGGCTTCAGGTCGGATCACTATCTGGTGAAGTTGTTGTGGACTGGCAAGACAGCCAATCCACAGTGACGGGTAACCGAAAGGCACGCGCTTAAACTCACGCAGGCTGGCGTGAGGTCTGAAACAGGATACGTAATGAATGCTATAAAGAAAAGTACGTAGCTGCTGGAATACTTAATTTTAATCCACAATTGGTGAACATTGGTCTTGTTACTGTACATGCTTCATTAGATACATAGCAAAGGATAAATGGCGCCTTGCTAGGTCGTAGCAATTGACTTAGCTGAAGGCTATGCTAACTATCGTCTCGGCAAATGAGAGCGTAATTCTCAGTGAACCTTTCCTAGAAAAGTCGGCTGTACAACTGGGGCGAGTGCCAGTACGTCTCTATAGACCTGCCGTGTGGCGGCGCTCGGTCTGGATTCACTGATAGTGGCGACACGCGGGTCCGTCGTATACTAGCGGACCGCGGCCGATTTAAAAGGCTACCATCTAGCAAGTGTGGTGTCTGGCGGTGACACCACAGAAGTCTCAATTTTGACTCGATGATTTTTCTTATTATGCATGTTCATAGTCTGACGCTAAATTCATTTCGTTTATTCCTGCTCTCATACTTTCTTTTTCTGTCAGATCATTTACTGTCCATTCTCCTTGGTATATAAAACTCTCAGCCATCTGAGCTTTCCCTCTTTCTATTGTCACGATGTTCGTCGCGTACTGTGTCTTCCCGACAGAGAGCTGTAGACCTGCTTTAGCCTCTTTTTCTGTAGATGCGTGATTTGATTAGCCGCATCTTCTAATGATACCGACAATATCATGATATAATTAGCAAATGGTAGACAGTCTGCACATATTCCTTTTCTCTTGCATTCCAGTCATATTACACCCACTCCTTTCATTTCTCGTCTCTGTTCCCTGATCACTCGTTAAGGGTACAGTCAAAGACCACAGGTGAGAGTCTGTCTATGTGTCTGATTCTGAGATGCCGTATTGCTTGCGGCCTGTTTAATCAGTGCAGTGGATTTTCTATCCGAACTCATATCTTCCAAAATTAGGAACTGCGTAGGTGTATCTACTGCATCATAGGCTTACTTAACGTCTACGAATGTGAGCACGAAATGCTTGCTACTCTGTTTTCGATACACGATCCTAGTTTTTATTTTCAAGATTTGTTCTGGGCATGAACTGCTCATTCTGAAGCCTCTTTGGTACACACCAATTTGTGATTTAGCTGCTCTTCCACTCTGTTAGTAATGCTTTTGAGAATATCGTATGAGTCACTAGAATTAACGACATCCTTCCGAAGTTCCCAGGCTCGAATTGGTGTCCTTTCTTATGTGCAGGGTGTATTAGTGCCAACTTCCACCCCTCTGGAAGCAGTTCAATGTTTGTATTCCCATTAACATATTTCAATGAAACTTCCTGGCAGATTAAAACTGTGTGCCCGACCGAGACTCGAACTCGGGACCTTTGCCTTTCGCGGGCAAGTGCTCTACCAGCTGAGCTACCGAAGCACGACTCACGTCCGGTACTCACAGCTTTACTTCTGCCAGTACCTCGTCTCCTACCTTCCAAACTTTACAGAAGCTCTCCTGCGAACCTTGCAGAACTAGCACTCCTGAAAGAAAGGATATTGCGGAGACATGGCTTAGCCACAGCCTGGGGGATGTTTCCAGAATGAGATTTTCACTCTGCAGCGGAGTGTGCGCTGATATGAAACTTCCTGGCAGATTAAAACTGTGTGCCCGACCGAGACTCGAACTCGGTAGGAGACGAGGTACTGGCAGAAGTAAAGCTGTGAGTACCGGACGTGAGTCGTGCTTCGGTAGCTCAGTTGGTAGAGCACTTGCCCGCGAAAGGCAAAGGTCCCGAGTTCGAGTCTCGGTCGGGCACACAGTTTTAATCTGCCAGAAAGTTTCATATCAGCGCACACTCCGCTGCAGAGTGAAAATCTCATTCTGGAAACATCCCCCAGGCTGTGGCTAAGCCATGTCTCCGCAATATCCTTTCTTTCAGGAGTGCTAGTTCTGCAAGGTTCGCAGGAGAGCTTCTGTAAAGTTTGGAAGGTAGGAGACGAGGTACTGGCAGAAGTAAAGCTGTGAGTACCGGACGTGAGTCGTGCTTCGGTAGCTCAGTTGGTAGAGCACTTGCCCGCGAAAGGCAAAGGTCCCGAGTTCGAGTCTCGGTCGGGCACACAGTTTTAATCTGCCAGGAAGTTTCATATCAGCGCACACTCCGCTGCAGAGTGAAAATCTCATTCTGGAAACATATTTCAATATTTCTGCAATGATCCCCTCTTTCCCAGGAGCCTTGTTATTCTTCAAGGTATTTATGATGATCATAGCTTCGTCTGCAGCAGGTGATTCCGAGTTGGCATTTGGTTCTTTCTATTTATAACGGAAGGTATCACATGGCGCTTCACAGTTTAGGAGCTCTTCAAGGTACTCTGCCGAGATCTGTTTTCAATGTCACCTTACTATACTTTCTTTTTATTTCTTAAAGCTTATGTTTGGGGAAAATTGTATACTTAAGCTAGGCTTGAATGTTCCGTAAATGTTTCGCTTATTGTTCTGTCGGAAGTCCTCTCCTACCTGAGTTAAGCGTTGCTTCTCACTTTTTTATGTTGACTTTTTTCTTACTTGTTGGAAGTTCTTTAGATTTTCTGGTGTTTCCTGAGAATAGCAGTCAACTTACGCTTTCCTCCGGTCTTCGATTGGCTTATCTCCTTCTGGAGACCGCCATGCGTGTCTTCTGCTTTTCTCGAGGAAAACTGTTTCATACCTACTGTCAAGAAGTGCATATTTCTTCTGAGACTAGCGCTCCTTGAAATGTCTGCTGTTTCTAAGTTCCTGTGCATAGAACTTTACTATACGAATAGCTTTTTAGTTTGATGGGTTCTTGGTCGAATTTTGAACTTAAGTTTTGAAAGATAGAGACACAATCTAAGTTTGTAGCCCTGAGGGCCTTGAGATTTTGAATTTCCTTCCCCACATGTCTCGAGATCATCATATGATCAATTTGGAACTCCCTAGTGGAACACTGGAGATATCCACGTTTCCTGTTTTCTTGGAAGATGTTTAAATCATGCTGGTTTCATTAACAGATCAAAATTGTCCTATTTATTAAAAGCATTTTTAATTTTTTAGGTTTCTATGCTGTAAAAGGTAGTACATGTGTAAAACGTTGGCCGGTCGTATGATGTTCGTTCGGGTTTAAGGTCTTTTGTTTCCTGTTTCCCGAAATAGTTACACACAAAATTTTAAACTACTGCCAACTCTCAACGTAATCTCCCTGCAAACATACACACTTTTAACTACATCAACGCCAAGAGTCCACGGTAGCTGCGATCGCTTCTTTAGCACACTGGAAGATCGTTGACGCAATGGCGGCGTACCTGGAGGATCCGATCATTCAATGTATGAGAGCAGAACAAATGAATAGGAAGTTTCTCCTCCGTATGACGATGAATTGCATGAGAATTGATTAACATGGAACTTGTTACGAAATTAAAATTATGTGTTCGGAAACGAGATTTCAGCCAGTAACCTTTCCTCTCTCTGGCGATGCTCTCGCAGACCGATGCTGTCCGTTCACGACCCACAACCCTGCTCCACAGTGTGAACCTTTACACTTTCTCCGAGGTTACCCAGTCTGGTAAGACATATAAAAGAAATTCTGTCGAGTTTGGAATGCATGAGAGAGGTACAGGGGAACCTCGTTTATTGGTATTAGGTAGGCACTTCAGAAACCCGCCCGGATATCCGCGTGAATTAGCACGCTGCTTCCGGGATTCTGGGGGGCGCACCGACAGTGGATCAAATGCACCCAGCGCATTAACGACGAGGAGCGGTGTGCCGGCCAGCCTTGATGTGGCTCTTAGGTGGTTTCCCACATTCTAGTAGGTTAATACCGGGCTGGTCTCCCCCCCCCCCCCCCCCTTTGTTACGCGATTCGGGACCATTTAGAATACTTCATATTATTAACACTAGACGCAAACAGATGAAGTACACAATTTACGTCCCGGGAGGAAAGGGGAGCGACCACTAACATTGCGAAATCCAGATTAACGCACTGATCCCGGAAGAAATGGGATAAGCCTACGAAAAAGAGGACTAACATAAGTGACTCTTGTCGTCCCACGCTGAGACCATTGAGCAACAGCAGTGGCTCATTGTGGGAAGGGAACGCATGTTGTAGGTTGCCTGCAGACACGGCCCGCGTAAACAGATGCACCAAAGTATCCGCCTGAAATGGCGCTGCAACCGGACACGTGAAGAATGGGAGTTGAAGGGTACTGCATTAATTATGCAAGTTGGTATGCATACTTTCAAATATTTGTGATATCTTCCTTAATTAAAAGTAAAAAGGTACACAATTTTTGTAACATCGTGCCGATTCAGCAATATTGAGACCTAAGAGAAGGGCAGGCCACGGCGTGCAAGTCATACCACGTGACACTGCAGGTCTTACGAGTGCCAGCAGCCGCCTCCAGCTGGAAGCGAGCAACTATTCGCGACGGGTTTAATAATTCTTGACTGCGAGTTTAAATGCATGCAAGTTTTCGATATCACCTCCATTGAGTACCTGTTCAATTAAACATTGATTTCTTTGGGCTCTGCGTAGAGCCGAGCGTTCACGAAGTGTGGCGGACAAGCCGGCTAGTGTGACGTCACAGGTTTCTTGCGAGGCCCGTATTTCTCGTGGACCAGCAGATATACGGGGATTGCTTGGCTCGGAGAGTGGCGGCATTATTACTTCCACGGCGCACGGTCCCGCCCCAAAGGATCATGGTAAGCACGTCAGGTGGGGACGCCACATGCGGGGCCAACGATATACACGGGCCCTACAACGAACTTGTGACGTCACACTAGTAGGCTTGTGCGCCACACTTCACGAATGCTCGCCTCCATGCGGAGCCCAAAAAAATCAATCTTAAATTGAAAAGGTACTCAATGAAGGTGATATCGAAAACTTGCATCCATTTAAACACGCAGTCAAGATTTATTAAACTCGTCGGGGATAGTTGCTCGCTCCCCACTGGAGACGGCTGCCAGCACTCGTGTGTGTGTGTGTGTGTGTGTGTGTGTGTGTGTGTGTGTGTGTGTGTGTGTGTGTGTTTGAGGTTTACAGGCGCTAAACAGCGTGGTCATCAGCGCCCAAACGCATAAAAACAGGAACACATGCCGTGAAGGGACTAAGACGAACAGCGAACAAGGAGATTGGCTAAAAGACACAGACCTGACCAGTTCCAAATCCTCACAAACGGAGGCAAAACAAGAGGAGAAGGAACACACTAAAAAGGAAAGGAAACACAAGGAAAAGAGAATAGAAACCTAAGGGAAACAAGGAGTTAATCGTGACTGGCGGACCTCTTACCTAAAACCTGAGTGAGCCAGTCACCCAGCAGCACATTAAAACCCTCTCCCTAATATCCGAGGCAACAAATTGGACACACAAAACCGTAAGACCTTAATCACAGCCGTTGCGTCATCTTGCAAAATAGAGGGCAAATCCGGTGGCAAAGAAACCACCGCCCTCTGGTCAGAGAATAAAAGACAGTCAAGTAAAATGTGGCAGACAGTAATCTGGACGCCACAAGCACTGCAGATTTGGGGGTCCTCCCGCCGGAGTAAAAAACCATGTGTTAAGGGATTGTGCCCGATGCGGAGGCGAGTGAGGAGAACCTCATCCCGCCTGCATGACTGGTAGGACGTACGCCATGGCCGTGTGGTGGCCTTGACCAAACGCAGCTTATTTTCACCAACTGCCAGCCACTCCTCTTCCCATTGACGCATAACACGAAAACGCAAAAGGGAGGTAACAGCGTCGGCCGAAGTGGCCGTGCGGTTAAAGGCGCTGCAGTCTGGAACCGCAAGACCACTACGGTCGCAGGTTCAAATCCTGCCTCGGGCATGGTTGTTTGTGATGTCCTTAGGTTAGTTAGGTTTAACTAGTTCTAAGTTCTAGGGGACTAATGACCTCAGCAGTTGAGTCCCATAGTGCTCAGAGCCAATTGAACCATTTTTGGAGGTAACAGCATGGAGGGGGACGGCACACTCAACAACGTGAGGGAGGGAACAGGCATCTTTGGCAGCCACATCCGCCAGTTCGTTTCCCCTAATACCCACGTGCCCTGCCACCCAGCAGAAAGAAACCTCCTTCCCCTGCCGTTGCAGGTGGAGTAGGGCATCATGGATGTTCTGGACGACCGTATCCGCTGGGTACAAGTGTTGCATAGTCTGAAGGGCACTCAGGGAGTCAGAACAGATGAGGAACTTAAGACTGGGAACACATCTCATCTGCTCCAATGCCCGCAAGATCGCAAACAATTTGGCATCAAAGATGGTAAACGCCGCAGGAAGCCGTAACTTGACGACTCGATCAAGGAAAACAACAGCACAACCAACAGAGTCCCTCTGTTTAGAGCCATCCGTAAATACTGGTACATGGTCGGGATGCTGGTTTCAAATATCATAAAATAAGGAGGTAAAAACAAACGCAGGAGTGCAGCTCCTCCGGTACTCCGACAAGTCTAAAAGGACGCTGGGCCTCTGCAGCAACCAGGTAGGCAGGCGAGTAAAACCTTGTCGTTGGGGGACCACACGCTCCACACCAAGGGACTCAAGCAAATGCTTGGCACGAATCCCAAATGATCTTGTTGCCCTGGGACGACTGGAAAAGAGACGTTCCATAGACGGTTGGGCAACGGTATGGTACGCAGGGGAGGTAGGACAGGCAAGGAATTGACACACCTGTCGCACCATGAGGAGTTTCCACCAGATGGCGAGCGGCGGTTCCCCTGCCTCAGCACACAGGCTGGGGATGGGACTGGTACGGAAGGCACCAGTGGCCAGCCTGATACCCTCATGGTGTACTGCGTCAACAGCAGATACGAAGGCCTTGCTGACCCATACACGGTGCAACCATAGTCAAGACGCGATCGAACGAAAGCCCTATAAAACTGCAGCAGACGTGCCAGATCTGCTCCCCAGGACCGATGGCTCAGACTCTTCAGGGCCCGCACCTTGAGGTCTTTAAGGTGAGGCAACCACGACAACTTGGAATCAAAAGTGAGGCCCAGGAACCTCACAGTGTCTCTAAAAGGAAGAATGTGTCCCTCAGACGCAATTCAGGGGAGGTGAAAAGGCGTCGAGATCGATTACAATGAACACACACACATTTGTCCGCAGAAAAGGTAAAACCCGTCTTCGCAGTCCATGCCTCTAATCGCTTTATCGTAAGCTGGAACTGCCGACTAGCAGTGACAAGACTGGAGGAAGAACAGAAAACAGCAAAATCGTCCACAAACAAGGAGAACTGGGCAGGACTCCGGATAGTGGACGTGATACTGTTAATGGCGACGGCAAAGAGGGTGACACTTAAAACGCTTCCCTGAGGAACACCATTCTCCTGCACGTACAAATCAGATAGCACATTACCAACCTGATGTCGAAAGAGGCAGTGGGAAAGAAAGGACCAAATGAAGATGGGGAGACGGCCACGAAAGCCCCACTCATGGAGTTGATTAAGGATAAGGCGGCGCCAAGTAGTGTCATTCGCCTTATTAATGTCAAAGAATACACCTAGACAATGCTGGTTACGTAGGAAGACCTGCTGGATGGCCGCCTCAAGCAGGGTCAACTTGTCTATAGTTGCACGACATCTCCGAAAGCCACAATGAGAGGGGCTAAGGAGCTGCCTGGTCTCGAGCAGCCAAACCAGGCGACGGTTGACCATGCGTTCCAACGTCTTCCCGACACAGCTCGTCAAAGCAATACTTCGATAACTACTGGGATGCGTTCGGTCCTTCCCCAGTTTGAGGACAGGAATCAAAATCGCCTCCCTCCATGAGTCAGGGTACGTGCCGGATAACCATACCATATTAAAACAATTGAGGAGAACTTCCTTGGATGGTAGCAACAAGTGCTGCAGCATGCTGTACCGGATTTGATCATGACCAGGCGTAGTATGATGAGCCACAGAAAGCGCCGAATCCAGTTCCCACATTGTGAAGGGGCAGTTGTAGGGTTCAGAATTTGGAGACCGGAAGTCCAAGTGACCCCTCTCGATGGCAGTGCGGTAGCGGCAGAAATCTGGATCACAGTTAATAGTGGCGGTAGATTCCGCAAAATGCACGGCCAGTGTCTGGGCAATGTCTCTCGGCGCCGTGAGGAGACATCCATGATGCAGCAATGCCGTGACAGGTAGTTGGCTGAGCTTCCCGGAAATCCTCCTGATGGCTTCCCATACTTTCGTAGAATTAGTGGAGCGAGAGATGGAGTTCAAGAACGATTGCCGTCGTTTGCTCTCTTTAATCACTCGCCGCGCTTTGGCCCTTGCCACCCGATAGGCCGCAAGATTGTCAGCTGAGGGACGGCACTTGAAGCGGCGCAGAGCTGCACAGCGGGCTCGGATGGCTGAGCGGCACTCAGTGGTCCACCAAGGGACAGGACGCCTCTTGGGATGACCGGATGACCGTGGGATTGACAATTCAGCCGCATGGGAGATCATGGCTGTAACGTGGTCTACCCATTCGTGGACGCTGGCACGGTGTTCCAAAACAGCCAGTTGGCTGAAAAGTGTCCAGTCAGCTCTGCAGAGGTGCCACTGAGATGGCATTGGTAATGCCGCAGCCTCATCCAGGAGGCGAATCCAAAGGGGGAAGTGGTCACTAGAATAGAGGTCAGCAACAACCTCCCACAGACCAGAATCCACGAGTGCTGGAGAGCAAAAGGAAAGGTCAATAGCCGATGACGACCCGGAAGCAGTACAGAAATGAGTGGGAGCACCAGAGTTGAGGATGCAGAGTTCTTCAGACATCATGAGGCTTTCCAGAATGCGACCCCTGGGGCAAGTAGTCGGAGAGCCCCATAAGACATTATGAGCATTGAAGTCCCCCAGAAGAAGAAATGGGCGGGGGAGTTGGCTAATAAGGTCTGTGAGAGCCTCAGAGTCTATCGCATCCTGAGGTGGTAAGTAAACTGAACACACTGTGAGCCTCCGACCCACAAGAAGGTCAACTGTAACTGCTTGCAAGTCTGTTACGAGAGGGAGCTCAGATGAGGGGTGCATGTCACGGAGAAAAACCGCAACACCACCCTTTGCCCTTTCCCCCATCAGCTCGTCTTTTCGATATACGGTATAGCCCCATAAAGAAGGAGCATCAGTGGCCCGAAAATGTGTCTCTTGGAGACGTAAGCACAAAGGGCACTCTCATACAAGGAGTTGTAATTCGGCCACATGCGTCCTGAACCCATTCAGGTTCCACTGTAATATGGGAGCCAGTAATCAGGGTGGCTGAATTTTCACCCTGCCTCTGTGCTTTGAAGGAGAGCCTGTACTGGTCAGAGATTTATTCTTGGGGCAAGAAGATCACCCCCGGTCGACATCAATGTCCATCAGCTCTGATGACGATCCACGGGAGATGTCAGACAGTACGATGGCCTCGTCATCGGACCGACCCTGACTAGTCTCCTCAGGTGGCAAAACCTTCACCTTCGGCGTCTTTGTCTTGGGGGCTTAGAATGCAGAGTCTTGTCAACAGTTGGAGCTTTACTCACCTGGGCAGAAGTCCCCAAATGGGAAGAGGCAGGAAGTACCCCAATGTCAGCAACCACAGCCTTGTCCGACGTTGCGGGGAGAGCCGCAGGTTGCAAAACAATCGCAGCAGCACAAGTGCACTGGCAAACGCAGGTATTAGTGCTAACACTAGCAACCTCCGTTTGCGTAGCAACAGTGGCCATTTGTACCGGTTTTTTCAGAGCTGAAACGAAAGATGTTGTAAACACCGGAGGTTGCATGGCCTTAAAGAGCTTCTTGGCCTCACCATAGGGGATGCGCTTAGATGTTTTAATCTCCTGTATCTTCCGTTCTTCGAGATAGATGGGGCAGACCCAGCTCCAGACAGGGTGACTCCCAGAGCAATTCACGCACTTCACAGGCGATGAACAATCGCCTCCTTCATGGGCAGGCTGACCACATTTACCACAAGTGGCTATCCCATTGCACCCCAACGTAGTATGCCCAAAGCGCTGACATTTAAAACAGCGCTTTGGGTTGGGGAAATATGGCCTTACTGGCAAACGTAAGAACCCCACTTTAACATGCTCTGGGAGTCTCGGGCAACTGAACGTGAGAATAAACGAGTCGGATTGACTAGGTCCCCATCGACTCGTTTCATAATATGCTGCACGTCAACAATACCTTCATCAGCCCACTCAGATTTTAACTCGTCTGTGGGGATATCCACCAAGTCCCTACATGTAACAACACCCTTACTATAATTCAAAGTGGAGTGGAGCTCGGTCTCGATAGTGTACTCTCCGAGACAGGTTGCTTTCTGAAGAGAAGCGACTTGACGGGAACTAGAAGTCTCAACTAACAGAGTCCCATTGCGCAGTCGCTTCACAGACTTCAGTGTTCCCTCAAGACCCTTGTGGATGTAAAAGGGAGAAACCCTCTCAAAGCTACCCTCCTTCCGTTTAATAATCAAAAACACATTCTGATTATCAGCACGTGCTCTGTTACGACAGTCTGATAAATCTCTAGCAACACCAGGCGCAGGAGGACTCACTGCACGAAGTCGCTTTCTCGATGGGGTGTGTTTTCCTACCAGTGGCCCACACAATCCACTGGTAGGGGGAAATGTAGAGGTCGAAGGGTGCATTGCGGTCCCACGAGCAGCTAGGGAACTAAAGGTCCGCTCAGACAGAGCCCCGCGTGCCTGAGTAAGCCGTATAAAACTGGGGTGCGGCAGGGGCCCCAGAGGTTGCCCGCTTGCGACTGTTCCACCCCAACAGCCATGCATCTCATAGGCGCGGAGCACACCGTAAGATTGAGGGGTTTTCATAGAGGTTGGCCTTCCTCGCAATCCAGGCGGTCAAGCCAATGTTTCCATTCCCCGCAGCACGCAACATTCCACCGCCATACCATACGGTGGTCGCTGAAGCATGTCCCGGGGTTACGGGGACACGAGACTGGCGGCGCTGACCAGTCCCCAGCTCAGGACCCCGGGGTCGCCAAGCCCGTACTCAGCAAATGAATGCTGAGCCCCTCGGGGCGCCAGCACTCGTAAGACCTTCAGCATCACGTGGTATGAAGTACGTGCCACAGACTTCCTCGTGGACCTCGGGCCGATGCCACTCTACAGGGAACAAACAGCCGCGCCAGCGGGAGGATCGGGAGTTCGTCCGAGGGTCACTCCATGAGAAATGCACTCTATTTTTGTAAAAATACAGTTTTCATTCTGCATGTGTGAAAGTTTTACAGTGTGTAGATACATCCTTCCCGCTTGTTTTCATACCTAGTTCAACCTGTTCTCGCGAGTGGCATGTCTTCAAAATAGGTGCTACACTTGACGTTCGTCAGAAGCAACATGTTGTCATATAATTCCTGTGCTGTGAAAACGAGACAGTGGGAAACATCCACAAGAGGTTGAAAAAGGTGTATGGAGATGCTGCTATCGATCGCAGTACAGTTAGTTGGTGGGCGAGCAGGTTACGTGATGAAAGCTTATACGGCAATATTGATGATAATCCTCGCAGCGGCAGGCCTCCTACTGCACACACGCCAGACAATGTGCAGAGAGTTAACGAATTGGTGACTGCTGACAGACGCATATGTGACAACACTGAAGAAACTTCAAGCTCGACTGAGTCGTGTTGGACTACATCTGTAAAAGCAGGATGTTTTGCTGTTGCACGACAATGCACGGCCACATGTCAGTCAAAAAACCATTGAAGCGATCACAAAACTCGGATGGACAACACTGAAACACCCGCCTTACAGTCCTGACCTGGCTCCATGTGACTATCATCTCTTCGGGAAACTGAAAGACTCTCTTGGTGGAACAAGGTTTCAAGATGATGACTCCCTTGTGCACGCTGCCAAACAGTATTTTACCGTGCGGGTATACAGGCGCTGGTTCCAAGATGGCGTAAGGCAGTTGAGAGGGATAGAAATTATTTGGAGAAATGAAAATATTGTTCCTAAAGGATGTATCTACACACTGTAACATTTTCAAACATGTAGAATAAAAGATGGATTTAAAAAAAGATAGTGTGCATTTGTTCTGGAGTGACCCTCGTATATTGGTGTAAATAAGAAACACAGGAAGGGGAAGTAAAGGGAAAGGAGGGGTAAGAAATCATGACGATAAGGCGCACAGGGCATTGTGGTAATACAAGGGTGGAGGTAGAAAATTTGTGACAGACCGGGATTCGAACCAGAATTTACTGATTCTCACGAGCGGTTGCCGTAGCCGCTTCGGCCACCCGGACATGGTCCTTGCTCACTCAGATTTCCAATTTACGATCCCCAGTGCTAGAGAAAAGTCTGCAGCCGAGTGATTAACTTCAGGAGCACGACCTCCAGGGGCCGAATATCCTTTCTTTCCATGTAATTTCTATGACTGTGAAAACCGTTAATATTAAATGATTCATTTATTATTTCCGTAATCTTTATCCTGAGAAAAGGAGAAAAAATTTTCTTAATAAGAGTGGAAAAAGTGGATGCACAAGAAATTTCAGTCCAATAAGAATACTCATTTTATTTATATTATTTTATCTACATGCGCGGCAAGCAAATGTATTACATATGGAGCATTGTACGAGTCAGGATGATGATGATAATAGAAACATGGTAAACAGTAATTATTGCGACATACAGCACTTGCAACGAACTCCGAACCTTTGCATGTGCATAGTTTTTTGAGTGTGTCGATCGCTAAACAAATGTGAGATGCATTCGTAAGCGGTTCTCGGTCATCACACCATAACGCGGCGTATCACCCGTATCTGCTGTTGTAGTTGCGTGGCACTGAAATAAAAGACCGCTGGTAGCGAGATTCGATCCTCAGACATCGCGTTTATAAAACTAAGCGTCCCTCAGACATTGCGTTTATAAAACTAAGCGTTTACTCGCTTGGTAACTAGCCACCACACGAAGTATATAAGCACGCGTAAAATAAGCAAACTCTATTTTGTCGACAACGATTAAGAGTTGCGTCTTGTTTCTTACGTCTGTCGAAGTCCAGTTCGTGCCCTACACAGCCTGTCAATAGGAATCAAGTCGGTGAGGGGAAGTTCGTACGGTCGCCTCGTGAGCGTTAAGTCAGTCTCGACTCTTCAGAGTGTTTAGTAAAGTCAAATGGACAAATGTTGTAGTAATTGCATTTGCAACATTCACAATTCGAGATCTACAGACTTCCTATCTCACACAGCTCAGTGTCTTCGGCTGCTTCTTTTTTAATCAAGATTCATTTCTGTACAAATATGCCACGCTTGCTTAACTCAATCATAGCAGTGGAGAGCTACGACGAGGAGTGATTTTCTATACCAAACAAAGAGTTATTTTATGTAACTGTGTCTCTAACTTCTCACGCTATTCTTTTTCTTTTTTCAAGAATTTTCGTCATCTATGTGTTATTAATTTCAGTTTTTCTGGCGTGTTACACAACGTCGGTGTGCTCATTACCATGTGTCCCTGGAATGAGCAGTATGTCTAATGTAATCTGCAGTGTCGATAGAATCATAATGGACCAACATACTTTGCAAAACCACGCGAGCTGGGCGCCTCCCCAGTTGGCGCAGGTGCTGCGAGAGAGGGAATTTGTGTATAGTTCTGAACAACTGCATCGGTCTCTCGCAGACGTATGCACACAGTATTCTGTGCCCATTCACCAAATAAGAAAAGTGGAAGCAACTACGCGCAGCCGGTGCACTACTGAGGTGCAGGACTCACCTGGCGCTGCTGACCGACGCCTGGGACAGCCCGGTGACGCGCACGTTCCTGAACGTGATCCTGAGGTTGATGTTTTTGGTGCCGTCGCTGATCTCGATCAGCGGGACGTCCAGGGGGTCGACGGGCACCACGCCGAGCGAGGGGATGCCTGTGGGCACAGCAGCAGCCTGCCTCAAGGTCAGAGTACGAGCAGTAGTTACCTTATGTTGATTATCAACCCGAGGAAAGCACTCTGTAACTATGAAACTTTATAGCAGTCCTCTATACATTCACCCTTAAGTGCGTCTTGCTTTTTCTCAACTATGAATGACATTATGGAGATCTCTGTTGTAGAAATCAGTCTCAGAAATAATTCTCCGAGTATCTTCCACGCAACAGTTTCTTCAATAAAGAAAACAGAAATGCAGCAGTGGGTGCCATGTCGGGAAAATACGGGGAGTTACGCAGAATTTTGTAGCCCAAAGTAGCAACATTTCTGTTTTACACGTGTAGCGCAGTAGGACCAAACTGAGGAACAAATTGGCGTGGGCACGTAACGAGTGACTAAATGAAACTGACACCACAAAAGTAACAGTAGATAAAATGAATTTGGCAACGGCCTTGCCCCAGTGGATACACCGGTTCCCGTGAGATCACCGAAGTTAAGCGCTGTCGGGCTTGGTCGGCACTTGGATGGGTGACCATCCAGGCCGCCATGCGCCGTTGCCGTTTTTCGGGATGCACTCAGCCTCGTGATGCCAATTGAGGAGCTACTCGACCGAAAAGTACCGGCTTCGGTCAAGAATACCATCATAACGATCAGGTGAGCGGTGTGCTGACCCCATGCCCCTCCTATCCACATCCTCCTCTGAGGATGACACCTCGGTCGTATGGTCCCGATGGGCCACTTGTGTCCTGTAGATGGTTTTTTTTTTTTTAGATAAAATAAATTTACACAAATCCTAGGCAGACGACAAGCTGTGAGTACATACTAGCATCAGACATGTTTGTCTGTCTGTTTATAGACGCTGTCTTCACAATTACTAAACTAATTTTCATGGAGTTTTCAGGCTTAACTTGATCGTAGACAGGAGCAATATATAAGCTTTATTTCATCAAAATTGGAACACGAGAAAAGAAGATGTTTATTTGAAAGTTGTATCTAAAATAATCTGCTCAGCTTAGTAGTACCGATGTTTAATCATCGAGGCATAGTACACCAAAGAACCAATAAATAGCGCTGTTAGTCTTTTTTTAAGTCAGCGACAAATGTATTTTCTGAACTCTACGTCACTGATGGAATTAAGTGTCACAATCTTATCTTTACGAATAAAATCTAAGATTGAACTTATTAGGCTAGGATTTATAGATTTCGTCATTTGGATTTGCAGTTCCTTGTGTTCTCCGTTTTTTCAGTTAAAATTGTTGGATGTAACGTCCACCAGCTATACAAAACATCGTTTTTTCCAAGTTCCCAAACATGTTTCAGCACCTCTGTGCCATCATTAGTAGGTTTCTGTTTTATTTAATCTGTATTGTGAACATTTTTAATAAATGATTACAAAATTATGTGGATATATCGCGACAAACTAAATTACGTTTAGAGCATAAAGTGATAGGTTAACGACAAGCTGTGAGTACATACTAGCATCAGACATGTTTGTCTGTCTGTTTATAGACGCTGTCTTCACAATTACTAAACTAATTTTCATGGAGTTTTCAGGCTTAATTTGATCGTAGACATCAACATCGTCTGGTTGCAGCTGACAAGCTACCTGTAATAAATAATACACAAGTGGTTCTGAAAAACCATGCAAACCGAGTGTAAAGGAAGATTAAGTAGCGCCCTTTGGTTTTCAGCGATGAAAGCAGATTCTGCCAGCATGTAAGTGACGATCGACTGCGCGTACGACGTAGACCTCTTGAACGCTGTCTCGTCCAAGACACACTGCCCTACGCAGGCCTTATGATCTGACGTGCGATAAGCTACAACTCTTATTCATCTTTAGTGTTTCTGGAGGCGACGCTAACCAGCGCTCGGTACGTGAAGAATGTTGGTAGACCCGTCTTTTTGCCGCTCTTGCAACAGGAAAATGATGTGTTGTTCCAACAGGATAATGATCGACCACACACTGCCCGTGAACCTTACAGTGCTCTGCCCTGCATAATCTCCGGACTTGAGCACGCATGGGAGGACAAGAAGTGACTCGTGCAACTCGTCAGTCAACAACAGGTCGTATCCTGCGCGATCTACTGGATGCCAGAGTCAGCACCTGCATTGCCACTCGTGGAGACTACACCACGTACTGATGTGTGTGTCTCAGCATGATTCGATACCTGTTACCTCACTATCGCTTGTACTATTGATTTGTAAATGTAATCATTTCATGTACTCTACGTGCACTCTTGCAACAATAAATCTATTATTTTCCGGTAGTGTAGCACTTATCTTTTGTCTTTTTAAAAATAGGAGTTTTTCTTCTTTTTCCCAACTACAATTTTTATTTCCGGCCAGAGTTTTTTGGGTGTGTAGATCGACAGCTGATCTCGTCCAGCGGTGATATTGTCTAAAATGTTGGGAGCGACTGCAGAACAGGCGAGAAGCCTCGCTTCAGAGCGCAGCGGTGACTAGAAGTCCCGGAACTTGACTTTTGCTCACAAATGATTACGATTACACTAAAGTACCTCTAGGTGTCTCGCTACACACCCTTCTTCAATCAGGGTGGCAAGCGACTAACAAATGACTGCTTCGGTCCATCATTTTCGTGTTTCCGTGAGTTTGCAGCTTTATGGTTCAAATGGCTCTGAGCAGTATGGGACTTACATCTGAGGTCATCAGTCCCCTAGAACTTAGAACTGCTTAAACCTAACTAACCTAAGGACATCACACACATCCATTCCCGAGGCAGGATTCGAACCTGCGACCGTAGCGGCCTCGCGGTTCCACACTGTAGCGCCTAGAATCGCTTGGCCACACCGGCCGGCTGCAGCTTTATGCTGGTTGGTACGGAAGACCAGTGTGTCTGCATAAAGTTTTGTTTTAAACTTCGGAAAACAGCAGCAGAAACGCTCCTAATGTTGAAGAACGCATTTGGAAGTATGCACTTGGAGCCAACGCTTAGGTCAGACGCAGACTTGAATTGGAGTAAGCGTTTCAAAAACGGGCGAACATCGACTGATAATGATGATGAGCGTTCGTGAACTCGTATCACACCAGAAAATGTTCAGAATGTAAGTAATCTGATTCTGAAAATTGTAGACAGACCTCTGCAACACCTTGGGAATAAGTCGTAGATATGCGAGAAGAACTACCCATAAGAACGATTGCGGTGAAGTCTGCGCCACACCTCCCCAAGACATCAGAAGGAACACGCGTTACAACTTGCAGCGAAGATGATGCAAAATTTCTTTCAAAGATTGTCTCTGATGACGAAAATTGTTTTATAGCTAACATTCTCAAAATCACAGCAATCGCCACAGTGGAAGAATCCTTCACCTCGGCCAGACAATCTCGATATGTCAAGAGTAAAATTATGTCCATATAAGGACATGTCGGAAAAAACACCCACTATCGCATATCGTGTACATTACACAACACATTTTTATAAAATCAAAATGCTAGAAGTATGAACCATATGATCTCTCACTCAAGATGAAATTAATGTTGACAGGGCAAAACTGTGAAACAGAAGAAGATATTAAAGTGTAATCTTGGAGCGTATTAAACATAGTGAAGAAGACCGACTTCCACGATGCATTTCAAAAGTTGCAGAAGGGTTGGCATGGGCGTATTCGATCCAAAGATGACTACTGTAAACGTAATGATGCAGAATAAGAAGAAGGTAAGACGTATTAATTTTAAATGATGCTTGTGTGCAACATTGGATACGACCTTGTAGCCTGCGCACAACGCTTGCAGCTCCTTTAAGGAACTGATCACATTTGTGATCGGCTCAGCGGTTTTCACGCTCAGTACGTGATCTGCGATCTGCTTCCACAGAACAGCGTTAAGAATTTTTGCTTTTGCGTTTTTATTTAAATTACTTTGAGGTCCGATGTTTTGACGTTGCGGCAACAAGTAATGTACGCAGCCAGCCGCCAGAATGGTCCACTCTTCATAGTGATATAAAATCATTTTAAAGTCTTTGTCTCATACAAAATAAGCTTAAGAATTCTGAAATTGACGAATGATATAGAACCGATAGCCTTTCTAAACACGCCAGAAAACAGTTCTTAACTTAAATTAGGGCTAGAGTTATATTTTATTTACTTATTTATTTATTTTTTGTAAGTACTGAAATTTTCCCGTCTTGTGTCTCTGAATCTGTTGACCTCAGTGAAACACAATTTTCTTTTGTTGATTACAATAAACTACGTATATTGGTACTGGATCTTTTAAAGTTTTGTAAAGCACTGCGTTTGGTATCTGGTAAAACAAAACTGGCCCAGAAAATTTTGCTTGCGCCATAAGATAGGCAACACAACTTACTTAAGTGCATGAAGTACATCTTAAGGTGCACACCAGTTTTATTTTGTCCACCCAGTGTAAGCTACGGAAAACTGAAAAAATCATCACAAAAAGTATGAAGTTTGAAGTGACTGTTTGCTACAAACACCACGTAAAAAGTTTGAAATTCTCCCATGATAGGCACCTGTGGACTGTCCAATCAGTGCTGGAACTTGCTCTTTATTGAAATGTGTCTAATCTTCGCATTAAGTACACTTTGCTACATGAAATCTGTCAGCCGCAACGAATGCTTTGTGCAGCAGAATGGTAACACATAGGGAGCCGACAGCACCAGTTGGTTCATTGCTGGTGGTTGCATGTTAGCCAGCTATAGCTATCAATAACCAACTACTTCTCTCTCGTCACTGTTTTGTGAAAATTTGATGTTCCAGTAGACCCATCCGTTTTTCAATTTCTTTCAATGTGTTTGTGTAGGTAAAGTGTGAAAGGTGCTACGTTTCCTTGATGTACTTTCAGGAGAGCTCTCCAGCTGTGTGCCCAGATGCTGCTGATCCTTCAAGTATGCAGCTGTCAGCATTTTATAGGGAGTAAGTAAACTGTCAAGGGAGGTTTTCCACGTCTGGAATTGGCACCTCACTTTAACTTCAATGTGTTCCCCGCTGCTCCACGAAGGCATACACGCAACAGCAGTGAGCGGACCAAAAGTAGGGATGACCCGGTAGGTGTCTCACCTGCGGCCACCAGCTTGACGACCACGGCCACCGCCTTCTTTAAACAGTCGTTCACGTCGGGGCTGTCCCTCTTGCAGACTGGGTAGTCAGGAGCTGGAACCAAACGCACAATGATAATTAAACTAAAGTAAGCAGGCAAGTATCAATGTGGTCGACAGATAAAGACAAACACACATACGCACAGTACTACAGTGTTACAGTTACTTGGACCTCGAAGCATGGTGCATATCAATATATTTCACATCAACAAATAATGCCAGAGGTGAAAGTAGTAACACTCAGAAATCCTAGCACTGTCCGTGATCGAACGCGAGACCTCCGGATTCACATACTAACTTTAACATCTTATTGCCTCTCATGCTGTCTGCCCAAACATGACTTGTGCGGCTAGTTCCCCACGCTATGGTGCTAAAAGTTTTGCTAAAGCGTGTAATACTTCTCTTCAGCGTAACATAATGACCACGATTTCTCTTCCAAGCGTCAAATAAACCCCCTTTTCAAAACAGATGTACGATATTTCTTCCAAAACAAGCAGGAAACCTCTTGCAAAGCCTTAGGAACTCTTCTTCTAATGTAAATCAGTGTTAAAGGTCAGTGGTTCTAATAAATGATTACAGCAATCCATATTTCAATGAAGAAGTGTAAATTGATTTGGTCACATTTCAACTCTAAAGCATAAGAAATGAGAACTTTAGTTTCCTTTAAATACTACACTCAGTGAAGAGACAAAATTTACATTCTGCAGTTGTTGACAAAACCGAGGGTTCTTCGTTTTAGATTGAAGAAGAAGGAAGCCTTTAAGAAAAACAGTGACACAATGGCTGATGAAAGTCAGGCCAAACAAGACACCTATGGCGAGCGAAGTGCTTCATGGCACGCAGGTGGCCCTAAAAATAAAGTAAAAGAGAAAACTCGGTCTGGTAAACAGGCCTGCCTTCTTTGTCCTATAAGAGGATCATTGTTTGTTTCAGAAGAGGAGCAATGGCCATTCGACGAGAGTACTCTTGTCTGGTTTTTAGTAGAGTCTTGTTAATTTCAGAAAAAAAGACTTGTCTGTTGTAAGAGACTCACACTCTATAGTAAACAAGTCTTTTTTTGATGTGTGTATAATACGATATGACATAAGCGAACGAGAATAAGCGAAGTAGACTAATTTTAGGGTCGAACGATCACTTACTTCAGGTATCCTTCGAATATTAAAGTCTTTGAACAAGATCCTGAACGTAGGCTTTCCACGACACTTTATTATCTGTCTGAACACGTAGACATTTGAACTGTTCAGCTTCACTCATGGTATGCCCATTCTGTGAAATTAAAACGTCGGGTTTTGTTAAATTGTGTATTAAGAAACTGTAAAACCTGAGTCTTACTGTGATTTAGCGTTAGTTTATTTTCTACAAGCCATGAACTTATGAACTGCACTATTTGACAGAGAACCAGTGTTGCACACAACATCCTTTACTACCAAGCTAGCGTCATCAGCAAACAGAAATGTTTTAGAATTACATGTAATACTAGAGGGCATATCATTTATATGAATAAGGAACAGGAGAGGCCCCAACACTTATCGCTGAGCCCCCCCCCCCCCCTAATTTAACAGTGCCTCACTCAGACAGCACATCACAGCCATACTCAACACTATCAACAACGTCCTTTTGCTGTCTGTTGTTAAAGAGGTGAACCGATTTTGAGCTATTCCCCATATTCCATAATGGTCCATCGCCGGTAGATTAAAAATCGAGAACTGGAGAGGTAAGCATATGTTGAGTGGTGCCTTACAAACAAACACAAAATATTATTTGATGAAACAAAGGTTTTGTCCAGGCTCCAGCATACTTGGATTCTGTAATTAAAGAGGCTGTGGAAATAAGAATTAGTGAGGACAACTTCAACCACGATAGCGGATATAATCTCAACGGTGCGTGGAAGCGAGCTCTCGATGCAGAGAGGAACCAGAGATATTCATCTCAATGTTTACGCTACGACGGGAGCGGTGGTGCCACCAGCGCTGACGTCGTCACCATCTGTTACGGCATTACCTGATTTCTGACCAATCAGACGACGTCTGTGGGCTGTATAAGGCTGCCACAGCAACCGTTTCCTGACGAAGGCGACGAGGGTGATTCTCAAAAATTCGAGGTTTTACTCTGAATTCTTACTGTTTGAGAGGTTGCGATCTTGTTCAAGTGTGACTAACAGACGAAGTAGAGGGATTTCAGGATTGCGTTGCTAGTATCGTATCATGCCTGTGTAGCCCAGACGGAATTATGTTATGTACTGAACTTAAAGACCAGCTGTTGAAAGAGTAGCAGCATTGTACCTGCCCCGATAGCCGCGCCCCTGAAAACACACGCTTCCGGACTGGTGGAAACGCGCCAGTCCCGGGTCGAATCCGACAAGCAGGTTAACGACAAGAGCCGGTGAGTCGTGGTGTCTGGATGTGATTTTTAGGCGGTTTCACACACCTCACTTGGTGAATATCGGTCTGATACCGACGTTTCCCGTTACACTGAGGTGACAAAAGTCATGGGATGCGACCTAATATCGTGTCGGAAGTCATTTTTCCCGGCATAATGGAGCAACTCCATGGGGCATAGACTCAACGAGTTGTCTGAAATCCCCTGCAGAAATAATGAGCCGTCCGTAATTGCCAAAGTGTTGCTTGTGCAGGATTTTGCGCACGAACTGACCTCTCGATTATATCCCCCAAAAGTTCGATGGGATTTTTGTTGGGCGATTGAGTGGCCAAATCATTCTGTTGTACTGTCCAGAGTGTTCTTCAAACCAATCACGAACAATTGTGACCTGGTGACACGACATCGTTGTTTGCGAACATGAAGTCCATAAATGGCTGCAAATGAATCATTTCCAGTTAATGATCGGTTCAATTGGACCAGGCAGAACATTCCATGCAAACACTGCCCACACCATTATAGAGCCACCACCAGCTTGAACAGTAGTGCCTTGTTGACAACTTGAGTTCATCGCTTCGTGGTGTTTGCGCCACACTCGAACCCTACCATGAGCTCTTACCAACTGAAATCCTGTCTCATCTGACCAGGTCACAGTTTTACAGTCGTCTGGGGTCCAACCAATATGGTCACGAGCCCAGGAGAGCTGCTGCAGGCGATGTCGTGCTGTTAGCAGAGGAACTGGCGTCGGTCGTCTGCTGCCACACCCCATTAAAGCCAAATTTCGCAGCGCCGTCCTAGCGGATACGTTAGTCCCACGTTCAACAGTGATTTCTGCGCTTATTTCACGCAGTGACAACTCTACGTAAACACCGCTGCTCGTTAAGTGACGGCCGTCGGTGGTTACGTTGTCCTTGATGAAAATTAATGCCTGAAATTTTATTATTCTCGGCACATTGTGGACACTGTGGACCTAGGTATATTGAATTCCCTGACGATTTTTAGAATGAAATGTCGTATGCGTCTAACTCCAACTACCATTCTAGGTTCAAAGTCTGTTAACTTCCGTCGTGCGGCCACAATCACGTCGGAAATGTTTCCGTGTGAAAAGAATACAAATGACAGTTCCGCGAATGCACTGCCGTTTTATTTCTTGTGTACGTGTTACAACCGACAGCTGTACACCAGCTTATGGTACACCATGACTTTTGTTACCTTGATAAGAACGTTACGCAAACATTTAGAAAACTTCCTCAAATTTTGACACAGAGTTTACTCTTAACGTAGACAGATGCGGTTTACTGATGTCATCCTAGGAGGGGGTGAATTGGGGACTGATGGCCTTAGATGTTTATTCTCTTTATATCCTCTGTTAACAGCAGACAGATTCTTCTCTCTCTCTCTCTGTTTCTCTTCGTGGCGTTGTTCCAGAAGAAGACAGTTGAATAAATTTATGACACCAGCAGCTCACGTAGACTGTGGCAAATATCTATTGCCTACATCGCATATCTCGTGATCTCACGTAGTGACGATGACAATAAAAAAAGAGAAATTAAAGAACTAACGGAAACTTAAGGACTAATGTTGGCACGCGCCGTGTATTAATCAGATATGAAGATTAGCTGTAAAAAACATGTTGCATCACAGATGGCGTAATCTCCTCCTTCCGTTGTCAATATGTAACTAGATACTAGATTTTGCAGGTTTTGTTCGACATGTTTCTGCCAGGTACTTTGCCTGTTATTCTCTAGTGACATTTTCCTTCTGGTAACAAGCTATTGCATAATATAAACTGCTCACGTCCCGCAGAACTGGTTGTGAAGGCTGCTGTCGGCGACAGGTGGGACTCTTCCGTGGCGACTGGAGAAAACGAAAGCGACGTAGCAAAGCTAATAGCTGGGTACACATCAGCAGGTTGCGAAGCTGCTGTCTAGGAGTGCCTCAGAGCCTTCATGCACACTTTTACTGATCTACCACAAGGCTCCAAGTTGGATTCGCTAATATTCCCATTGTACGTAAATAAACCTACATCATACACCGGTGAAACAGCAGTAATATTTGTTATCTATGCGGGAGTCAAAATCAAGTACACCAAAAAAGTTTTAAGGAAACAGAGATAGCTAATTACGTATCCAATGAGAAAATATGATTGCCCTGAACATCTAATGCAACACATTTTTTCTCTGATAGCAGTTTAGTTTTATTCAGGATTCCAACACACCATATTATCCCCACTTTTTTGCTACAAACCATATTATTCAGCATTGTCTCCGTTCAATGCGACGACCTTACTCCATATTACCGGGAGTGCCTGTATGCCTGTCGACGACGGACCCAAAATCTTGCTGCATCAATGATCTCCCATGTTCCACACAGCACTTACCGTGGAATGCATCCTTCATTGGGCCAAACAGATGGGAGTCGGGAGGTGCGAGATCTGGACTGTAGGGTCGATGAGGAAGAAGAGTCCAATGAGGTTTCGTGAGCTCCTCTCGGGTTTCCAGAATAGAGTGAGGCCTTCTGTTGTCACGGAGATGAAAAAGTTCGCTAGCATTTTTGTGGAGTCGTTTCTTCAGTTTCCTGAGGGTAGCACGATACACTTCACAGTTGATCGTTGCACCATGATGGAGGACGTATGATGTATCATGCAGCGTAACTTGCTGTGACAGTGCGAGAGAGAGACAAAGATATTGTTTATTACTCTGTGGCGGTCAGCGCTCACATAATTATTCTTAGGATATAGAGTTTTTTGTTCTTGTTAAGAGTAATTTTAGGAGAGGAGAGCCATTCTTGTGATGTAAAAAATCGACGCCATTGAGAGTTTTTGATTCACATTGTAAAATATAAGTGCATATGGAAGGAAATCAGTTAATAGAACAATAAAATATTGTTCATTTCAAGAAGGTACGTCTTATTATACACCCAGCGATATACTGCTATTTTGATTTACTAATAAACAACAGCTGAGAACAGTTCCGACGGGAGCGTTCAGTTCTAGTGAAATAGTTCGATGTTTTCTTCGGAAAAGAAGTCACTTCATGGATCATTCAAATCCACAATAGTAACTGGACATTTCTCAGAACTGAAAGCAATCCGATTGCTATGCAACAGAGCCCCGAAGAATATTTCTCCGTACTTTGGTTACCACTTTCAGCTCAATACGGTATCTGCAGCATCTGGAGCAGATTTCTAGAACAGCGGAAGCGTGTAATCACTATTAGTTTCACACACCGCCCTGTGTACGCTGTATGTATTTACCCACAACAGTGAACATACAGTTACTCACACACATAGAAAGACAAATACTAGGTGGTGTGGGGAAACATTTCAGTATAAAGGCCCTGTAGAGCTAAACAGTAATTAGCCTAGTAATAAATGGAGTCTTTATAGATGTCTACCGTTAGACAGGACACGATCCTGATACAACACTCATAGTGAACCTGCAATATAAATATGTTAGTAATTTAGTAATTAATGTTTCATTGTGTGTATATATGTCTAGTTTTATAGAGTAACTACATTATGGTCCTTTGTATGTTTCATGCTAACTGAACGTGCGGGAGTATCTTGTGAAGAGAACGAGTGCGCCGTCCCAGCAGTCGAGCAGAAACTTCAAAAAGGCCATAACATTTGAGTTACTAGCTTTCTGGAGCATTTATGCATTTAGTGACCTTTCATCTATTAATTTTCTAAGTATAAATAGTGTTGCTATATTACTTTTACTAGAATTCCAGTATTTCAGTAGATATAGTAAGACAATATTTTATGTGTTATCTATGTACTGTGTTCGTGTCACATTGTAAAGTGTACATTAACAGCATTAGAACATTAACGTTTTTTGCGTGTGTAAAAGTTCAATAGTCACTTTTGTAGGACTTATTTAGAGGAGAAACTGTCAATTGCTCATTTACATGGTGATAACTAGATCTATGTTCAAAGCCAGTAAGCAAGCACGCATCACAATGCCACCAAATGAATTAAATAGTGTGAATGCATTGTCAACTAGTGCCACAGAATTTAATACCGCCGTAGTTAGCGATATGTCGATTACGGCTGAGCAACCAGCAATAATTAATGCGCTCACGCCGTCGACACAAACGGTTGCTATTTCCGACATTCATATGTCGAAAGAAGTCCAGAGAAATATGCAGCAACCAACAAAAAACATGAATTTCATCTCTGACACAGACGCGTGCGAAAACGAAATGACTGTACCGAAAATTGTGTCGGTACAATCCTCATTAAGCCCAGTGCAATCGCCAATTGCTGAGAATACCGATTTGTTATCCCAGCTGATGTCAACTTTGACTGTCATAACACAAGGGATTAAGGCATTGGAAACTACGCAATCCACTTTTGCAAATGACATGAATCGTAGATTCCAAGTATTGGAGAGTGCGCAATTTAATTTGGCTCAGGAGCAATCTAATAAACTAAAAGAAATAAATGATAAGATTACTGAAAAATTCCAGAGTTTGGAAACAAAGCAGAGTCACTTGATTACCAGTCAGGCACAACTCATAGTTACACCAAGAACAACAGTATCAGGAATTAAGAAACAAATACAAAGACATCTTATGTCGTCAAGATACACTAAATCATCTAGTGCAGGAAGTTATTCATGTACAGAACACTATTGCGCAAGACGTGAATACAATTAAGCACGATAACGAGCAAGCTGTCATTGAGCTTACTCGGAGGATAGACACTCTCAGTCTCGAAGGCGAGAAACACATAGAGAAACGTTTCAATGAACATAAGATCGCATTCTCTAAGGACATTGAAGATTGGGCGAAAGAGCAAACCGAGACAGTGCGAAATTATGTTGACAAAACCTTGAAAGAAACGGTTTCTAACGGGCAAGTTAACAACGAAGCTGCACAAGAACAACTTAAAGCAGAAGTTAAGGAGATTAAGGAGAATATAGGAGATGAATTTCCTGCTTGGAAAGCAAAGATAGAAAATACATTAAAAGCATGCCATCAAGGTCTAGTTAATACTAGAGGGGCACATACTACTTGCAGTTTATCAAAGGAAGACATTGTTGTTGTTGTTGTTGTGGTCTTCAGTCCTGAGACTGGTTTGATGCAGCTCTCCATGCTACTCTATCCTGTGCAAGCTTTTTCATCTCCCAGTACCTACTGCAACCTACATCCTTCTGAATCTGCTTAGTGTATTCATCTCTTGGTCTCCCCCTACGATTTTTTACCCTCCACGCTGCCCTGCAATACTAAATTGGTGATCCCTTGATGCCTCAGAACATTTCCTACCAACCGATCCCTTCTTCTGGTCAAGTTGTGCCACAGACTTCTCCTCTCCCCAATCCAATTCAATACTTCCTCATTAGTTATGTGATCTACCCATCTAATCTTCAGCATTCTTCTGTAGCACCACATTTCGAAAGCTTCTATTCTCTTCTTGTCCAAACTATTTATCGTCCATGTTTCACTTCCATACATGGCTACACTCCATACGAATACTTTCAGAAATGACTTCCTGACACTTAAATCAATACTGGATGTTAACAAATTTCTCTTCTTCAGAAACGCTTTCCTTGCCATTGCCAGCCTACATTTTATATCCTCTCTACTTCGACCATCATCAGTTATTTTGCTCCCCAAATAGCAAAACTCCTTTACTACTTTAAGTGCCTCATTTCCTAATCTAATTCCCTCAGCATCACCCGACTTAATTAGACTACATTCCATTATCCTTGTTTTGCTTTTGTTGATGTTCATCTTACATCCTCCTTTCAAGACACTGTCCATTCCATTCAACTGTTCTTCCAAGTCCTTTGCTGCCTCTGACAGAATTACAATGTCATCGGCGAACCTCAGAGTTTTTATTTCTTCTCCCAGAATTTTAATACCTACTCCGAATTTTTCCTTTGTTTCCTTTACTGCTTGCTCAATATACAGATTGAACAACATCGGGGAGAGGCTACAACCCTGTCTTACTCCCTTCCCAACCACTGCTTCCCTTTCATGTCCCTCGACTCTTATAACTGCCATCTGGTTTCTGTACAAATTGTAAATAGCCTTTCGCTCCCTGTATTTTACCCCTGCCACCTTTAGAATTTGAAAGAGAGTATTCCAGTCAACATTGTCAAAAGCTTTCTCTAAGTCTACAAATGCTAGAAACGTAGGTTTGCCTTTCCTTAATCTTTCTTCTAAGATAAGTCGTAAGGTCAGTATTGCCTCACGTGTTCCAGTGTTTCTACGGAATCCAAACTGATCTTCCCCGAGGTTGGCATCTACTAGTTTTTCCATTCGTCTGTAAAGAATTCGTGTTAGTATTTTGCAGCTGTGACTTATTAAGCTGATAGTTCGGTAATTTTCACATCTGTCAACACCTGCTTTCTTTGGGATTGGAATTATTATATTCTTCTTGAAGTCTGAGGGTATTTCGCCTGTTTCATACATCTTGCTCACCAGATGGTAGAGTTTTGTCAGGACTGGCTCTCCCACGGCCGTCAGTAGTTCCAATGGAATATTGTCTACTCCGGGGGCCTTGTTTCGACTCAGGTCTTTCAGTGCTCTGTCAAACTCTTCACGCAGTATCGTATCTCCCATTTCATCTTCATCTACATCCTCTTCCATTTCCATAATATTGTCCTCAAGTACATCGCCCTTGTATAGATCCTCTATATACTCCTTCCACCTTTCTGCTTTCCCTTCTTTGCTTAGAACTGGGTTTCCATCTGAGCTCTTGATATTCATACAAGTCGTTCTCTTATCTCCAAAGGTCTCTTTAATTTTCCTGTAGGCGGTATCTATCTTACCCCTAGTGAGACAGGCCTCTACATCCTTACATTTGTCCTCTAGCCATCCCTGCTTAGCCATTTTGCACTTCCTGTCGATCTCATTTTTGAGACGTTTGTATTCCTTTTTGCCTGTTTCACTTACTGCATTTTTATATTTTCTCCTTTCATCAATTAAATTCAATATTTCTTCTGTTACCCAAGGATTTCTACTAGCCCTCGTCTTTTTACCTACTTGATCCTCTGCTGCCTTCACTACTTCATTCCTCAAAGCTACCCATTCTTCTTCTACTGTATTTATTTCCCCCATTCCTGTCAATTGCTCCCTTATGCTCTCCCTGAATCTCTGTACAACCTCTGGTTCTTTTAGTTTATCCAGGTCCCATCTCCTTAAATTCCCACCTTTTTGCAGTTTCTTCAGTTTTAATCTACAGGTCATAAGCAATAGATTGTGGTCAGAGTCCACATCTGCCCCTGGAAATGTCTTACAATTTAAAACCTGGTTCCTAAATCTCTGTCTTACCATTATATAATCTATCTGATACATTTTAGTATCTCCAGGGTTCTTTCATGTGTACAACCTTCTTTCATGATTCTTAAACCAAGTGTTAGTTATGATTATGTTGTGCTCTGTGCAAAATTCTACAAGGCGGCTTCCTCTTTCATTTCTGTCCCCCAATCCATATTCACCTACTATGTTTCCTTCTCTCCCTTTTCCTACACTCGAATTCCAGTCACCCATGACTATTAAATTTTCGTCTCCCTTCACAATCTGAATAATTTCTTTTATTTCATCATACATTTCTTCAATTTCTTCGTCATCTGCAGAGCTAGTTGGCATATAAACTTGTACTACTGTAGTAGGTGTGGGCTTCGTATCTATCTTGGCCACAATAATGCGTTCACTATGCTGTTTGTAGTAGCTTACCCGCATTCCTATTTTCCTATTCATTATTAAACCTACTCCTGCATTACCCCTATTTGATTTTGTGTTTATAACCCTGTAGTCACCTGACCAGAAGTCTTGTTCCTCCTGCCACAGAACTTCACTAATTCCCACTATATCTAACTTCAACCTATCCATTTCCCTTTTTAAATTTTCTAACCTACCTGCCCGATTAAGGGATCTGACATTCCACGCTCCGATCCGTAGAACGCCAGTTTTCTTTCTCCTGATAACGACATCCTCTTGAGTAGTCCCCGCCCGGAGATCCGAATGGGGGACTATTTTACCTCCGGAATATTTTACCCAAGAGGACGCCATCATCATGTAATCATACATTAAAGCTGCATGCCCTCGGGAAAAATTACGGCTGTAGTTTCCCCTTGCTTTCAGCCGTTCGCAGTACCAGCACAGCAAGGCCGTTTTGGTTATTGTTACAAGGCCAGATCATTCAATCATCCAGACTGTTGCCCTTGCAACTACTGAAAAGGCTGCTGCCCCTCTTCAGGAACCACACGTTTGTCTGGCCTCTCAACAGATACCCCTCCGTTGTGGTTGCACCTACGGTACGGCTATCTGTATCGCTGAGGCACGCAAGCCTCCCCACCAACGGCAAGGTCCATGGTTCATGGGGGGAGGAAGACATTATTCCTGATGAAACCAGTGAAACCGAATCCATGCAACAATATCCATGTATTGGTGCATATTGACGTAATCAACCTGAAACAAATTATCGAGATTATCATTCGCCGCGAAGTAGCCACCAGAATACACCTGTGACTATGAATGAAGAAAAAATGCTTAAATATCGTCAATTCCAGATATTTATTCCCGAAAGGAAGTCGATCAATCCCGTGGTATTTATCAAGCAATTTAAAGGGATATTGCCGCGAATGTGGACTGAGCAACAAAAAATTATGTACGTTGCAGGATTCATACATGGAGATGGATCGATGTGGGCGTCAGAAGCATCCGATTGGTGTCAAGATTATGACCAATTTGAACGCGCTTTCTTGCACAAATACTGGAATAAGGGAGTACAAGAAAGACTACGTAAGGAAGTTTTTGACCCACAACCTTTTTCTTTCAAAAATGGATCTTTAAGAAAGTATTTCGTGAAGTATATAAATAAAAGCAAATACTGGAATGAACCAATCCCGACGCAGGATATCATTCGAATATTAAAGGGCAAACTTCCACTTGAAGTTAAGGAAAAACTTCTACATGTGCCTGAATAACATGCGGAAGATTTTCTAGCCACATTGGATTCAATAGACATTCTGTTCGAAGAATCACGTGTGCGCTATAACCAGCCAAGTTACCAACCTAACAAATACAATAGTAACAACAAACAGTATGGCAACAAACCTTTTGCACACAATTCACCAAACCCACAGGTGAATTATTTCCAGAAAAATGTGAAATTTGGTAACGAAAATCCCGACCAGTGTAATCATGACCAAAATGTGAACAAACATATAAACGGAAATGGAGGAAGAATAATAAGAAGAGGAAAGGATACTATCAAGAAGGGAATTATCAGCAAAAACGCCGATATCAGCAACCAACCCAAGAATATCACAACCAACCACAAACTTCAGGTTGGGTACCAAATGATAATGCAAATGAATGGCGAAATCAACCACCAATAATAACCGACGTAACGGAGCAGATATCTACTAATAATGGACAATCGTCAAACTGAACTCGACTGTCAGAAGCCCCGACGGTGCAGTCGAGGAAGTTTTCAGGGGCGAAAATTCGAGCGTCAAAATTTTTCCGGTACAATGAAGGTAGATTATTAATAGAAGAAAATTCAGCAGGATATGATGCCTTGTCAAGATGAACATATCACTGTACCTGTTGCGAAAATTCAGGCGGCGATTGAAGGCATTACTGTGCAAGTTACTTTAGATACAGGAACAGCAGTAAATGTCGTTTCTGAGAAGTTATTTCAAAGAATACTTCAGAAAGCAAATCCACCGATTTTTCCTGTTCAATGTTGTAGAATTGTAGGTCCTACTGGTCATAAGTCTTCTCAGGTTAAAGTGCAGACTCAACTCCAGTTAGATATAGGAAATGTAGCTATAAATTGCACGTTCCTTGTAATAGGAAAATTGGTTGAGGACTGTATCCTGGGTATAGATGAATTTAGAGAGAGAAATTGACATATCGATTTTTCTCTAGGCCGTGCCAGTTTTACAATAATGGATCAGAAACATCAAGTGAATCTTCTCAGGGAATATAGTACCCATGGAAAGTATTGTCAGGGACGAAAGCTGCAAATAAAGTGGATACATAGCAAACCTGTACGGTATTACCAAATTAATTACTTGCAACCAGTTTTAAACCCTGAAGATATGGTATTTGAAAAGGTACAAGAACCTGAATATTTGCAACAACACCAAAGAAAGCAATTATATGATCTTCTACAGGAATATCATGAAGTCTTTCAAGAAAGACCTGGTGTAATCAAGGGATACACATGCCATTTAGATGTGATACCACACCAAGTTTTCTGCTGTAATTTTTATCCAGTACCGTGGCACCAACGAAAGGCAGTTGATGCGGAAATCCACCAGATGCTTGAATGGGATCTGATCGAACCTTCGACGAGTCCATACTGTAGTCCGCTTCATGTTGTCTCGAAAAAGGGAGGAAAAGTTCGTCTCGTGCTAGACGCACGGCAGATAAATAAGATTATCGTGCCCATGCGAACTCACCCGGAAAATATCGATGAGCTAATTCAAAAGTTCGAGGGGATGAAATACTTAACAAATATTGATTTGAGAAGTTCATTTTGGCAGGTGGCTCTAGACGAACCATCAAAAAGGTACACCGCGTTTGTACATGCAGGTAGAAGCTATCAATTTAAGGTTTTACCTTTCGGGCTAAACGTGAGCTCAGGAGTTTTTATAAATGCTCTAGATTATGCATTGGGACCTGCACTTCGAAGCAATTTAACTTTATTTGTGGACGACATGCTCATAGCTACGACCACATGGGAGGAGCACGTTGATTTATTGAGAAGAGTGTTAGAACGTTTCAAGGAAGCAGGCATAACCGCAAATCTGCAAAAGTCCCATTTTGCTCGAGATAAAATCAAATTTTTGGGTCATCTTATAAATGGAAAAGGCATCTTACCGGACTCCGAGAAACTAAAGGCAATCAAAAACTTTGCAGTTCCAACAACAAAAAGACAGTTAAAGAGCTTCCTCGGAGTTGTCTCTTTTTTCAGGCGTTTCATTCACGACCACTCTATTAATGCAGAACCGTTGTACAGCTTGTTGCGCAAAAATACTCCGTGGGTGTGGACGCAACAATGTCAGAATGCATTTGAAGCAATAAAACATGCCTTAGTCAATTCACAAATATTACATCATCCAGATATGAGCCAAGAATTCGGTTTAATGGCAGATGCTTTGGAAATTGGAATAGGTTCATGCCTCTTCCAAGTAAAGATGATAGACAGACAATCAACTTTCTGTCCAATAGCCTTTGCTAGCCGACTCTTAGCTGCTTGTGAAAGAACATATACGACTACCGAAAGGGAAGCATTGGCCGTAGTCTGGTCATTTAAGAAATTTTACTATTACTTATATGGAGCGAAGACAACAGTATACTGTGACCACAAAGCGTTAAGTTTTTTGCAAACGTGTAAATTATTACATCCAAGATTAGCAAGATGGACGCTCTCACTCCAAGAGTTTCAATTTGAAATTAAATACCTAAGCGGACAGGATAATTTCATCGCTGATGCACTGTCTAGAATGCCAGATGGAGATTTGTCAACTATCAACATCACGGACAATCCGTCCGAATTTAATGTTCTTATAATGACTGATAGAATACATAGGAAACATTTTCTTGACATTTGTAAGAACATGGAAAAACTTCAGAATGAAGATCCTCGTTGGCATTAAATAAAGGAAACTTAAGCAAAGCCTGGAAACGATGATCTGAAGAGACTGTACAAAGTTGAGGACGACGTCTTATTTTTCAAAGGGCATCTTGATTCAGATAATTGGAAGGTGTGTATTCCCGAGAAGAATGAGAATGACTTAATTTTGCACACGCACATCACTTGGGGACATTTTGGAGTATTAAAGTGTGCTTGGAAGATTCAAGCATATTGCTACTTCCCAAACATTCGCAGGAAAGTGCACAGACAGTTAAGGAAATGTAAAATTGGTCAGCTAGCCAAACCAGGAAATTTTTGTGTGAAAGATTTCCTACATCCTATTATACCCACTAAACCGCTGTCAATCATTTCGGTCGACGTCTGTGGTCCTCTACCATAATCAAGGGGAGGATGCAAATATATTGTAGCTTTTCTTGATATATTCACTAAGTATGTCAAACTTTATCCATTAAAATCAGCTACTGCTGCATCCATAGCCGAGAAGCTGGTCAAGGATTATATAGTCAAGGTAGGCAAACCAGAGGCTATTCTTTCTGACAATGGGTCAATGTTCACTGGATTTCGTTGGAGGCAAACATTAGCCAGTTGTGGTATAAAACAAATTCTAACATCAGTGTACCACCCTTCGGCGAATCCCGTGGAACGAATTTTTCGTGAATTAAACAGGTTCATGAGAACATATTGCCACAACCAGCAACCCAAATGGATCGATTATCTTCACGATTTTCAGGAAATTGTAAACAATATGCCACATACTACGACAGAATACACCCCATACGAACTGATGTTTGGAAAACAGGAACAGAATGACTGGATTCGACCAATTCCTAAAGTAGCTATTAACAAAATAGACCTACAAAATAAAGTACGACAATCCTTACTTAATATAATGGACAAGGCAAGAAAAAGGAAAATATATTTTGACAATCGACTTGGAAAAATAAAAACATATAAAGTGAAAGACCAACTTTTAGTAAAAACTCATCCTAAGGCTTCACTTATACAGAGGAAGAACACAAAATGGCAATTGGTGTATCAAGGACCATTTGCGATTACCAAAATACCCCATCCAGGAACTTATGTTTTGAAGGATGTGAAGAATGGAAAGGTGAAAGGAATGTATCCTCATCACTTGTTAAAGCAATTTCATGATGACTGAAGATTCTGAAGATTGAAAATACTATTCTTATCAAATAATATTGATTAGAGAATTTTCATTAAACCTATGAATCATACTTAGGATAGTTTCTTTCTTTTTGCAATTTAGTAGTTAGTTTTTTCTTTTCAGGCATAATGTAGGAGAGATATGCAGACATTACGCTATAGTATGAATGATTTCTTTTAAAATTTTTTTTATTTACTTGATAGTAACTTCAATCAGGTTTCACAATGCATAATGACCATGGGTTAGTGACTCAAATGAATCTGGTCTATGGCAAGATATTTTTTCTTATGTCAATTTAACAATCTCAATGTATGTTTGTATTTGTTTTTTTACTCGCTGAGCTGAAGTCATGCTGTTCGGAAGGGGTAACCCGTTCTCAGTTTTAAAAGGACGCCTATTACTTTGTTTCAATCTTTTGTGATGAACATTGTCTTTACGATTGTACTATTGTTGTAACATACCTGTGTATTGTACTGTTGTTGTAATATACCTGTGTATGTAAATTATGTTATATCAATTGTTGCTCGCGAAGTTACCAACTGAGCGAATGCCTTTCAGTTATAAGCACATCAACAAGTGTTAAAGTCCATCTGAAAGAAGACGAGCGTAAGTTGACACGGTAGCACCAGTTGGATTTGTGTATAGTGCAATCTAGGGTTGTTGATAGAAATGAAGAACACCTTACGACTTCCGAATATTTCGAATTCAGGACAGAGAATTAGAAAGAACTTTAGATTAGATTCTATTTCAGCTCAGCATAGATCAAACACCTTTTCCACGGAACTTACACTGACTCTTATTTTCATGTTAACCATATACGGAAAACCATAATACCCACGAGGAGACGGTGAAATGGGAATAGAATTCAATCAGTTACCCGGAGATGACTGATAGAAGGGAATCGTAGATGGACGTAAAACCAACGCGTCGACGGTTCACGTCAAGACACAGAAGATTAACAGTGTTGTGTTTCTTTTGTGAACAGTTTAAATTCATTCAAAAAAAATCCATATTGTAAATATTTTTTTTATTTTCCATTGTAATTCAATTAATTATTTTTGCAAATGAGAAATACGAGGATGGTAAATCTACCCCGAGGCTTTCCTTGGTTTTCCTTTGTGGGGCTTGGCCGAATGGCTAGATTCTCCGTTTGAGACATCCCAAGGCGAGTGACAGAAGCTTTGAGTGATGATGAAAAAGGTTTCTGATCACATCTCATGCCATCCTCGACAAATGAATAAAAGCAAGCATGTAAGCTATGCATATAAGCTGCATCAGGAATTCAGCACAGTCTTTGTCAGCAGTATATGCACCCAAATCCATAATTTACGTTTAGATAATCATTCACTAATACCAAAATATCATAAGAAATACAGTGGAAATTAATACTCTAGTGGACTTTAATACAGCGTCATAAACAATCACCGATATAGTGTTGTGTGAACGCTCGTGTTTGTTTTTGCCCAAAAACGTTCGTCCACAAGAGGGGCATATATGATGTATCATGCAGCGTAACTTGCTGTGACAGTGCGAGAGAGAGACAAAGATATTGTTTATTACTCTGTGGCGGTCAGCGCTCACATAATTATTCTTAGGATATAGAGTTTTTTGTTCTTGTTAAGAGTAATTTTAGGAGAGGAGAGCCATTCTTGTGATGTAAAAAATCGACGCCATTGAGAGTTTTTGATTCACATTGTAAAATACAAGTGCATATGGAAGGAAATCAGTTAATAGAACAATAAAATATTGTTCATTTCAAGAAGGTACGTCTTATCATACACCCAGCGATATACTGCTATTGTGATTTACTAATAAACAACAGCTGAGAACAGTTCCGACGGGAGTGCTCAGTTCTAGTGAAATAGTTCGATGTTTTCTTCGGAAAAGAAGTCACTTCATGGATCATTCAAATCCACAATAGTAACTGGACATTTCTCAGAACTGAAAGCAATCTGATTGCTATGCAACAGAGCCCCGAAGAATATTTCTCCGTACTTTGGTTACCACTTTCAGCTCAACACGGTATCTGCAGCATCTGGAGCAGATTTCTAGAACAGCGGAAGCGTGTAATCGCTATCAGTTTCACACACCGCCCTGTGTACGCTGTATGTATTTACCCACAACAGTGAACATACAGTTACTCACACACATAGAAAGACAAATACTAGGTGGTGTGGGGAAACATTTCAGTATAAAGGCCCTGTAGAGCTAAACAGTAATTAGCCTAGTAATAAATGGAGTCTTTATAGACGTCAAGTATAATAGTGCTTCCAGAGTCCCAGAAGACAGTCGTCATGACTTTACCGGCTGAGGGTGTAGCTTTGAACTTTTTCTTCAGAGGAGAAATGGTGTGGCCCCACTACATGGATTGCCGTTTTGTTTCCAGTCGGAAATGATGAATGCATGTTTGTTCGCACGTGACAATGTTCGACAAAAAATTGTCAATCAGACCCGTAAGGTGCAAGCAACACCGCAATATGGTCCTTCGTTGCTCTTTAGAGCCTTCTGTTAGGTGGTGAGGAATCCAGGGTATCCCAACTGTTCGGTGAGTATGTCAACACTACCAACAGGGCGTCCGATTGTGCTGCGAGGTGGTTCCTTGAACCCTCTGCCAGGCACTTTATTGTGAACAGCAGAGTAATCACGTAGATAGATAGAGGTGTTTGGTGTGATCCTCGATCACCTCGAATTAGCGTGTCCGCCCGTTCCAACACTGCAGGAGTCACATCTGTGTGCGGCCGGCCGGCACGCTGGAGATGGGACAGGTTTGCGCCCAAGGGCTCACCGCGTTTTTGTTCACAGACGTTCTGCAAGCGCCTATGAATGTCCTCGGTGCTCTGGCTGTTCGCCAAAAGAAACTCAATGACAGCTCTCCGCTTGGAACACTCTTCCGTTACTGACGCCATTTTAAAGGCTACGTATAGCGTCGCCATCTACCAGTACTTCATGAAAATATATGGCGAGAATATTCCATGATATCACACAACAAATTCCGCATTTTTTTTCAACCGAAACTCACCAAGGAAAAAATGTTGCATTACTTATTGAATGCCTCTAATACTGTATTTCATTTGGTAATATTCCACATTGATGACTGCGTGGAATCAAAAAAACTGAAAAAAGAAAATATATCTTAATATTTGCACCCTTTGGTGCTCAACTGGTACTTCAGCGATGTTTATCATGAAGCTAAAATTTAATACTTCCGTCTTTCGCAGCTTAATTTTTGTTATGATTTTTACCAAACGTCTCACGTTATAGTATTATCTTTAGCAGCTCTATAAAAAGGATAGCAGATAACTGTTGAATTATAAATATTTTGTGTTTCCTAACAGCACATTTCAATGTTCTACCCGTTCCGTACAACTGATTTTCCAAGTCCTTTGACGTCTCTAGCCGAATAAACATGCCATCAGCAAGCCTTAAGGTTTTTATGTATACTCCCCGAACTTTAATTCCCCTGCCAAATTTGCCTTTGGTTTCATTTTTGTTTGCTCAATGTACGAATCGAGTAACATGAGGGATAGGCTATAACCCCGTCTCACTCGCTAATCAACTACTGCTCGTTCCTCTACAAGCCTTAAGTAAACTTTCGCTCCCTGTATTTGATCCTTGCTACGAGGGTCACTCCAAAAGAAATGCACACTATTTTTGTAAAAATACAGTTTTCATTCCGCATGTGTGAAAGTTTTACAGTGTGTAGACACATCCTTCCTACTTGTTTTCAAACTTAGGTCAACCTGTTCCCGTGAGTGGCGCCGTCACAGCATGTCTTCAAGATACCTGTTACACTTGACGTTCGTCAGAAGCAGCGTGCTGTCATAGAATTCCTGTGCTGTGAGAACGAGACAGTGGGGAATATCCACAAGAGGTTGAAAAAGGTGTATGGAGATGCTGCTGTCGATCGCAGTACAGTTAGACGGTGGGCAAGCAGGTTACGTGATGAAAGCGAGCACGGCAATATTGAGGATCGTCCTCGAAGCGGCAGGCCTCGTCCTGCATACACTCCAGACAATGTGCAGAGAGTTAACGAATTGGTGACTGCTGGCAGACGCATCACAGTGAACGAATTGTCACGCTACGTTGGGATAGGGGAAGGAAGTGTTTGCGGAATACTGAAAGTGTTGGCGTTAAAAAGGTTTGTGCCAGGTGGGTTCCCAGGATGTTGACAGTGGCTCACAAAGAAACAAAAAAAACGGCATGCAGCAGACTTTTGGAACACTATGAGAATGGTGGAGATGAATTTCTTGGAAGAATTGTGACAGGTGGTGAAACATGGCTCCACCATTTTTCACCAGGGACGAAGAGGCAATCAATGGAGTGGCATCATGCAAATTCACCAAAGAAAAAAAATTCAAAACCACACCTTCTGCAGGAAAAGTTATGGCTATGGTGTTTTTCGATTCCGAAGGACTCTTGCTTGCGGACATCATGCTAAGTGGAACCACCATAAATTCTGATGCATATGTGACGACACTGAAGAAACTTCAAGCTCGACTGAGACGTGTTCGACCACATCGGCAAAAGCAGGCCACATGTCAGTCAAAATACCACGGAAGCGATCACAAAACTTGGATGGACAACACTGAAACACCCGCCTTACAGTCCTAACCTGGCTCCATGTGACTATCATCTCTTTGGAAAACTGAAACTCTCTTCTTGGAACAAGGTTTGAAGATGATGACTCCCTTGTGCACGCTGCCAAACAGTGGCTCCAACAGGTTGGTCCAGAATTTTACCGTGTGGGTATACAGGCGCTGGTTCGAAGATGGCGTAAGGCAGTTGAGAGGGATGGAAATTATGTGGAGAAATGAAAATATTGTTCCTAAAGGATGTATCTACACACTGTAAAACTTTCAATCATGTAGAATAAAAGATGGATTAAAAAAAAATAGTGTGCATTTCTTTTGGAGTGACCCTCGTTCCATCAGGACTTTCGAGAGCGTATTCAGGCAAATGTAGTTCTGCTTTCCTCAGTTTACCTTTTTTATAGGGTCAGTATTGCCTCACATGTCCTCCAGAGCCCACACTCAGCTTCCTCGAGGTCGGCTTTTACTAGTCATTCCACTCTTTTGTGTGTGTCAGTGTTTTAAAACCAGGACTTAGTAAATTGATGATTCGGTATTACTTACACCTGTCAGCATACGCCTTTTTTGGAATTTTTGTTCACTGCATGTAAATGTAAATTATTATTGTTACCATCGTCTGGTTTTTCGTAATTTAAATGTTTCATACAACATCCTTTTGTGTCCCTCTCGCGTACCGTACCTGCAGTGCACTGACTTTGCGAGGCGAATCCTCAGCTTGTGGCGGCTCAGTAGCTGCGCGGTCAGCGTGGCGGATTGCTCCTCAGAGGGGGGGCGGGTTCGATTCCCGTCACCGCTGGAGATTTTCTTTGCTCTGGGACTGGGTCGTCTATTGTCGTTACGTTCGTATGTGATAACTGACATTATACTATAAAGATAGCTGTTTGGGCATGTCCCGAAAGCCAACAAATTAAGAAAAAGCAATTCGTCGCTAGCCTATAGACCGTTCCTCTGCTACAATGACCAGCCTCACAAAGCTTTTAGGCAGTTTTTTGCAGTCTTATATGCAAATTCCGGTGTAGTTTCTCACTCAAGCCTCTTAGTCGCAATACACACTCTATTCATGCACCTTATGACAGTCAGGTTTCGTCTATTCATGTAAAAAACAGAAGTATATTAGGTTACTTTTCTTGACCTATATATCGACTGAAGGGAAAAAAAACGCAGATACAAAAAAAAATTAATGTAGAGTAATGAAATTTCGCCAGTGTGTTTGTCTAGGTGACATAATTGAGTGATTAACGTTGCAAAAAAACAGGCTGAAGTGTCTGATAAGCCATTGCAAATGTGAAATTTGGTACCTTAATAACCTGTGTAACCGCCAGAATGTTGACTGCAACCGTGCCAACGTGCATGCATTGTGTTGTACAGGTGCCGCTTGTTACTTTGTGGGGTGGTTTTTGATGCCTGTTGCACTTAGTCGGTCAGTACATGGACGGTCACTGCTGGATGTAGTCCGATGGAGTTGTAGTCCGATATGTCCCATACGTGTTCGATTGGAGACAGATCTGGTGATCGAGCAGACCAAAATATATCGACACTCTGTAGAGAATGTTGGATTATAACAGCGCTATGTGGGCGAGTGTTAACCTGTTGGAAAACACTCCCTGGAATGCTGTTCTTGAATGGCAGCACAACAGGTCGAATCACCACACTGACGTACGGATTTGCAATCAGAGTGCGTCGGATAGCCACGAGAGTGCTCCTGCTGTCATACGAAATCGCACCCCAGACTGTAACTCCAGGTGTGGGTTCAGTATGTCTAGCATGCAGACAGGTTGGTTGAACGCCCTCAACTGGCCTCCTTCTAGCTAATACACGGTCATCACTGGCGCCGAAGCGGAAACAGCTTTCATCAGAAAACACAACAGACATCGACCCTCCCCTTCAATAAGCTCTCGCTTGACGCCACTGAAGTCGCAAATGGCGGTACTTCGGGGTCACTGAAATGCGCACAGTGGCGACTGGCTCGGAGCTGTCCTTGAAGTAACCGATTTCTCACAGTTCGTTCACTGTGGAGCCAATTGCTGCTCAAATTGCTACTACAGTTGCAGTACGATGCGCCAGGGCCATACGCTGGACGCGATGTTGTTTGCTCTCGTTAGCGCCACGTATTCGTCCGGAGTCCGGTATTCGTGCGACCGTACATCCTCCTGACCATCGCTGCAAGCAGTCATGTGCAGTCGCTAAATTCCTGCTAAGTCTTTCTGCAATATCGCAGAAGGATCATCCAGTTTCTCGCAGCCCCATTATACGAACTCGTTCAAACTCAGTCTTTCTGCAATATCGCAGAAGGATCATCCAGTTTGTCGCAACCCCATTATACGAACTCGTTCAAACTCAGTCTTTCTGCAATATCGCAGAAGGATCATCCAGTTTCTCGCAGCCCCATTATACGAACTCGTTCAAACTCAGTCTTTCTGCAATATCGCAGAAGGATCATCCAGTTTCTCGCAACCCCATTATACGAACTCGTTCAAACTCTGTAATATCGCAGAAGGATCATCCAGTTTCTCGCAGCCCCATTATACGAACTCGTTCAAACTCAGTCTTTCTGCAATATCGCAGAAGGATCATCCAGTTTCTCGCAACCCCATTATACGAACTCGTTCAAACTCTGCAATATCGCAGAAGGATCATCCAGTTTCACGCAGCCCCATTATACGAACTCGTTCAAACTCAGTCTTTCTGCAATATCGCAGAAGGATCATCCAGTTTCTCGCAGCCCTATTATACGAACTCGTTCAAACTCTGCAATATCGCAGAAGGATCATCCAGTTTCTCGCAACCCCATTATACGAACTCGTTCAAACTCTGCAATATCGCAGAAGGATCATCCAGTTTCTCGCAGCCCCATTATACGAACTCGTTCAAACTCTGCAATATCGCAGAAGGATCATCCAGTTTCTCGCAGTCCCATTATACGAACTCGTTCAAACTCAGTCTTTCTGCAATATCGCAGAAGGATCATCCAGTTTCTCGCAGCCCCATTATACGAACTCGTTCAAACTCAGTCTTTCTGCAATATCGCAGAAGGATCATCCAGTTTCTCGCAGCCCCATTATACGAACTCGTTCAAACTCAGTCTTTCTGCAATATCGCAGAATGATCATCCAGTTTATCGCAACCCCATTATACGAACGCGTTCAAACTCTGCAATATCGCAGAAGGATCATCCAGTTTCTCGCAGCCCCATTATACGAACTCGTTCAAACTCAGTCTTTCTGCGATATTGCAGAAGGATCATCCAGTTTATCGCAACCCCATTATAAATGGCTCTGAGCACTATGGGACTTAACATCTGTGGTCATCAGTCCCCTAAAACTTAGAACTACTTAAACCTAACTAACCTAAGGACATCACACACATCGATGCCCGAGGCAGGATTCGAACCTGCGACCGTAGCAGTCGCGCGGTTCCGGACTGAGCGCCTGGACCGCTAGACCACCGCGGCCGGTACCCCATTATACGAACTCGTTCAAACTCAGTGAGGTGATGATATGGTGTCCTTGTCGCCTTAAAGGCTTTCTCGACTAACATCAACTCACCACGTCCTCTCTCAAAGGTAAGTAACGCTCAGGACCATTACAACGTGCATTTGAACCAAACCACATTTGCTTTCTCGTAGTTTGCTGCTAGCTGCACTGTTATAAGACCGGCTCGTAATGTGAAGAGACATCATCTTTCAGATGTAGGAACATACCTGCCAAGTTTAGTTCATGCCGCTCAACTCCTTCTTCGTGGTGCGATTTTTTTCTTCAGTATGTTTTGACATATTTATGCCGTCATCAACTGATGTAATTTTATTTAATTTTTACAACTGGCGTCCCTCAGCTCGTACCATCAAGTACTCGAGAAAAGGGGGGGGAGGGGGGAGGAGGGACACATAAACTGAAATTTTTGTTTGGTAGTTTTGGTATGGTGATACATTATCTGGAGCCGCTGATATGTGCTATCTGGGGAAGCGCGATATGGTAACACCGCAGACATCAGCGTAACGAACGTGTAATAACTATCGCCGGACCTACGGAGAACAGGTTCTCTGCACGACCAGTCTCTTAAGCTCTTGAAGGCGGAAGTTTTTAATGCCAAGAATAACAGAAAGTGAAGGTGAAATGATTCCGAAGGCCAAGTGCCTAGGGTGTAGCGTAACTGTAAACTGGGGAACGACTATTAATTTATCTCTTATTGAAATAGTAATTCGAATGACTCCTGTTTTAATTTCTGTCTGAGTAACACCTGTCGGAGATACATGTATGAAAACACGCGTAGTGGACAAAATGAGGTATACTACTGAATGATAATGATGATAATTAAAATTCTGCACGTTAAGATCATTATTTTGAAAATAAATCAGTAATTTTGTACGCCTTGTATAACAACATATTAGTATTTTTTCTTGGTTTTCTGTGCTATCCAAAGTTGTTTTCTTTTTTTTTCTACATATAACGAACTAGTTGTGCCTTGTGCCATTCATGATGAAGATAATTTTCTTATATGTAAAACATGAATCTATACTGTTTTAAAATTTAGAAGAGTAAGTCGAACTTAATACATCTTTGTGAAGCAGTCTCTATAATTTGTTGCTTCTTTTGTTATTTCCTCCGTTACCTTTATTTATTAATATGTATGTATCATTGTAACCTCATATAAGAGAGAATAACTACTTATCTTTGTCAGGCATTGGCTCATATCTCGTTATTTATTGTCACTAATCTCTTTAATATCTTATTAACAGGTTCCCAAGTGGAAATCTGGGTGAGTCGTGTTGTATGAAAGGAAATAATAGGCTTGGGCGATACCTGTTTAGCCGCCATCGCGGCCACCTCGCCGAGATAAGTACGAATTGTAGTAACTGCTTAGAATCTGCATATCATCTAATTGAAAAGTCCGATCGCCCAGTGCAAATCAAACTAGCGGACTTAAAATATTCCAATCTTATATTGCCGCGAGAATACGAAGAGAATAATATTTTGGGTCTCAAAAAATGTCAGTCGCTAGACTTTTCGTCAACTTAACTCGCCCGGTCCTAAATATGGAGTGTTAGAGATCTGTCTAATGATGGTTTCTTAATTTTTCACAATTAAGAATAACAGGTTGACTTTATCTTCTGAATCTTAAGAAATATAGGAGGAGGAGAATGGTAGTGGTTAATACCCCCTTGACAACGAGGTTATTGGAGGCGGAGCACAACCTCGGGTAAGTGAAGGATTGAAAAGGAAATTGGCTGTGCCCTTTAGAAGAAACCATCCCGGCATTTGCCTAAAGCGATTTATGGAAATCACGGTGTTGTAACTGCGACCGGGACGGTCGCGGGGTAGCAATGACGGCAAGCGGTACCAGACACGGAAAACCTAAATCAGAATGGAAGGACGTTGATTTAAACCGCCGTCCTCCCGAATGCGAGTCAAATGTGCTAACTACTGATATATATATATATATATATACATATATATATATATATATATATATATATATATATGTGTGTGTGTGTGTGTGTGTGTGTGTGTGCGCGCGCTAGGAAGTAGTAATTACTGAGTTGTTGTGAAAACGAAGTCCAGTGGAGGAAAGCAGTTCGCTGAAGCGGTTCGAAATTCCTCTTTCTAGCTTGATTTTTATGTGGCAGGTGTATGGCTTTGTGGAACGAGTTGCAGTTGTTTCCATCACACTCCACGTGCCTCGTCGGACTCGACGAACAGTAGAATATTTCTATTTATCTGAAGTATACTGAAATACTGCATTTACTAACATAAATAACACAAACTTTTTCATTACTTTTTTTTTTAAAAATGGAACTACAGCGCTTAGCTGGTGTAGCTACAATAGTACGCTATACTAATTCATGTGAACTAAATCCATGGGCGAAATGTCAACAGCCACATTATACTATCATCTACATTTCCACCGAAATCTTTACACTGCAAACTACTGTGAAGAGCATGGCATAGTGCACTTAGCATGGTACCATGTATAAGGGTTTCGTCCAGTTCCATTCACGTATACAGCGGCAGACGAATTACTGGTTCAAATGGCTCTGACCACTATGGGACTTAACTTCTGTGGTCATCAGTCCCCTAAAACTTAGAACTACTTAAACCTAACTAACCTGAGGACATCATACACATCCATGCCCGAGGCAGGATTCGAACCTGCGACCGTAGCGGTCACGCGGTTCCAGACTGAAGCGCCTAGAACCGCACGGCCACACCGGCCGGCAGACGAATTACTGTTTAAACTCCTTTGCAAGTGCTGTAATTAGTCTGACCCCGTCTTTGTGGCCCCTTCTGTAATGACATGCAGGGGGCGGTAGCATATTCCTAGATTACTCACTTTATACTCGCTCTTGAAACTTTGTAAGCAGACTTTTGCGTGATGGTTGGACGATTATCTGCACGCGTCTGCCGGTTTAAGTTTCACAATAATCCCGTGACGCTGTCCAGCGGGCAAAACAACCTTGTAAGCAATTTGTTCTGCTATTCTTTGTATGCATTCAAGATTCGTTGTTACTGTAGTCCTATTTTGTACGAGTTCCACAAAATAGAAAGATCTTCTAGAATGGATCACACAAGTGTTTTCAAAGGAATCTCATTCGTAGACTGACTGACTTTTCCGAATATCCTTCCAGTTAATTATAATCTGCCACCAGTTTCACCTACAACTTAGCCTATGTAGTCATTCCATTTCATATCCCTATACGTTGTTCCACTTGGGTATTTATAGGCAGTGACAGTTGATTAGTTGATATTATTGTCGTCTGTATAACTAAGCGATTTAAAAGGTCATCCGGTTCCAGTTGTAGTTTGCCTGTCTGTCGGCTTCCAGAGGCAAATGAAATTTGATTTTAATATTTCGTACCGATACGCACGCGACAGCATGCGCTACTTCATCTTTTCAAAACATCGTGCGTAAGAACGTGTTCCTTCCGGGGTTCATACCACTGTTCTATTGATGACAGAGAGGTGGAATCAACTTCAAAAAATGGCTCTGAGCACTATGGGACTCAACTGCTGTGGTCATCAGTCCCCCAGAACTTAGAACTACTTAAACCTAACTAACCTAAGGACATCACACACACCCATGCCCGAGGCAGGACTCGAACCTGCGACCGTAGCAGCAGCGCGGCTCCGGACTGGAGCGCTTAGAACCGCACGGCCACCAAGGTCGGCTGGATCAACTTCTCTGAAGAGTCCTCGGACTAGGGAATATTTATATACCCATCAAGAGGTTCGTCTTAATGTAACTGTTCTACAGTACAAGGTCAACAGATGAATTTTCCATACTTTCTCCAAATGGAGCAAATCGGTTGGCCCTTTCTGCATTGGATGTGATGCACGGCAAGCCTTGAAGGGCTTATGGAGGCACCGTTACTTCATGGGCGATTTATTAGGAAACCCCAAAGAATGATTTTTCACTATTTTTTCGTACCAAAACGGAACCACGGATTCAAAAAAGGCTCTGCACAGCAAATGACTGAAATTACAACGATATGATCTTAAGATCCACATCGCGGAAGAACTTGAAAATTTTGTGTTATTTATGTTAGTAATTGCAGTATTGCAAGATATTTCAGACATCCGTTTCCGAGGTAGAGAGTTTCAAAGTCATCCTACTTCTACACGTGAAAGGTGCACGGAAAATCCGGTATGAAATTAGAATTATATTAATACCTTCAGCTGCTGACGGGCGTTGATATATGTCAACGGGGAGAGCTGAAAATGTGTGCTCCGACCGGGACCTGAACCCGGGGTCTCCTGCTTACATGGCAGACGCTCTATCCATCTGAGCCACCGAGAGCACAGGGGATGCTGTGACTGCAGGGACTATCTCGCGCACGCCTCCCGCGAGACCCACATTCTCACCTTGTATGTCCACACACAACATTCGCAGTGTCCCTTACCCAACACACTCATTACTCGTGGAAGACATTCTTACCAAGTCCCGTAAGAGTTCGGGGAATATGTGTGCATCCGCACAGAAGAAGAAGGTCTTGGCCAGTATTGCCAGAACTATATACTTATATGGATATGGTGTCTGTACGAAAAAACAGACACCATGTCCCATATAGCCGGCCGAAGTGGCCGTGCGGTTCTAGGCGCTGCAGTTTGGAACCGCGAGACCGCTACGGTCGCAGGTTCGAATCTTGCCTCGGGCATGGATGTGTGTGATGTCCTTAGTTTAGTTAGGTTTAACTAGTTCTAAGTTCTAGAGGACTAATGACCTCAGAAGTTGAGTCCCATAGTGCTCAGAACGATTTGAACCATGTCCATATAAGTATATAATCCGGTATTAGGAGAAACCTAAATAATAAATAACCGCAATAAAATTCTCAAGTTTTGACGGTATATTCTCTGGGCGTGTATCTAGAAGTGCCATTTTCGCATTTTCAAAAATCTTTATTAATTCACGGTCCGTTCCTTAAAAACCCACGAAAAAGCGTTATTTTTACTATTTTTTATACCAAATCTGAGCTGCGGATTCTAGTACCGGTATGCACAGCAAACGGAAAAAATTTTTAGGATATATATTTGTAAGATTCCGATCTGGAACACCCTTGCAAATTTTCTTGTTATTTTCAACTGTTACAGAGATACAGAGTTTCAAAGTTACCTTACCTGAACACGTTAAAGAAGTACGTAAAAGCCGATGCGAGGCAAAAACGTACTTCATAAAGTAACATAGCTCGGAGAAATACTCTGTAAAGTGTCTCTATTATCATCAGATGGGTTCTGGGAACTCCATAATGTAGTACTGAAGCACATGCAAAATATTTGTGGACGGGAAATCGGATACGAGATGTAAAACTGGTTTTTCGTTATTTCATGAAAGCATTAAAATTTTATTGTCCCATAAATTTATTTTCGTTTGAGTGACATGCCCTGCTGTAATAGGGAAAAGAGGGGAACCAACGGGAAAATGCTGCTCACACTGCCTGAGGGGAAGGAATAAAGAAAAGGAGAATGTGGGCGAGAGTCAGGGACAATTAGATATATAGTGTATAACAAAGACAACAAGGAAGAGAGAAATAATGACAGTGAGAAGAGGGAGCAGCGGCGATCAAGAATGATAGACATAGTAGCAGTAGAACAGAGCTACAGGGAGACAGTGGCAGGAGGCGGTGGAGTTAGAAGAGAACGAAGCAGACCGTGGCTGAGAAGCGTGAGACACTGATAATTGGAGAGACACAAGAGCTAATGACCGTGAGTTGGGCTAAATCAGTGAGAGAAATCAAAAAGTGGGAGTGGTAAGGTATGAGCGACATACAGCAATGAATTAGTGGATGTGAGCGAGTTACACGTAGGGAAACTTGTGGGAGTGAAAGTGCGCGAATATGTTCGATTTTTGGAGAATTTTTGAAGGTACTAGGGAAGCTAGAAAGAGGCAGCTGGTATCCCACTTTACAGTCAGTCTTTCAAACAGAAGCAGGAGCATATTCCACCTGTAATTATTGATCTAATTTAAAAACTTAAAATGCCCCTACAATCTGCTCATTAGGGGGTATAATTTTAAGTTAAAAGTTTAACTACACAAGTCAATTATTGCGTATACGTCTTCAGGCAGTATTAATGCATGTACCGCAAACTACAAAGATTATATTTATCCAATATTTGAGAATGAGAGCACTTAGCGACTTCGAACACACTATACAAATAATTTCAAAATTTTTCAGAACTTCCCCCTCTGCCCCAAAAAACAATGAAAAGAAAAACAAAACATTGTTTAGTAAATTTTCGCTATTCATGCAGAAAAATTTTAGCATCAGACACGATATTTTAAATTGTTTCTTCTTTACTACCAGCCCGATTCCCAACACATTTTGCAGACAACGGTATCATTTTATACCACTGAATCTACCTGTAAAATTACACCATTGTACGACACATGGTTCGGGAGATATGACGTCATAAACATACAACTGCCTGAGAAACTTGCTTTTCTTAAAACAGAGCGCGGATTACCCACACTGTCATCCAGTGTTTGATAATGAGGGGAGTTAGTGACTTTCAACGAACTTTAAACATAATTTCTTTTCTAAACTTTTTCATTGATCTACGAGTCAATAATCCAAAACAAATAAAAGTAACACGACTACGGTTTTGCGTCGTTGGCCATAAATCTTTTAGATGCTTAACGTCAAATCTGGAGAGGAATTGCGCCTTATGCAACACACTGTTTTAGTTTTATTTTACTCCGGTATGTTTCAGCACTTTATGTACTATCTTCAGTGAGATTCCCCTCTGGGCCCGGGTTCGATTCCCAGCAGGGCCGAGGAATTTTCTCCGCCCAGGGACTGGGTGTTGCGGTGTCCTGATCATCATTCTATCACCCTCATCGACTGCAGGTCGCCGAAGTTGCGTCAAATTGAAAGACCGGCACCCAGCGAACGGTCTGCCCGACGGGGGGCCCTAGCCATACGAATACATAAAAAAATGGGATTCTTATTTTCTCTCTCACACGATGCTATTGCGTGTATACGACGATAGCTTTAATTCTACTACACTTTCTAGAGCTGCTCGTGGTTTCATGGTTTATCGACGTTTTGGTGGTGTTTCAATTGCTTGTGTCGTGTTAAAGCACTTATTTGTTATGCTACAGTGGTTTCTTGGGCTCGACACACATTTTGAATGGTTTGTCAGTAACAAGAAACGACAGCAGCAAAGAAATGAATACTTTCAACCCTTCCGCTGCTACCGACGATCTATTAGCGTACTGTGCCCAGGCGGCTTCTGTTTCCGCTGTACTGCTAGCCAAATGCTGATACTGGGCTGAGGGGAAGCGCTCCGCCCGGTATGAAATACTTATTATACGATTTTACGAAAACTATTGTATGCAAAAAATTGATTTTTGCGCAACTTGTAGTTTCATATCTTCACTCGGTAAAGGACTGAATTTCCCTTCGTTTTTCTTCATGCTTACTGCACCGTATCAAATCGAGTGAAACATTGCGCAAAATTTTAAAGAGATCGCTGTGGTTGAAACGCTTTGCCTAAACTTTGCGTATGATTGATTTTAGCTCATACGTTGCAGTGAATGAAATGTAGATGAGATATTGAAATTTTATTTAAAATTGACAGTGGAACGACATCTGACTGCACTCTCGAGTTATTGGGTTTTGTATCCCAAGGCCGGTCGTTCGCGGCGCACCCCTTCACGTCGTTGCGCTTTGCCAATTGTATGGTCGTAACAATAGTTACAGGCCAGAAGTATCTTTAATAAGATGAAAAATGCATTCTGTTCGAGAGACATTTGTTTAAACACAAAAATGAGGTTGCTAAGATGCTATGTATTCTCAAAATTATTATACGGAATGGAAGCGTGGACATTGAAAAAGAAGGACATGAACAGTTTAGAAGCTTTTGAAATGTGGGCATATAGAAGAATACTTAGAATTAGTTGGGTGTCGAGGATTACTAATCAAGATGTCCTAAGAAGAATGGGAAAGGAAAAAGAATTAATTAAAATTATTAAAGTAAGGAAGCTACAATATTTAGGCCATGTTATTAGGGGAGTAAATTACAAAATATTGCAAATAATACTAGAAGGGAAAATTTGTGGGAAGAGAACGAGGGGTAGAAGACGGACATCCTGGATTGACAATTTAAAAAATTGGTACAACTGTTCAACGTCAGAACTCCTTAGATCAGCCAAATCAAGATCAGAAATTGCCATGATGACAGCCAACCTTCTTAGAGGAGACGGCACATGAAGAAGAAGAAGAACAATAGTTATATCTCACAAACGCCTACGTGAGTTTTCTCTGTTCTTTCGGACATGTGAGCAAGAAGAGACACCACTCATATATATGCTCCGTGAATGCTAATACGAAGCGTGTTTTTTAAGTAAGTACCGTTTTGGAATTAATAAAAGACGCGCTAAGATATCTCAATAATTTTATTTGTACGTGAAAGCCTGTTCCTTAATCTACTTTTCTACATAATTTCCATCAATATTGAGGCACTTGTCATAACGTTGTAGCAGTTTTTGAATACCCTCCTCATAGAAGTCTGCTGCCTGACTTGTTAATCACCCCATCACCACTGTTTTGACTTCGTCATCGTCTTGAAGACGCTGACCGCCCAGGTGTTTCTTCAAGTGCAGCAACAGATGGCAGTCACTGTGTGCAAGATGGGGGCTGTACGGAGGATGATCTAGTGTGTCCCATCGAAAAGATGTGATGAGATCTTTGGTCTGATTCGCCACATGCGGACGGGCACTGTCTTGCAGTAAAACGATGCCCTTGCACAACTTCCACGGACTGTTGCTTTGATTCTGGTGTGACGTAGGTCACCCATGTTTCATCGCCCGTAACAATTTGGCTTAAGAAATCATCACCGTCGTTGTGGTATCACTCAAGGAAAGTCAATGCACTGTCTAAACGTTTGGTTTTGTGCACATCCGTCAACATTTTCGGTACCCAACGTGCGGACAATTTTCGGTAATTCAAGTGCTCGGTCACAATGCCATACAAAACACTACGAGAAGCATTAGGAAAGTCATCCCTCAAGGAGGAAATCGTAAAGCGGCTGTTTTCTCTCACCTTATTGTCCACTTCCTGCACCAAACTTTCATTAACGACCGAAGGAGGCCCCCTCCGTTGTTCATCATGCACATCTCTGCGGCCATCTTTAAATGCTCTCATCCACTTTCTAACCATTCCATTACTCATAATGTTTTCTCCGTAAACTGCACAGATCTCTTTTAGGCACGATCGCTTTTAGGCCTTTAGCACTGAGAAATCTTATAACAGCCCGTACTTCACAGTCGGCGGGACTCACGATTATCGGAGGCATCTTAAACACTCAGTACACAAAGTAAACAAGGAAGAATCAGACTGTAATGGCGTTCATGCAAAAATAAAATTATCGAGATATCTTAGCGCGTCTTTTTTTTTAATTTCTAAACGGTACTTACTTAAAAAAACAAGCCTCGTATGATCAGTCAGTTTAGAGCTGCGTTCGCCCAACCTCGTACGGGACTTGACGCGATGCGACTAGCATACGGAGGAAAAAGGGCTAAGGGTAGAGTGCGTCAAACGGGAGTAGGATTGACAGGGGAAGGGGGGGGGGGGGGACGCAGGAGGCGCGCTCGGGTAATCCGTGCGGTTGTGTATAGTTATTGTGCCAAGGCAGCGTAAATGCATAACACATTTGCGTAGTAAGCAGGAGACCCGCGTTCGAATCCCGCTATTGGTGCAAATTTTCATCTGTCGACAATGAATTCTTTCATTCCCCAGATGGCACAGAGATCGTAATTTCTCCTTTCTGAATATATCTCGTGAACGATTCAAGATATCGAAATGAGGTTTCCTGCAAATGATAGCGAGCAATGAGGCGCACAGAGTAAGCTGTATGATAAATACTCGAAGCTTTTTCGTTCACCGAGTAGCTCGTCTGCAGCAGCGATAGGTCAGCGGTTCAGAGGTCCATAACGCTGTAGGAAGACTCAAGCAGCGTGCGTATACACGTCAACGACACCGGTGATGGTGGTGTTAGTTAGTGTGCGTGTGTGTGTGTGTGTGTGGTTTTGGAACTTATGGGCGCCCAACGGCGAGGTTATCAGCGCCATGAAAACAAACAAAGGTGCATAAGAACAAAATCTGTCGTACACGCGTGGACACGAAACGACCACACAATGACTATCGCACAGGCACTCTCACATACATTAAAACCAATGAGAAGGCAAGATAGCTAATCAAGAAAGTAAAAGAGACAAAAAAAACCACAAAAGAGCTAAAAGAACAGCACAGGGAAATGAGACTGGCTGACCACTTATGAAAAAATTTGGGTGAGCCAGCCACCCCGTTGACACACTAAAATATCTCCCCAAAATCTTGTTAAAAATGTGGGACAATTCACAGAACTTTAAAACCCGAACCAAATTCATTTGGCATTGCATAAAATAGACTGCAGATCCGCTGCAGTCCGCTGGTCAGCAAATAAAATGCAGTCCAATAAAATGTGGTGCACCGTGATCTGCACGCCACAAGCACCACACATCGGAGGGTCCTCTCGCCGGAGTAAAAATCCATGCGGCGGCCGCAGTGGCCGAGCGGTTCTAGGCGCTACAGTCTGGAACCGCGCGACCGCTACGGTCGCAGGTTCGAATCCTGCCTTGGGCATGGATGTGTGTGATGTCCTTAGGTTAGTTAGGTTTAAGAAGTTCTAAGTTCAAGGGGACTGATGACCTCAGAAGTTAAGTCCCATAGTGCTCAGAGCCATTTGAACCAAAACTCCATGCGTCATAGGGCTGTGGCCGATGCGAAGACGAGTAAGGATGACCTCGTCCCGCCGACGTGGCCGGAAGGAAGTGCACCACGGCCGAGTTGTGGTCTTGATCACACGGAGCTCGTTGTCGGTTACTTCTAGCCACTCATGTTCCCATCGACACAGGACTTTATACCTCAACAGCGAGGTAAGGGCATGCATAGCACACTGAAAGACCTGACGGTCACGACACGCCTCCTTGGCTGCTCGATCAGCCCTTTCATTCCCCAGAATTCCTGCGTGCTCTGGTACCCAGCAGAAAGACACCTGCTTCTCCAGTCGGTGTAGTTGGAGGAGGGTTCCTTTATCTGTTGGGTACAAACTCTGGAGAGAGTAAAGGGCGCTCAAAGAATCTCAACAGGCGAGAAATTTAACACTGAGAGAAAGTCTCATCTGCTCCAGTGCCCGCAAGATGGCATATAATTCTGCGTGAAAGATGGTAAATTGGGGCGCTCAACATCGTGGTCATCAGCGTGAGTACAAGTTCCCAAACTTTCCATTTACAGTCTCGCCACGTCTCCAATGATGGACAAGAGAAACACCCAGTCCCCAAGCGGAGAATTTCCCCGAACGCAACACCTGGGGAACAGCGAAATGGTTAATGAATTCGGAGTGGCGTGAGCTGTTACTGGTACTATCAGAAACAATAGAACTATGGGCACAGAAAAAACGTTCTCCCTGAACTGTTTATGTAGAGCGTCGGCGGTACTCACGCAGGTGCGCGGCCGCGGCCGCCCGCAGTGGGGCGAGCAGCAGCGCCGCCCCGCAGACCAGCGTCACTGTGCAGGCGGCGGTCATGTCTGCGTCTGCCGTACGGCCGCCGCGGCCGCAGTATAACCCAGCGGCCCCCACCCGCCGGCCACGCAGTCGCAACTCGTTTTCACCGGTAATTTGCAAGTCAGGCCGCAACATGCGCGCCTTTCGACTCCCGTGTACTGCGGTTTCCCGCACAACCCTTGTGTATGGCCGTCAGGTTTTAGGTTCGTAATGGTTCAAATGGTTCAAATGGCTCTGAGCACTATGGGACTCAACTGCTGAGGTCATTAGTCCCCTAGAACTTAGAACTAGTTAAACCTAACTAACCTAAGGACATCACAAACATCCATGCCTGAGGCAGGATTCGAACCTGCGACCATAGCGGTCTTGCGGTTCCAGACTGCAGCGCCTTTAACCGCACGGCCACTTCGGCCGGCTAGGTTCGTAATGTTCCTTTTACTCTTCACTCAAAAATGCATCTACGAAATGGGAAGAAAACAGAAACCACTGGAAAAAAGCGCAGTCTGTCACAAGGCAGGACATACTCAAACAAATGCGATTATCTTTACGAGGTGGGGAACTCATCTTGAACATCAATACACACTGATGTGCATAACGTAAGGCCGAAAGTAAGTTTCGCATGATGCGTCACTGCCGAATAACATAGCTGGATGAAACTGGAACGTTACATATACTTTATGATCTAAACTAACTTACGTTTTTAATATTAGGTGCATTGTGCTGCCACCTATTGCCAGGTACTCCATATCAGTGACATCAGTAGTCAATAGACATCGTGAGAGAGCAGAATGGGGCGCTCCCCGGAACTCTCGGACTTCGAACGTGGTCACTTATGTCATACGTCTGTACGCGAGATTTCCACACTCCTAAACGTCCCTAGGTCCAGTGTTTCCGACGTGATAGCGAAGTGGAAACGTGAAGGGACATGTGCAGCACAAAAGCCTACAGACGCACCTCGTCTGCCGGCCGGAGTGGCCGAGCGGTTCTAGGCGCTACAGTCTGCAACCGCGCGACCGCTACGGTCGCAGGTTCGAATCCTGCCTCGGGTATGGATGTGTGTGATGTCCTTAGGTTAGTTAGGTTTAAGTAGTTCTAAGTTCTAGGGGACTGATGACCTCAGAAGTTAAGTCCCATAGCGCTCAGAGCCATTTTGAACCACCTCGTCTGTTGACTGACAGAGATTGCCGACAGTTAAAGATGGTCGTAATGTGTACTAGGCAGACTTCTATCCAGACCGTCACACAGGAACTCCAGACTGCATTACGATGCACTTCAAGTACTATGATAGTTATGCTAGAAGTGAGAAAACGGATTTCATGGTCGAGCGGCTGCTTATAAGCCACACATCACGCCGGTAAATGCCAAATGACGCCTCGCTTGGTGTAAGGAGCGTAAACGTTGAATGATTGCCGGCCGGAGTAGCCGAGCGGTTCTAGGCGCTACAGTCTGCAACCGCGCGACCGCTACGGTCGCAGGTTCGAATCCTGCCTCGGGCATGGATGTGTGTGATGTCCTTAGATTAGTTAGGTTTAAGTAGTTCCAAGTTCTACGGGACTGATGACCTCAGCAGTTAAGTCGCATAGTGCTCAGAGCCATTTCAACCATTGAATGATTGAACTGTGGAAAAACGTTGTAAAGAGTGATGAGTCACGGTACACAATGTGACGATCCGATGGCAGGGTGTGGGTATGGTGAATGCCCAATGAACCTCATCTGGCACCGTGTGTAAAACTGGAAGGCGGTGGTGTTATGATATGGTCGTATTTTTCATGGAGGGGGCTTGCAACTCTTGTTGTTTTGCGTGGCACTATCACAGCACAGGCCTGCCATGATGTTTTAAGCACCTTCTTGCTTCCCAGTGTTGAAGAGCAACCGGGAAATAGCGACTGCATATTTCAACACGAGTGACCACCTGTTGATAATGCACGGCCTGTGGCGTAGTGGTTACACGACAATAACTTCCCTGTAATGGACTGGCCTGCACAGAGTCCTGACCTGAATGCTATAGAACACCTTTGGGATGTTTTAGAACGCCGACTTCGTGCCAGGTCTCACCGACCGACATCGATACCTCACCTCAGTGCAGCACTCCATGAAGAATGGGTTGCCATTCCCCAAGAAATCTTTCAGCACCTGATTGAACATATGCCTGCGAGAGTGGAAGCAGTCATCAGGGCTAAGGGTGGGCCAGCACCGTATTAAATTCCAGCATTACCGATGAAGGACGCCACGAACTTGTCAGTTATTTTCAGCCAGGTGTCCGGATATGTTTGATGACATAGTGTAGAATGAATTGCTGCAGTATAGCAGAAACGGTAACTGATTACATACTCAGTGAGACGAACAGAAATCAGACTTTTATTCAAACATCAGTACTTTCTCCGAAGTTACCGGGATTTTGATGGTTCCCTGGACATTATAATAGAACGGACATGGTCCTCAGTGGGGTGCGTGATTACAACGGACGGCAGTGCGTGTTCTGCAACGTGCTCCCATGCTCGCCACGATGTTGCTAAGGAGTTTTTTCGATACGGCGCCCTTTCCTCCACCAGCGCGGTTGGCAATTGTTGTATGGTGTTTACAGCATAAGGACGTTCTGCAGTAAGTCTCTTCAACGCATCCCACACTTGCCTCGATGGGATTTAAGTCGTGGGAACAGGCTGTCCAGTCCGTCCGCCGAATATTCGCTCGTTCCAAGAGCTCCTCCACATACACAAGTGAACATTCATCCGCCAATCGTCGATATAAGCAATCGCAGCAGGGTGAAGTGTCACGGTATCCACCAAGCATCGAGCCCAACATCGTAGTGCACGTGTATCAACATGACTGCAACACTACTCGTCTACTGCCATCACTAGCAGAATCCGACTGGATATTCTACTGCACTGGTGTGTCACACTTGCTGGCGACAGTAACTTTCGTACGGTGCGTCACTTTCAAGTAACATAGCCCGACGAAACTAGTATCATACACAGAAAGGATGTGTCACAGTACAGTACACTACAATATAGAACGTAACCGTAAGAAATACGCAATGAGACGAACAGAATTTATTCGAAGACAGTAATTACACTGAAGTCACCGCGATTTGTGATGGTTCCCTGGGCATTGCAAAAGGCGTCACACTGTTCTTAATAGGCTGCGTGACCACCACGGGCGGCAGGGCGTGCTCTGCCACGTGACCCAAAGCCGGCCTCAAGTCTTGCGGTGGGGCGTCCCATTTCTCCACCAGGTGCATCTGTAGTATCTCTCTCCCTCACGAGCTCCATGGTATTTAAATCAAGGGAATAAGCAGGCCAGTCCATTCAGCGAATATACTCTCGTTCCAAGACCTCCTCTACGTGCGCTGTTCGATGCGGTCGCGCACTGTCATGCAAAAAAATGAAGTCGAGACCCAATGCGCCGCTGAAAAGGCGCATATGGGGAAGGGGTGCAGAGTCGCCATAACGTTGACTGGTGACTGTATCAAGTGCTAAGGTTTGGAGGTCAGTACAGTCGAGCAGCATTATATCTCTTCGCACCATGACCCCTGCACCACCAAAACGATCACGTTTCTACATCTACATCTACATCCATACTCCGCAAGCCACCTGACGGTGTGTGGCGGAGCGTACCTTGGGTACCTCTATCGGTTCTCCCTTCTATTCCAGTCTCGTATTGTTCGTGGAAAGAAGGATTGTCGGTATGCCTCTGTGTGGGCTCTAATCTCTCTGATTTTATCCTCGTGATCTCTTCGCGAAATATACGTAGGAGGGAGCAATATACTGCTTGACTCCTCGGTGAAGGTATGTTCTCGAAACTTCAACAAAAGCCCGTACCGAGCTACTGAGCGTCTCTCCTACAGAGTCTTCCACTGGAGTTTATCTATCATCTCCGTAACACTTCCGCGATTACTAAATGATCCTGTAACGAAGCGCGCTGCTCTCCGTTGGATCTTCTCTATCCCTTCTATCAACCCACAAGCAGTGGGCGAACAAGCGTACTGTAACCTACTTCCTTTGTTTTCGGATTGCATTTCCTTAGGATTCTTCCAATGAATCTCGGTCTGGCATCTGCTTTACCGACGATCAACTTTATACGATCATTCCATTTTAAATCACTCCTAATGCGTACTCCCAGATAATTTATGGACAGTCTTCCAGCTTCCGAGATGCACTACGTGTTCCCATCTCTCGCCAGGTGAGGATCCGTCCAGCACAGACGTTCTACCAACCCTGTGACCAGCATGCACCGCCATCCGTGCTGATCGCACACCTTATTAAGGGCGGGTTCTCATTCAAAATTGTCGAAAATTCGACTTTGTATTCAATATTTTGATAGGTACATGTGTCTAGAATGTCGAGACGAAAAGGGTTTTTAATCCGAGCGTTGCAAAGGTGTCTACAGCCCATTGTTCGAAGCAGTCACTGCCGCCATGGTACTGCCTCAGCCGGAGACGCCCGGCTCGGGTAGAAAACTTATCGTGCCGTTGCGCACGTTCACAAAATGATTTGCATCGCACTATGCATGCAAACATATTCGCCAAAACGTTGAGGAACAACGTGTGCATACCCAGCCAGATCGGCTTGTCTCGCCAAGAAGAAGGAGGGAATTGCTCTCCAGGAACAATTCGAGTTACGGGAAGGGTTGATATACGGTCCTGAAATTGTAGATTAAATGTAAGTAACGAGAATACTTCGTTTTGGTCAAATTTTCGTCAAAATTGGTTAAAGTGTAACTTTGGCTCCGCCATATTTGACTAGCCATATTAAAAATTTAATTTCAGATTTGCGTTCAGTGACATCAAAAATATATAATAACATGTAGTTTTCATGAAATTAAACTGACAATACATATAAAAGTTTTCCAGAATCTTTAAACAGGTTTTTTTCAAGAAATGGTTTTTCTAATCAGCGTGGAGCATAAAAGAAAAACGGTTCAACTTATTAACTTCCAATTTTGACCCCCGAAACGAAAATACTTTTCTTGGGAGCTTATACGTATAATGTATGAAATTTTTTAACATTAATTATTTTTTGTAAAGCCATAAGGAGTGAAATAAACTCCTAAAAATCGAATTCATGGTTCGAATTAGCACCATATCGTTAAATTTAATGTTATTTCATCGTGGTTAGATATAATCTCCCATATATTTAACACAGCATCGACTGATGTTAACCATTTTTGATTTCAGATAACTGCTGAGTGCTACACTGCACGCCATCTGCGAACTTCAAACTGGCAGGCCGTTGATCAAACCATAATTACGGGTCCCATTTTGTTGTTCTCTTTGAACTGAAAATCTAAAATAGTTCGAGGTATGATCAGTCATATTCTCCAAACACATCCTTATTACGTCTTTTCATTGTCTCAAAAAAGTTCAAAAATTTGCCTTTTTTGCTCATTTGAATGGTAACCTAACCTTAAGAGCCATGTCCCGCCATTTATAATGTCGAGGGGACCATCATGAATCGCGGTTGCTTCAGCATGAGTTTTTCCTTTGAATAAATGTGTCAATTCCGTTCATCTCACTGCGTGTTTCGTTCAGTTACCATCAGTACTATACTGTAGAAGTCCTTTCTATGTATGGTACAAGTAACTCATCAAGAGAAACTTACTTTCGTCCTTAAGTTTTGCAGAACAGTGTATAAAATAAATGTAAGTGTGGTTCTACCGTGCTTGCAGTTATAACTCAATAACCTACCCACGCAGCTTCTTAGAGATTATATGGCATGGTAGCTCTCCAACCCCCATCCCTGAAGAAGATTTCGATTTGGAACTGCAGGGGTTGAGTTCGAAGATATGAGTGTCAAAAGACGACAAAACACTAACGGATTTGTTATTGGAAGTCGGTGAATCAATTGGAAATCGAGTGTTAAAGTAGTTGGGACTGGCCAGTGTGTTCCTATTTGAATGTTCGACAATGTAGCATATTCCAGGATTCTCTTTACTCATCGAATATTTATGAATGCGTTACGGTGGTCTGGGTGTTCTATAAAGAGATGTACAAGTGAGTGACAGAGTATTTTATTTCGAAGTGGGGTATTGTTGCTTAAGAGTACTTTTGAGGATTCGAAGGATTTTTGAGCGTGAACACTAACGTTTTTACGATTTTATTTGGCGTTCTGGAATGTTCTCGAATGATTTGAAATTTGTTCAGGATACAAATGAAACTAACGAGGAAGCGGATAGTTTTCAGCTAGTAGGTCTACAGTTGTACTGCTAAGCATCAAGAATTTATATACCATCGAAGAAGTGAATCAGAACAACCAAGAAAAATTTTCTAGGATACACGTATCGTTCTATTTCTTTAACGGTTCAAATCATCCAAAGTAGGTTTGCAGCATAAGTTGGTTGGTTGATTCGGAGGAAGGGATCAAACAGCGATTCATCAGTCCCATCGGATCAGTGTAGGATCCTTTCAAGGGAACCATCCGGGAATTTTCCTAAAGCGACTTAGGGAAATCATGGAAAACCTTAATCAGGATGGCCAGACGCGGGTTTGAACCGTAGCCTTCCCGATTGCGATTCCAGTGTGCTGACCACTGTACCACCTCGCTCGGTAGAGCGTAAATTTGTGTACAGACGGGCACGTAGTTTTTTTGTAACTCTTGTATCAGGGGAGATATCGAAGCAAGTTTTTCTTAATGGAACGGTGTATTTTTTTGACGGCATTCGAAAACACTTCAAAAGACGAGTACACTGATACAGAGCTTGGGAATGTGGGCGTTAAAGAATTTCGGAAACGTATCGCAGAAATGTGCTTCAACTGAAAGGGAAGGGAAGCGGCATCGGTAATTGCTGTGTAAAAATGGCCAAATAGTGCTCTCATGTCGGAAAAATCTACCTCAGTACTCCGCAAGCCACCTTACGGTATGTGGCGGAGGGTAATTTGTGTACCGCTGTCACTTTCCCGTTTACCTGTTCCATTCTTACTACACGAGCTGATAAAATCCGTAAGGATCTTGATTAGGTTTTAATAGAATTTTCAGAGGGCGAGGTCATCCATCAGCTGACAACACGTCAGAGATAAAGATAAATGTATTGATTAGCGACTCCATGGAGTGTCCTGTGCACCACGACCAGATAATGGATATACTTAGAAGGAGAGACAGCATTGGTCGTATTTTTTTTGTTTTATTAACCGCAAAATCGTCACTAAGTCACTAAGTGACCGAAAATTGATTTTGCGGTTAATAAAACAAAAAAATACGACCAATGCTGTCTCTTCTTCCGAAGATAAATGTCACTGGCAGAGGCGTAAAAATATTGGATCATCAGCTTGTGTCCACAGTTAACTTGAGCAACCGTGAGTAATCTTTTGCATATCTTGTCACAAAAACTAACCATCCTCCGTGGACTTGATTGTCATCCCAAATAGTACGGAACTTAGAACCTGGTATCAGATGATTTGACGTAATACTGGCCAACGCAGACAGTGCTTCACTGACCAGATGTAAGAAAAAATTTGTAGAGAACCTTCAGCTTATATTTGATATTGTTGTGTTCAGTGCTACTTCTGCTGATCTGGACCTAATATGTTATCTTGACAACTGTTCTAAAATTGTAATGTCACACTCTATGTAAACAAGTGTGCTTCATTGACAATATTACAGTGAATAAACCAGTTTTGAACAGCTAAACACCGATGTGCTCTGTCGTAGAATAAGGGTCCACTCCTACCCCATTAATTTATTGTAGTGACGCTAACACTCTCACAGGATGTTTTTGCTGATGTCTGACGAATGTGAAACGGAGTGGAGTGTCAGACGCTGGCACGACGCACTGTCGTGTCTTCAGTCATGAAAGTAGGTTGTGTCTGTATGTGAATGATGGGTGCGCACGTGTACGGCATAGACTTGGTGAGTGGCCTGTATCAGAGTGTATTCCCCACGACACACAGGTCCCATCCTAGGCTTCACGGTCTAGGGGGCCATCAGCTACAACTCGCGGTCACATACGTTGTTTCTGCAATGTAAAGTAACCAGTGACCACTGTACTGCCCATGTTTTTATCCTGTTGCTACTGTTATTTCTTCGACACGAAGGTAATTCGCTTTTTCAGCAGGACATTGCACATCCACATACGGCTGCTGCAATGCAACTTGTCCTTTGGGTGAAGTGGGAACTTACTCGTTCTTCAGAGTCACTAAGAAGTATCGCCGAATTGCAACAAAAGGTGCAAGATGTTTGGTTGGGACAACCTAAAGCAGGACGCCATTCGGAACCTTTCAGATCGTTTGCATGCGAGAATATACGCCTGCACTGCCGCCAGAGGGAGGAAGGCTGTGTACTGATACGACTGTTTTGGCACCCTGTTCTGTGACGTGTATATTTCATTTGGCCTGAATTTTTTATCATATACTCCTACAATGATGCGTTTCCTACCACATCACTTGTCAATAAAATTACATTGTCCTTCAGGATGTTGCGTTCATTTCCGACAATGTATATAGACTAGATAATTCCAGTAACAATCTTCGAAAGACATTATAATAGTGGAAAATGTGGTGTCACCGCCAGACACCACACTTGCTAGGTGGTAGCCTTTAAATCGGCCGCAGTCCGTTAGTATACGTCGGACCCGCGTGTCGCCACTATCAGTGATTGCAGACCGAGCGCCGCCACACGGCAGGTCTAGAGACACTTCCTAGCACTCGCCCCAGTTGTACAACCGACTTTGCTAGCGATGGTTCACTGACAAAATACGCTCATTAGCCGAGACGATAGTTAGCATAGCCTTCAGCTACGTCATTTGCTACGACCTAGCAAGGCGCCATTACCAGTTACTATTGATACTGTAAATTCATGTACCGTCAGAGCGACGTTCACCATTTATGGATTAAAGTTATGTATTCCACCAGGTACGTCCCTTTTTTCTAAAATCTAATTTCCTTGTCCTGTTCCAGACCTCACGCCAGCCTGCGTGAGCTAAAACGCGTGCCTTTCGGTTTCCTCTATTATTAAGGTGTTGGCTCTCCTGCCAACCCACAACAGAAAGTGCATAAAATAAAAGTGGACTAAATGAAAATTCGGGAAGATTTGTAGTGAAGTAACATAAGAAATTTGTACAGAATATTAGGAAAAATATAAAAATCTACATTAAAGGCACAGACGGATCTCTAGAACAAATACTAAAGCAAACTACAAGATTTAAAGAGATGCTTTGATAGATTCTTCAACTCCGAGAAACCTAAAGGAAAATTCAGCTTCATGAGAACGATAGCAAGTCCACATTCGTTTCTGCCAACGATCACAGAGGTAGAGGAGCTTATAAAACAGCTGAAAAGACACCAGATTGCTCCTGGGAGAAGTTGGCGATATCGCCAAGATCTGGAAACTCAAAGACCAAAGCACCAAAAATAAAATTCATGAACTTCTCACAGAAACATGGATTACAGAGAAACAAATTGCACAGAAATTGAAATGTGCGATGATAAAGTCATTGCACAAAAAGGGCGACAAGGCAGACCTCACTAATTAGAGAGGCATCTCATTATCCTCAACCACCTACGAAGTTCTCTGCAAGGCATTAGACAACATACTAGGACCACAAGACGATACAGCGGTAGATAAATATCAAGCAGGCTTCAGAAAAGGAAGCTCATGTATTGATCAGATTTGGGATCTGTGAACACTCCTGAATGTCAGACTGACGAGCAACACTTTTGTAGACTTTAAATGGCTTACGACTCCACAGACAAAGATACTCTTCGACATACTACACGAATATGGAGTAGAGAGAGAAACTGGGTCACTCATACAACACGCACTCAGACACCTCATTGAAAATAAAATGTATGGAAGAAATCTTAGAACCATTCGAGATACGTACGGGAGACAAACAAGGAGATGGGCACTCTCCGCTTTTATTCAACTTCATCTTGGACAAAATTATCAAACACTGAGAATAAAAAGTAAAAGGGTTTCGGTTGAGAAGAACACGTGAAAACAAATAAAATGCGTCGAATTTGCAGATGACCTGACAGTAGTCAACAAAAACAAACAAGAAACACAAGAAGCAATGGAGCACTTATATGAAGGCTCTCCCCAATGAAGTACACATATATCGTATGACAAAACGCAATACGTCCGAAATTGTGCTAAACGCAGCTTCTTAAAATTATTTCGAGCAGTTAGTTCATGAGCCGGCGCGAATAGTAAACGGTTGTGGAAACGCACTTGACCTCCTAGCAACAAATAATCCTGAGCTAATGTTCAAATGTGTGTGAATTCCTATGGGACTAAACTGCTGAGGTCATCGGTCCCTAGACTTACACACTTCTTATGCTAAGAACAACACACACACACACACACACACACACACACACACACACACACACACACACACACACACACACACACACACACATGCCCGAGGGAGGACTCGAACGTCGGGCGGGAGGGGCCGCGCAATCCGTGACACGGCGCCTCTAGCCGCGTGGCGACTCCGCGCTGCCCTGAGCTAGTAACGAGCATCAAGACAGATACAGGGATCAGTAAACACAGGGTTGTCATAGAGGGACTGAATATTGTAACCCCCAAATCCTCCAAAAATAAACGAAGAACATACATATTCAAAGTAGCATATAAAAATTCACTTGACGCTTTCCTGAGAGACAATCTCTACTCCTTCCATATTAACAATGTAAGTGTAAATCACAAGTGGCTTGAATTCAAAGAAATAGTATCGACAGCCGAAATTCCTTCGCCAAAGAAGATGAAGTAAATATTGCAGAATTCGAACCAGCTGACAACATGAGTAACTTAGAAATAGATACCCTCGGAGTAGCGAAGCAACTTAAATCATTTAATAAAAGCAAGTTTCCAGTACAGATTGTATACCGGTTATGCTCCTTTCAGAGTAAACTGATGCAATGCCCCTGTGCTTAACAATCATATATAACCGCTAGCTCGACGAAAGATCCGTATCCAAAGATTGGAAAGTTACACAGGTCACACCAATATTCAAGAAAAACAGTAGAAGTAATTCACTAAATTATAGGTCCGTGTCATTAACGTCGATATGCAGCAGGATTTTGGAACATATATTGTATTCGAACATTATGAATTACTTCGAAGAGAACGGTCTATTGACACACAGTCAACACGGATTTAGAAAAAATCGTTCTTGTGAAACACAACTATCTCTTTACTCACACGAAGTGCTGAGTGCTATTGACAAGGGATTTCAAATGGATTTCGTTTTTCTAGACTACCAGATGGCTTTTGACACTGTACCACACAAGCGGCTTGTAGTGAAATTGCTTATGGAATATCGTCTCAGTTATGTGACTGGATTCGTGATTTGCTGTCTGAGAGGGCACAGTTTCGTAATAACTGACAGAAAGTCACTGAGTACGGCTAACGCCTCTGAGCACTATGGGGCTTAACATCTGAGGTCATCAGTCCCCTAGAACTTAGAACTACTTAAACCTAACTAACCTAAGGACATCACACACATCCATGCCCGAGGCAGGATTCGAACCTGCGATCGTAGCGGTCGCGCGGTTCCAGACTGAAGCGCCTAGAACCGCTCGGCCACACCGGCCGGCGTTATCGAGTAAAACAGAAGTGATTTCTAGAGTTCGCCAAGGTAGTGTTAGAGGTTCTCTGCTGTTCTTGATCTATATAAATGATTTAGACGAAAATCTGAGCAGGCGTCTTAGGTTGTTTGCAGATGATGGTGTCGTTTATCGTCTAGTAAAGTCATCATAAGACCTAATCAAATTGCAAAACGATTTAGAAAAGATATCTGCATGGTGTGAAAACAGGCAATTGACCCTCAATAATGAAAAGTGTGAGGTCATCCACATGAGTGCTAAAAGGAGTGCGTTAAACTTCGGTTACGTGATATATTACTCTAATCTACAGGCTTTAAGTTCACCTAACTACCTAGGAATTATAGTTACGAACAATTCAAATTGGAAAGAACACACAGAAAATTTTGCGGGGAAGGCAAACCAAAGGCTGCCTCTTACTGGCAGAACACTTAGAAAATGTAACAGATCTACTAAAGAGACTGCTTACACTACGCTTGTCCGTCCTCTTTTGGATTACTGTTGTGCGGTGTGGAAGCCTTACCAGATAGGATTAACGGAATACATCGAGAAAGTTCAAATAAGGGTAGCACATTTTGTATTATCGTGAAATAGGGGAGAGAGTGTCACACCATTAACACCGTTAAAACAAAAGCGTTTTTCGTTGCGGCTGAATTTCTCACGAAATTTCAATCACCAACTTTCTCCTCTGGATGCGAAAATACTTTTTTTGACGCGGACTTACGTAGGGAGAAACTATAATCGTAATAAGGTAAGGGAAATCAGAGCTCGCACGGAAACATATAGGTGGTCAATTTTTCCGAGTGCTGTTTCAGAGTGGAATAATAGAGAATTATTGTGAAAGTGATTCGATAAACACTCCGCCAGACCCTTAAGTATGATTTGCAGTGTATCCATGTAGATATAGATGTAAATGCAGATGTAGGTGTAGAACGGAAGAACAACAACACACAAGCCACAATAATACATGGTGTTGCACAGCGATCAGCAATGATTTGCTATTCTGTACTACTCTGGGTAGCCAACGTTGACGACTATGGCGGCGACCTGAGAAAAAGCGCATTGCCCGCATCTCGTGGTCGTGCGGTAGCGTTCTCGCTTCCCACACCCGGGTTCCCGGGTTCGATTCCCGGCGGGGTCAGGGATTTTCTCTGCCTCGTGATGGCTGGGTGTTGTGTGCTGTCCTTAGGTTAGTTAGGTTTAAGTAGTTCTAAGTTCTAGGGGACTTATGACCACAGCAGTTGAGTCCCATAGTGCTCAGAGCCAAAAAGCGCATTCTTCCGAGGTTTTGGGGATGGACAGCCATGTTAGTTGTCGTGACATGATGGGGGCAATCTGGTTCTGCCTCGGTGCCAGTGACGGCAGTGCGTTAGTTAGAAGGAGGCCAGCTGTGGGCCTGCAACCAAACTGTCTTCGTGCTTGACACATTGGAGCTACACCAGGAGGTATGGTCTGGGGTGTGATTTCGTGTGACAGCAGAAGCACTCTCACGGTAACCCCACGCACCATGACTGCAAATTCAAGTCCCGACTGGTAGTGAATGAGGTAATTCTGACGTCACAATGATGCGACATGGACGTCCTGCATCCTCATGTGGTAGCTCCCATGCGATAATATTGCGGTGCCATTTTTCAACGGGAAAGTGCTCGTCCTCACGAAAGTGGGCGTGATGTTGAATTACTCCCACGGCCATCAAGATACCCAGATTTATCGCCAACAGAAAATGTGTAGGTTCAGTTCGAGCGTCAACTCCGCCCCGGCGCCAGGATCCAGTACACTGAGATGACAAAGGTCATGGGTAGAGATATGCACATATACGGATGGCGGTAGTACCGAATACACACAGTATAAAAGGGCAGTGCATTGGCGGATCAGTCATTTGTACTCAGTTAATACATGTGAAAGGGTCTGCTACGTGATTGTGGCCACATGAGAGGAATTAACAGAGTTTGAACGTGGAATGATAGTTGGAGCTATATGCATGGGTTATTATTCATTATTGTTAGGTACACTGTACTAAGAGTGTGCCGATGACATCGAATTTCAGGCATTACTTCTCACCGCGGGCAACGCAGTGGCCGACAGCCTTCACTTAACGACCGAGAGCGGAGGCGTTTGCGTAGAGTTATCAGTGCTAACAGACAAGCAACAGTGCTTGAAATAAGAACAGAAATCGTGAACGGACGACGAATGTATCCTTTAGGACAACACGGCCAAATTTGGCGTTCATGTGGTATGGCAGCAGACCGACACCAGCACCTTTGCCAACAGTATGACATCGGCTGCAGCCCCTCTCCTGTGCTCTTGCTCATATTGGTTGTACCCTAGACGACTGATCAGCTGAGTCCCGATTTCAGCTGCTAAGAGTTGACGGTAGGGTTCGGGTGTGGCGCAGATCCCACGATACCATGGCCCCAAGTTATCAACATGACACTGTGCAAGAAGATGGTGACTCAACAATGGTGTGAGCTCTGTTCACGTGAAATGGACTGGGTCCTCTGGTCAAGCTGGACTTACCATTGACAGGAAATGGTCTTCACGCTCCCATACCACGATGGAAATTTTAAGGATGACAATGCATCATGTCACCTGGCCACATTTATGAGACATAATCAACAGGTCAATTAGTGCGTCTGCAAAACTTTTGCAATTATTGACGGCTATAGAGGCAATATTGTTCAATATTTCTGCAGCGCACATCCAACGATTTGTTGAGTCCATGCCCTGACGAGTTGCTACATTATGGCGGCACAAGGCGGTCTGATTTGATGTTAGGAGGTATCCCATGACTTTTGTTGCCTCTGTGTATACAACATCACTGATCAAATGGAACCGACGTTCACGGCATTGTTTTACTTGGTTCTGCTTGAGTCGATCTCGTCTGAAGTGGATCTAATCTGGCGAGAGTGTCTGCAATTGCCAAGTGCAGTACACGCCGACGGAAAGAAATCGTAACACCAAGAACTACTTGCGCGACACAAATTAAAAGAGGTACACGTGTTTCCATATCCGAAAGATGATGCCTATTGTTGTTTCGCTCCAGTCGCATAAGCGTGACGCCACTATGAGGATGAAAATTAGGTTAGGTATAAATACATTCTGTAACGGTTGTAACAATTACATGCCTTTACGACTGGACTAGGTGAGTATATGTTAGTCAAGAAAGTCTTTAAGGCGATAAAGACGACATTATCAGCACCTCACTGAGATTAAATGAGGTTGTGTAATAGAACTACGATAAGTTGGATGTTAATTTTGTGATATTACAGAAAGAACCGGTGGGAATGTAGCCACTGTACATGATTGCTTGCAGCAGTCGTCACAAGAATGTATGCTCGCAAGAAGACCGGGCTTCAGATGGCCACTTGGGACTGCCAAGAGGGAAGACCATCGCGTTCCGTGAATGGCTCTGGCGCTTCGTACTGCAACTGCAGCAGCAATTTGGGTAGCAACTCGCACCACAGTGACACAACGAATAGCTACAAACCGATTACTTCAAGAACAGCTCCGAGCCAGACGTTCTGTAGCGTGCGTTCCACTGACTCCTAACACCGCCATTTGCGACTTCAGTGGTGTGAAAGGACAGTCAGTCGCTTTTGGGTTGTGGACTGAGCCGGGTTTGTCGTTACTCGGCAGCAGGCAGGTCCGCACGGTGCAAGTACGCGCTCGGACCGTGGTCGACGCTGATAGAAGACCGTTGGTCGGTCGGTCGGCTTGTCGTCGGATGGCGACATGTGGTCTGCTGAGCACTGACACCAGTATCAGTCGGGAAGAGTTGGCAGCCGGCAACAGCCGGGTCCGTATAGTGTTAGTATTCGCCGGGACCATTGTGGGCGAAAATGGGCTGCCGTTGGTCGTTTGCTCGCCCGGTCGTCTCAGTTGACGACGTCTTGGAGCCTCAGGACGAACACCATTTTCCGAGTTGGGATGTGGTTGGACCTTGTTGGTTCGTTGGAACTGAGCAGCGACGTAGTCTCCACAGTGCGGAGCCAGGCCGGGGATTTTCGTGGCGGGCACGCGATGTTGCATTTTGAGGCGCTACCTGTATGAGCGAGCTTTCGCTTTCCTCCGAAGCAGGATCCTCAAGTTGGGTAATCAGTTATTTCTACTTAAATCTCGACTGTTACGATTTGTTCGTTATTTGTGCATTGTTGTTTCCTCAGGCGTTCATGCGTAGATAACAAGTGGTGTGTCTTGTTCCCTAGAACCTGCATCCTTCTTCCGTAGTGATTTGACAGTTGCGACTTGTTTTCTGTATTCTTTAAACTTGTCTTCAGTAGTGTTTGATTCCTTGATTTTGGTGAGGCCGAGTTTAAAGTTATTGGTATCTTGGTTTACTCTTCATCGGCCGATATTTTCCATTATCTGTGCTGTTGGATCTGGCCGTTGGAAATCGGTCAGATTGTCGGTCGGTCGTCAACCGTCCCTAGGTTGTGCTGCCTTCCGATTAAGAGGTTGTCGGTCTGGCTGCCTGTCTCGCCTAAACGTGCGTTAGTGTTACTTCCCAGGCCGATCCTTGGAACCTCCTGAGCGCCGCTCCCTGTGTTTTACATAGTAATTTTCTTTTCGTCTTAAGTACTCTGTGTGGCCTTCTGCCGAGTTTTAGCTTATTAAAATTGCAAGGCTTTTCTTCTTAGGCCTTTAAGCCGTAAAATTATTTTCTGCATGGTGTGTGGCCTTCAGCCGAGTTTTAAGTTCTCTTAAATTAAAAATTCAAAATCTTTGTCTTGCCCTTAAGTCATAAGATTGTTATTCTTCAGTATGAGGCCTTCAGCCGAGTTTTACACGAAATATTTTAAGATAAGGCCTTTTCAAATTGAAAACTCTACTTCCTAGGCCTTAAGCCGTTAAATTGTTTTGTTGATACGCGGCCTTCAAACGAGTTTTCACCCTATTTAGATTAAACTTTGAAAATCTTTGTCTCAGCCTCAAGCCGTAACACATTTCTTGATTAATGAGAGGCGTTCAGCCCAGTTCTATGCGAAAAATGGAAGCCAAGGCTTTCAGCCTATTTATATTGAAGATAAAATATTTTTTTCTTAAGAAGTGAAACCTCCAGAAGAACTCCTGTACCTCAGTTCCTTGTTTAGGCCTTGTGCCTTGGATTTTCGATATGGCCTTCAGCGGATCTAAATTAAGTCAAAGGAGGTCTTTCGTTAAAACCTTGAGAGTTTTGATTCTTGCTTGTGTGATTGCCTGCTTTAAGAAATCAAGTTTATATGTTGAGTACAACTGACAGTAACTTATTTCGGTCCCTTTCCACAAATATAACCTCATCCGCTCTGTCTTGCTAGCGCAGGGGCTTCACAACCTGTCTGCATGCTAGACATACTGGACCTCTCCTAGTTATGGTCCGGATGCGATTTCGTGTGACAGCAGGAGCCCTCTCTTGGTTATCCCAGGCATCCTGACTGCAAATTTGTACGTCTGTCTGGTGATTCGACCTTTTGTGCTGCCATTCAAGAACAGCATTCCAGGAAGTGTTTTCCAATAGGTTAACGCTCGCCCACATAGCGCTGTTATAATCCAACATTCTCTACACTATCGAAATGTTGCTTTGGTCTTCTCGATCATCAGATCTGTCTCCAATCGAGCACATATGGGACAACATCGGACGACAACTCCAGCATAATCCACAACCAGCAGCAGCCATCCCTGTATTGGCCGACCAAGTGCAACAAGCTTGGATCTCCATCCCACAAACTGATACCCAGCACCTGTACAGCACAATACATACACGTTTGCAGGCTTGCATTCAACATCCTGACGGTGACGCCGGTTATTAATGTACCAGTATTTCACATTTCCAGTGTCTCATCTCACGCTTACATTAGCCTGTGATCTCGCAATGTTAGTCACTTTAATGTGTTACCTAGACGTATTCCCGAAATTTCATTCCTCTAGATTAATTATATTTTGGTGTTGCAATTTTTTTCCGTCAGTTTTTGAACGCTGTGGACAACGGGAAGCTTCTGAGTCAGTCTGGATGAGTCAGCGTGTGAATTTTTAGATACTGGAAGGGAAAAAGTTTTCGGAACGAATAACTCAGTACGGAGAGATGTTTTTGAATAAAACGTTCTCTCTTACTTTGTAGTATCCGATTAGAATAAAATCTCGAGCTTAGGATGATAGCCCCCATCATCAAAAGCTTGGCTAGTTAATTTATAACTTTTTACCCAAAAAAAAAAGTTATGAAAGACTTCAAAGACGTATTTCTTTGTATAAGCGGTGCTATCAATTATGCTTTTGTTTGGCTTTATTTTAGTAGTATGATTTTATATTGAGCGAGTAGAGACCATACTGTGGAGAGTAAAACATCGACTGACAATGTTTCGAAGATCCAAATACGAGGTGTGACAATAAAGTAATGAGACTGGTGTGAAAAAAAAAGTTGCTTACCGTTTTAGTCAGGTTTAGTGTTGTTTCCTTCAGAGCAGTCTCCTGATTGCACACACTTTTTCCAGCGCTTCTGCCATTGATGGTAACATTTCTGGAACTCATCTTCTGTAATATCCTCCAAGACCCTCGTCATAGCTTTTTGTACGTCTTGTGTTGTTTGAAAAAGGTGTCCCTTGACCGCCGTTTTGACTCTTGGAAAAAGAAAAAAGTCGCACGGAGCGATATCTGGTGAATAAGGTGGCTGTGGTAGTACTGAAATTTGTTTTGAGGTTCAAAATTGCTGTACTGACGGAGCAGTGAGGGACGGCGCATTATTGTGATGCAGAATCCAATCTTTCTCATACCAAGATCTTCAGGTATTATTAGACAAACCGTTTCTCGATGTTCAGTTCTTCTGCAATCATTTTCACGGATAATCTTCGATCACATCGTTCGAGTTCACGCACCCTGGCCAAGTTGACATCTGTCCGTGAAGTTGAGGGTCATCCACTGCGGTCTTTATCTTCAACATTCGTTCTGCCTTCACTAAACATTTTATGCCAACAAAAAACTTGATCTCTTGACATAACCTCCTCTCCAAAAGCCTTCTGAAGCTTACCATAAGTTGGTGTCGCATTTTCACCCAGTTTAATACAAAAGGAAATGGCATACCATTGCACAATATTATGCGGTTCCATTTCCGTGAGGAGAGATACAAACGCATGTTAACTTATTACAGCACAGTTCACGACTGAACAGTTGCATCGATGTGCCGCTTGGACTAGAAGCAGCTTATAGACCAAGGTCAAAGATACTGTGCCTACACAAGCCTGCAGGGTTGCCACATCTTGCAAAGAAACTCAGTCTCATTACTTTACTGTCGCACCTCGTGTGTTACTTTCCTGGAAGAAATAACGCAAAAAGGAAAAACACTTCCTAATGTTCTGAAAAATAATATTTATTTTGTCCCTAACCGGCTTTTGACTTCTCAGGCTATCTCCAGGTGACAAACAAATATCGCAAACACAGATAAGCATGGTGTGCGACTTACACCATTATTATTTGTGCGTGCAGAAAATACAAAGTAATAAAGTGTTTATATAGGATACATAAGAGAAATTTTACAATAATAATATTAAGTAAAAAATGGGGTAAACATAGTTTTATGTGGAGATACATAGAACAAAGGGTGGAGATAAAATGAATTTACGCTTTGAATCTAGTAGTTATAACGAAAACTTAGTTTAACAAGTGAGAAAATGTGAACCGAGTCTGATACTAGGCTGGCATTCTGTGTCATGGGTTTGTAGACTTCCAGTATTTCAGGATCTTTCAGCACTTTTAGACGGCATGTAAAACTTCCCATTCTACATAATATGGATGGTTCTCTGCCGAAAGATGACCAGCAAAGGTCGACTCTTTCTTCTGTAACGCGAACTTCTCTTACGTTCACATGACTGACCAGACTATGCTTTTTTTACAATTCTTGCAAGTGATTTTATATTTAACACTCTCTGACAAGGGTTGCGTTTTGTCTTTACTATTGAATAAAAATATTGATATGTTACTGGTATTACAAAATACAGGTCTGTAGTTGCGGCACTTTAACTTTTTTGCAAGGTTGTCTGAAATGTTGTCAAGATATGGAATTTTGCACCAGCGTTTGAAACTATTGAGTGATAGCTGTTTGATAGCTTACAGAAGTGGTGTGATTTTATTAATTTCATTTTTAGGAGAATATCATCAATCAGGGCAGAGATACAGCCATCGTTGGAAGTAATTTTTTGATGGTTTGTAGTTCTGTTTGAAAGGCTGATTTCAATAATGGAACAGGTCTGTAGTTGCGGCACTTTAACTTTTTTGCAAGGTTGTCTGAAATGTTGTCAAGATATGGAATTTTGCACCAGCCTTTGAAACTATTGAATGATAGCTGTTTGACAGCTTACAGAAGTGGTGTGATTTTATTAATTTCATTTTAGGAGAATATCATCAATCAGGGCAGAGATACAGCCATCGTTGGAAGTAATTTTTTGATGGTTTATAGTTCTGTTTGAAAGACTGATTTCAATAATGGAACAGATATGTGGCGATGCATCATTGAATGGGAAACTGCATGCTCGTGGCTGTGTAGATTCTGGGAGCTTGCAGGGATTACTGTATCAATAGCTACGTTTTTTTTCTGTAAATGCTAAAGGCATTTTTATTTTAGGCTGAATCTGGCGCAGAGAGCTTACGAGAAACACCAGATTCCTACTTCCTACCCCTTGCTTGGTGAGACTGTTACCTCGATTAGGTATTTTATCGTATCAATGTTTATAATGGATGTATTTTTATTACATTTTATTTAATGTGAGAGGGTCCGCCTTTTTGCAAGAACAAAATCATTTTATTGGATTTAATACCCAAACATGTTTCACCATAGTTGTGGCATCCTCTACGGTTTTTTTCCCTTTATTTTTCCTGAAATATATATAGATACACCATAACTGTGGTGAAACATGTTGGGGTATTAAAGCAAAACAATAACTCAAAACAATAACTGTGGTCTTGTAAAAAGGCGGATCCTCATTTAGTTCATTATTATTTTTCTGCAAGCACGGGAACAGAGCTAAAAATTCCAATATGACAGTCGATAAATATCTTACACTATGACTGCAGTTCTGCAGTGTGACGTTGTTGCTATAATTCGTCTATAGTTAATTAATTCAACAACTTGTAAATGTCTCCTCTGTATTATAAGATGTTTCTGTTACTCTGTACGCACTGTCAATTTGAATTTATTTTTATGTGCGCAATAACTTTATTTTTGCATTATCTAATCTGATTAGGTAAGAGAATCTGTAACATGCAATATTTAATTTTGAGCACTGACTACCATAGTCTTCGTGTTAAAATTTATGTTGTGATCTGTCTGCTACTCTTGAAGCGATGGCTCCAGGAGCATGCTAGCAATGTTTTACCCTCAAAATGGCGGCGGGTCCTGGTTGAGGGCGTCGCTCTTTTCGTGGTGAAGTTCTGTGGGATAATGATTAAGAAGAAATCTGCAATCAGTCATGTTGAGTTGTACGCTATTATTGTTCGCTTCGCCTTTTCGAAACCGACTGTTAACGCACAAAACTAGTGCCGATTGTTCAATCTTGTTTAATCCTGTCAGACATTTTTTCGAACATTCTGTGCACTCTTCTGGCTAATATTTTTTTCTTTACGGTACTTTTATAATCAAACATCTACATCAAAGGGGAACCGAGTTAAGGGACAAATTTAGATACACACTTCCACATAAATTTTTTTAATTATCTATACTTTAATAAACATGTGAGATGACGTCCGATGTTTCCAAGAATGTTGTCACCTTACAGTCTTTTGTGGAAGCATAAAACTAAGTGTGACTGCTTAAGCTATGTTAAAATAGCTCTGGCAGATTTACCTTATCCTACACATTTGGGTACGTTGCAAGTGGCCGGTGGAATGTTGGAACTGAAGCTCCGTATTTGTCCGGTAGAGTCCGCGAAATATGCCAGCCGGAGTGTTATTCGCGCAAGTAAAAAAAAATTGAAAAAGCACACACAGGGATGTCACAGAAAAGATGAGCAGTTATGCGAGGAACCTACAAGAGGATATTTATTGTGATTATAGGCATTGACTTAAAAGAATAGTGCAGGGGTCGGCACCATCTATATTCAATATGTTCATGAGGCTTGCTTTAGAAAAGGGGAACGTTATCACTGTACTTTCCGTAAAAGAGTGGAGATGAAAAGAAATTGACGTTTATTCTTATTCGCAACACAAACATTACTCCTATTCACTGAATCCATACAGTCATTGAGCGCAGGGAAGATAACACTTTTAAAGTAACTGAAGCGAGTCTCACATATGTGGGACGGAACTAGGTCAAGCGGGATCTATTGCGTATGCAGTTGTTTGATATACTTGCGGCGAAATGACAGAGTTTCTTATTGTGTTTCGTGGATAATGATGATGAAAAAGTCCCATATCCGAGGAGCGTACGGAACGATGCGGGAGACCCGCACCGCCGACTAGGCAAGGTCCTAGCGGAGGTTGCTTGCCATTGCTTTCCTCCGGCCGTAATGGGGATCAATGATGGTGATGAAGACGACACAACAACATCCAGTCATGTAGAGGCAGGGAAAATCCCCTCCGGTAATCGAACCCGGGACCTCGTGGGCGGGAAGCGAGAACGCTACCGCAAGACCACCAGCTACGGACTCGCGGATAAGGCGAAGCTTTAAACAAAGGTGCTCTATACGTATAGGAATACGTAGAAATCTTCATTCGTGTCGGCACGTGGCTGAACTTGCGTAAGAAAACCGGTTGAATCAAGGTTAAGTCAAGTAAATTATGCCCGTCAACGGTCGTAATGATATCACAGCATTCTTGAGATGAAATTTAGCAACGTGGGAGCAGAGTAGGACTCTATTGAGAACCGCACGACTTTCAATAGACTGGCTAGTGCCATGTGTATTGACCAAAAAAGAAGCCTTGATACCTTAAAAGTGGAGAAATTGTACACACAGATAGTCGGTAGTGTATTAATGAAGCAACTTGTGTAACCAAGAAGAAACACAGGAACAACCTATCCAAAACCATGGGCCCTACGAAAGATTGTGTGATACCACATGCACGCAGTCAGAATTATTACGACACTAGTGTGAACAGCCATTTGGGGTGACAAGGAAGTAGACTGCAAGTGGCAGATCTCTCTGTGACGCTTGTCAACCGACACGATGGCTCGAGACGCGCCGCCACGGAATGTGCGATTCATGAAGCGCTTGTCTTTCGCATCTTGCATCGACATAAATTCCATTTCATTCATCTGTCGTTACATCAAGCATTCAGAGACATGATTTCGAACATCGTATAGGATTTTTCAGTTTGCTCTCCAACGACTGAGACATTTTTGAAACGCATGCTGTTTACCGATGTAGCAACGTTTGCACTCCACGGTAATGTAAGTTTACGTAACATGTGGTGCTGGCAACATAAAATCCCCAATGGGTTTGTCAGGTGCAACAACAACTGCCATGGAGCGTTGCACCGTAATACGTACTTCATCCCAGGCGCGTATAGTGATTTATACACTGTCCAGTGACATGAATATGGCCACCTGTCAGAAACCTGAATAGCAACCTTTTTCTACATCTACATCTACATGGTTACTCTGCAATTCACACTTAAGTGCCTGGCAGAGGGTTCATTGAACCATTTTCATACTATTTCTCTACTACTCCACTCTCCAATGGTGCATGGGAAAAAGGAACAGCTAAATCTTTCCGTTCGAGCTCTGATTTCTCTTATTTTATTATGATGATCATTTCTCCCTACGTAGGTGAGTGTCAACAAAATATTTTAGCATTAGGAAGATAAAGTTGGTGATTGAAATTTCATAAATAGATCTCGCTGCAAAGAAAACCGCCTTTGTTTCAGTAACTGCCACCCCAACTCGCGTATCAGTGACACTCTCACCCCTATTTCGCGATAACACGAAACGTTTTGCCCTTCTTTGCACTTCTTCGATGTCCTCCGTCAATATTACCTGGTAATGATCCCACACCGTGCAGCAACATTCCAGCAGAGGACGGAAAGTGTAACGTAGGCTGTCTCTCTAGTGGGTTTATCGCATCTCCTAAGTGTTCTACCAACAAAGCACAGTCTTTGTTTCGCCTTCCCCACAATACTATCTATGTGGTCTTTCCAATTTAAGTTGCTCGTAATTGTAATTCCTAGGTATTTAGTCGAATTGACAGCCCTTAGATTTGTGCGATTTATCGTATACCCAAAAGTTATCGGATTTGTTTTAGTACCCATGTGGATGGCCTCGCACTTTTATTTGTTTAGTGCCAACTGCCACTTTTCGCACCATACGGAAATTCTCTCTAGATCATTTTGTAATTGGAATTGATCGTCTGATGATTTTACTAGACGGTAAATTACAGCATGATCTGCAAAGGGGGCTGCTCAGATTATCTTCTAGATCATTTATGTAAATGAGGAACAGCAGAGGACCTATGACACTACCTTGCGAGACGCCAGATATCACTTCTGTTCTACCTGATGGTTTGCCGTCTATCACTACGAACTGTGACCTCTCAGAGAGGAAATCACGAATCCAGTCACACAACTGAGACGATGCTCCATATGCACGCAATTTGATTAATAGTCACTTGTGAGGAACGGTATCGAAAGCTCTCTGGAAATCTAGGAATATGGAATCGATCTGAGATCCCTCGTCGACAGCACTCATTACTTCATGGGAATAAAGAGCTAGCTGTTTTGCACAAGAACGATATTTTCTGAATCCATGTTGCTTATGTATCAATAAGTCATTTTCTTGATTCATAATGTTCGAGTACAGTATATGCTCCAAAATCCTACTGAAAATCGAGGTCAGTTATATGGGTTACTCCTGTTTCCTTTCTTGAATATTGGTGTGACCTGTGCTACTTTCCAGTCTTTAGGAACAGACTTTTCGTCAAGTGAGTGGTTGCATATGATTGCTAAGAAAGCCGCTATTGTGTCTGCGTACTCTGAAAGGAACATGATTGGTATACCATCTGCACCGGAAGACTTGCCTTTCATAAGTGATTTGAGTTGTTTCGAACACCTAAGATATCTACTTTTATGTCACTCATGCTAACAGCTGTTCTGGTTTCGAATTCTGGAATATTTACTTCGTCTCCTTTCGTGAAGGAATTACGGAAAACTGTATTTAGTAACTCCGCTTTAGTGGCACCTTCATCGGTAACATTTCCATCACTATTTGCTGAATGACAGGATTGACTGTTTTTTGCCACTAGTGTAATTTACATACGACCAGAATCTCTTTGGGTTTTCTACCATATTTTGCGACAATGTTTCATTGTGGAAACTATTAAAAGCATCACGCATTGACGTCCGCACTAAATTTCGAGCTTCCGTGAAACTTAGCCAGTCTTGGGGATTTTGCGTTCTTCTGAATTTGGCAAGCTCTGCGCGAGACGTGCAGGAAGAGAGTTAATGAGATTCTGGAAGGTACGGACAGGGACGCGAAGCCGTGCCGTGGCCAGGTTTCTCGGTCAACGATCCACGGCGCATACAGTCCTGTCCAAGTGCTCCGACAGATCCTCGATTGGGTTTAAAAACCGGGGAGTTTGCTGGTCGACGGAGTATGGTAAACTGATACCGGTGTTCCTCGAACTATGCTCATACACTGCCACTCAGTGTATTGTCGTGTAGTTAGATCCCATCACGCAGAGTGAAAACAAATTACAGGGTTATTACAAATGATTGAAGCGATTTCACAGCTCTACAATAACTTTATTATTTGAGATATTTTCACAATTCTTTGCACACACATACAAAAACTCAAAAAGGTTTTAGGCATTCACAAATGTTCGATATGTGCCCCTTTAGTGATTCGGCTGACATCAAGCCGATAATCAAGTTCCTCCCACACTCGGCGCAGCATGTCCCCATCAATGAGTTCGAAAGCATCGTTGATGCGAGCTCGCAGTTCTAGCACGTTTCTTGGTAGAGGAGGTTTAAACACTAAATCTTTCACATAACCCCACAGAAAGAAATCGCATGGGGTTAAGTCGGGAGAGCGTGGAGGCCATGACATGAATTGCTGATCATGATCTCCACCACGACCGATCCATCGGTTTTCCAATCTCCTGTTTAAGAAATGCCGAACATCATGATGGAAGTGCTGTGGAGCACCATCCTGTTGAAGTCGGCGCTGTCGGTCTCCAGTTGTGGCATGAGCCAATTTTCCAGCATGTCCAGATACACGCTGTTGCAACCGCGCCGAAAATTCAAAGCGTTTGACTTTATCATCGGGTGTCAGGGCTTGTAGCAATTGTAAACGGTAAGGCTTCTGCTTTAGCCTTTTCCGTAAGATTTTCCAAACCGTCGGCTGTGGTACGTTTAGCTCTCTGCTTGCTTTATTCGTCGACTTCCGCGGGCTACGCGTGAAACTTGCCCGCACGCGTTCAACCGTTTCTTCGCTCACTGCAGGCCGACCCGTTGATTTCCCCTTACAGAGGCATCCAGAAGCTTTAAACTGCACATACCATCGCCGAATGGAGTTAGCAGTTGGTGGATCTTCGTTGAACTTCGTCCTGAAGTGTCGTTGCACTGTTATGACTGACTGATGTGAGTGCATTTCAAGCACGTCAGCTTATAATGAATAAATCGTAATTAACAAACAGAACGCAAAAATCTGTGCTGAATAAATCACTCAATTTCGGAAGAGTAGAATATTTAAGTGACTGAGAAGAAATTACAGAGGAAGTCCCATGGGTTTCACTTTTGGATTGACTGCTATTCCTTGTACAAGTGAATGATTTCCACTTAACATTCAATAAGCAAACTTTTTGTAGTCGATACTAGTATTGTAATAAATCCCATTAGAAAGAAAGCCACAGAAGAGATTGTTAATGACACTTTTCAAAGAACTATTAACTGTTTCTCTGAAAATAGACAATCCCAAAATTCTGAGAAAACACATTATATTCAATTCTGCACGACAGGAATCAGTAAACACTGTAGAATCCTCCAAGTGTTTTGGCGTATATATGGATCGAAACTTGAATTGGAAGAATCATATTACTAAGTTCAGCTTCGTTTGCTCTTCGTATTATCGCTAGTCTTGGGTACAAATAAAATCAACCTCCTGACATACATTGCATATTTACGGTCGATAATGTCCACCCAAGGTCGTCGTGTATGTATCTCTTCGAAGCGGATCTGCACCGTTACAATGCATATACTCGCTAATGAAACTTATTCTTCATAAATAACCCATCACAATTTCAAAAGAATGATGATGTCCAAGTGTGAAACTCTAGAGCAAACAGTGCCTTTTATTATCTATTATTGAAGCTGTCTGTTGTTCAGAAAGGAGTTACGTAAGCAGCAACAAAAATTTTTGGTCGTTTGCCCCCCTACCACATACAGCTCAAAAAAAAAGTGTTCTTGTGTAATTGCATGAGTAGGACTAAAACGTGATGTGTTTATCAATATTCTCGTTTCACATCATTTCGATGCAAGAGTCGTTCAAATGAGCTATGGAATAAGTAACTAACTAACTAGCCAACTTCGAACAAAGCACCAGATTTTCAAGTCGCCGGATACAGCAGGTATCATAGTAGTCGACGGCCATCTATCGCAACAAGAAGCCTGAAGCTACACCATATGATCTTATAATGAAATAAATGAATCAACAATGAATGTAGGGTGTGTCTTAAAATATATTCAGTCTCCTCTTGACCATTCTAGAATGAACTGCACTTGTGTGGCATGAGTTTAGACATTTTATTACCTTTTCATCTACTGTAGACCGTTCGTGTGAATAAGCCAAGTTAATTCGTTTCATGGAGAATAATGAATATTCAGCGAGTGATATTTAACCAAAAAGGGGTACAATTTCAGTTGTATTTATTATGGAATTTAAATTAACTTGTTAAAAGTATATAAAAAATTAAGAGGAGTACTAAAAGTTAGGAGTATGTCTTTTGGGTTCATAGTACTTCCACTACGTCAGTTTACTAAATAAAATATTGATGTTTCAAGGCTATCAGAGAGCTGCAAAATACATATTAATGCAAAGTTCACAGTCCTATTATCTGGGAATTAATTCTATCCAGTACAAATGTTGGAAAATAATATTCTTAAGAGTAATTGCTAGTACACAAGGAAGTGATTCGCCGATTTTATTGAGTGTCTTTCTAATCATGTCGCTGGTTGCCTGGGCAAAGAAGAGAATCAGAATTTTACGACGATCTCTGCAACCGATCGTAAAGAAGATTCTTCCTTTTTTTATCTTATAGCGAAATAAAAACAGTTAACCGCTTACTAAATATATGATTTAACTTTGACATAAAGCATGACGTTTTAATTTATTATTTCTTTATTGCGAATTTTACTTGCTACATATTTTGCAGACGGTATCCATATATGTCACTGAATGTACCTTCGTTGTCACATCACTGTTCTACATTTAGTACAGGATAAAAACTAGCTTTACAGAAAAATGTAAATAGTCCTCAATATGTGCTGTAGAAATGTTTGTGGAATTGAAATTTAAGCCTACAATAAATTACGTTACTGTAATTACTATTTGCCAAAACGTTCTTGAATGAACGTTAAAGGAGTTATCACTTTTTTAATTTACCAATTTTGCTTTTCACTGTTTCACTAGTCTGCGGATGAATATTCATAAACTAATAAAACCAAGAATGTTAGGGTTTTGAGTCTTCAGCAATAATGTATTTACCTGCTTAAAGTCAAATGTTGAACACAGCAGTACAGTAATCAGACTTTGAAGCTGTTTTATCCAAGGGAATTCGACTCTTTAAGGATTCACGATTAAAGGGTTAACTGGTGATTTCTAATATTCCACTGTAAGACAAAACATAAACCAATAAATAGTTTCAAAAAATTACAAAAGTTTGAAAAGCCATGAATTCCTAATGAAACATACATCGATGAGACAAAGTATTATGACCACCTGCTTGATAGCATGTGGGACATTCTTTGAGACGAAATACTCTGAGGTGAAAGCAATATGCAGATATACAGATGGCGGTATTACCACGTGCACAAGGTATACAAGGGCAGTGCATTGGTGGAGCTGTCTTTTGTGCTCAGTTGATCCATGTGAAGATGTTTCCGCCGAGATTTAAGGGACATTGAACCCGGAATGGTAATTGAAGCTAGATACATGACACATTTCGTTTCGGAAATCGTTAGGGAATTCAGTATTCTGAGATCCATGGTGTCTGTGCCGAGAATATCAAATTTCAGGCATTACCTCTCGCCACGGATAACGCAGTGGCCGACCGCCTTCGCTTAACGAGGAAGCAGCGGAGTTTGCGTAGAGTTGTCAGTGCCAACAGACAATCAACACTGTGTGAAATAACCGCAGAAATCGATTTGGAGCGTACGACGAACGTATCCATTATGATAGTGCTGCGAAATTGGGCGTTAATGAGCTTTGGCAGCAGACGACCAAGGCGAGTGCCTTTGTTCACAGCACTATACCGCCTGCAGAGCGTCTGCTGAGCTTATGATCATATCGGTTGGTCCCTAGACGATTGGAAAAGTATGACCTGCTCAGATGAGTCCCGATTTCAATTGGTAAGGGTTGATGGTAGGGTTCGAATGTGGCGCAGACCCCACAAAGCCGCATGGACCCAGGTTGTCAACAAGGCACTGTGCAAGCTGACGGTGGTCAGTTCGTACACAAAATCCTGAGCCCGCATTACTTTCGCAATTATGGACGGCTATAGAGGCAATATGGCCCAATATTTCTGCAGGGGACTACCAGAGACTTGTGGAGTCCACGGCACGTAGAGTTGTTGCGCTACACCGGGAAAAAGGAGGTCCGACGCGATATTATGAGGTCTCCTGTGACTTTTGTCACATCGGTGTATACCGGCGATTGTGCGTGGCGGGATTCGACAAGTTCCCGATAGGTTTCCGGAGGTATGTCGGTCCAGACGTGTACACACAAGCCACGCCATTCATGGCTGGCGGTTTGTGGGCGCGGCATGAGTTCCCGATACCGTCCCAGGTGTGCTCCATCACATGAGACCAGCGAATTTTGTGGGCAAGACATCAGTGGCAGTTCACTATTATGCTTCTCAAGCCTGTGTACCACGATTCTGGCCTTGTGGCACGGACAGTTATTCTACTGGAAGGAGCCACCGCCGTTGGGGAGGACATCGAGCATGACTGATGCATGCAGGTGGTCCGCAAAAATGTTACGTAGTCCACAACTCTCATATCACCTTCGATTTCTACCACAGGTCCTACGAAACCCAAGGTGAATGTTCACGGTAACGTAACGCTGCTGCCACCAGCCTGCGACTGTGGTACGGTGCATGTTTGGAGCAACAGATCGCCTCGACGACGGCGTGTCTAGACACGACCATCGACCTGATGCATCACGAAACGTGATTCATCCGCCGAGGCGAGTCCGCAGCTCGTAGTGTCGCGGTCGCGTTCTCGCTTTCCGAGCACGGGGTCCCGGGTTAGATTCTCGGCGGGGTCAGGGCTTTTCACCTGCCTCGAGATGACTGGTTGTTCGCGGACCTAGGTTCGATTCCCGGCCTTGTTGGAGATTTTCTCCGCTCGTGGACTGCGTGTTGTGTTGCCTTCATCATCATTTCATCCTCATCATCAGCGCCCAAGTCGCTCAATGTGGCGTCGACTGAAATAAGACTTGCACTTAGCGGCGGAACTTGCTCGGACGGGGCCTCCCGGCCAACGATGCCAGACGCTCGTTTCATTTCATCTAAATTAACAATAAGAACTGTTTCAAAAGCTGCGAACAGAGAAATAAATATTTGAGCAGGTCTAAGAGTACCATATAGAGAAAACGTGAGAACAGTACACAAGGACTATGTTTGGATATTACAGCCATACGGACATATACACCAGTATTCAAACACGTACATACGGTAGATACATACAGACGTACTCTTACAGGCCGAGCGTCCCATGTCCTGCTGAGCAGTACGTGGGGATATAGACAGTTACTGTACTTTGCTGTTCCTTTGGCATTCTATTTACCAAGAGCATTAGATTAGCAGGTCAGGGAGATATATTTATGTTGGCACTGATGATTGCATCTTCTTCCTCTCCACAAACACACAGAGCGGTAGCTAACAGAGACGTTTATTGAACTCCAAATGATTAAATTTCAGCCATGCTATAACTTCTGTGAAGTTCCTAGAGGTTTGTGCCTTATACCATAACATTATTAAAATCATGGGTTGAATTAGTGCATGCTGACTGCCTTTGATTTTAGACGTCCGCGACTATTCCTCCTGCCAGTCCGAGGACAACTGCTTTCTGAGTGTGGGTATCATCGCTGTGAGAAGGAATTTATCATATTTAATAGCTCCATGTAGAAAGGGTAGCTTTGCTAGTACATCTGCTTGTTCATTTCCAGGTATCCCAGAGTGACCCTTCATCCATACCATTACGTTAGTAGGGGGACAACCTATGTGCCAGGACACGCTGCATGGTTGCCAAATTTATTCAAGATGGCGGCGATGACGTCATCCAAGATAGCGGCATGTAGACTTGGCAACATCGCATGACGTCATCCAAAATGCCGGATTTTGGCGGGAAAATAGGTCAATTGTGCTATGTCCACTAACCTAACCTACAGAAAAAAAGGCGGGAAGTTTGAATTTTGGCGGGAAAATAGCCCAATTGTGCTATGTCCACTAACCTAAGCCTCCTGAAGGAAAAAAATGGCGGGAAGTTTGAATTCCAACAGGATAATACGGCAAAGACCGTACTTGTCTTTATTATTATTGATTATCATTCATTAACATTCATTATCATTTATTATTATTTATTATCATTTATTATTATTTATTATCATTTATTATTATTTATTATTACTGTCCTGCCTCCACTAGAAAATTCCCTCCAAATTCCAACATTATAATGCCTGCAAAACCTTACTTTTGTTTATTATTCATTATCATTTATTAAGTTTCATTATCATTCATTGTCATTTATTATCATTCATTACCATTTATTAACATTCATTGTCATTTATTATCATTTATTATTATTTATTATTATTGACCTGCCTCCACTAGAAATTCCCTCCAAATACAAATTCCAACACGATAATGGCTGCAAAACCTAACTTTTGTTTATTATTCATTATCATTTATTAACATTCATTATCATTCATTGTCATTTATCATCATTCATTATCATTTATTATCATTCATTATCATTTATTATTATAGACCTACCTCCACTAGAAAATTGCGCCAAATTCAAATTCTAACACGATATTCTCTCGAAAACTGTACTTCTATGTATTATTATCATTTATTATTTATTCAAGATGTCCGATTTTCTCGGTGAGAAAGTCATTCTCCTTACATCCATTACAAAAATCTATCACAAGTTCAAATCCCCAACACCATAATTATCACATGTACGAGCTTTCTCCGTCACTTATCTCTTTTTTCACTGCTAGCCTATCATAATCGCATCAAATAATAAACTGCACTTATGGTAATGTAATTCGCGTCCTTTGATTTTGCAGGAGGGAAGGGACTGAAGACTTTATTTCAAGCAGTACGGTCATCACTTGTTCTCCAACACAGTCAGCACACACATCTTTGATATCACAGTGCAGTCACCACGACGTCCGCACTCCAACTGAATTAGTTCAAATCCTCGCCACCCCCTGGCCAGTGTGCGGAGACACTGCCACGCCTGTCACGTGAGGCGGCCGGTCACTAGTGCAGGGGACGAGCCCAGCGATTCCTCCCACGCCGTAAACATGTTTTCGCTGGACACGCTGGAACTTGACATCACAGCGGCCCCTTGTCCGCTCACCACGTGCATTCGTCACCTCCACACGTTTCCCGCCAAAATTGTCTGCCTCGGAGCTGAATCGCACAACGGTCGGCCATTTCCCTGCAACACTGCCGACCTCACACAGCCGTTCGCCACGTGTCGCTGTGCGGACGAGAACGCAGTGCTACACTTTTGGCAGCAAAGTTTGCTCGACAATGGAGTCCGCCATGACTATATAACAGCACCTTTGGACCGCACTAGAACGCCCGCTAATTGACTCGCTCTCGCGCGTGTGTAATAACTGTACAATCGCTGCACCGCCGCCCCACTTACGTCACACACCTTCCATACACACGACGGACATAGCCTTCTGTAAATACATGGAAAATGACTCTTTATTTCAGACATTACGGTCATGCAGGCGTGTCCCAACTGACTTCTCCATGCTCACACAGCGAAACTCCAGAGTGCAGCTGACATACACGCGGCCGGCTGAGCCCGCTCCCTGGCCCACTGACGTCAAGCACACCCCTACGGCTAGCGCGCCAGGTAGGCGGTGGCGAGCGGCGCCTGAGGGTCCCGCCACAAGCGGTCGTCCGACCCGCGAGCACTTAACGCCGGAGACGATGGAACCTGTCGACCGCGTGCCGTACAAAGGATACGTTTGGCGCCAGAGTTTGACCGACAGTGGAATCCACCATGACCGTATAACAGTGCGTTTGCTCGTCGCGAGGACGCTCGCTAATCCACTCTCACCGCCCCAGCTATATTACATAACTGAATTTACAATTTCATATATGTATGCAAACGTGTTCAACTCCCTAATTTCGAGGACCAGAATGCCACCTCCTCCTCCTCCTAGGAACCAGCGCCAAGTTTGAAATCTGTCAGTAAACAAAGCTCACTTGCACTTCCGCCAGCAACCTAAGAAAATTGTTTCAAACTAAGCAACCAGCACTCAACCTCTTCCTACACGTTTCTGGTAAACGGGCTCACCCTGCACTAGGTCCACGGACTGAGGAACGAATTTATTTAGGAATGGAGTATATGTATCACACCGACATGTCCCAAATCATACAGACCTGCAAAACACTCCTACATAACTCATTTATAATGCTCTAGACACACGATTGCTAATTGTAAACAGTTAAAAATAACTCATAGCACAGCCTACAGACATGCGAACCACTCGAAAATAATGCAAAACATTTACCACGAAATAGCCCAACAACTGCTAATTTTTGCAAATAATTTCAGTGCATAGGCTGATGGAAGGAAGAACGAGCGTACTTTATTTATTTGCTACATATCTTTTTCAAACTTTTACTTCTCATAGGTTTCGATATGTAAGGCTGACATAAGGCATTTTCTGAACTCCAGTAGTGCACTACACTTAGTAACACAACCACACCCATCAAGATATTCATTCCATTCCAGACCTGTAACTCCTCTACAGATAAGTTTGTCCAGTTATTTGTCTACTCACTCACATTCTGACCAGATTTCCGTTATTGCGCAAAAACAGCTCAGACTGCGCTGTGCTGCTCAGGGAAGTAAGGAATTGCTGCACTCTATTTATTTGGAGCCCTTTTATTTAGTCGTGGAGTATATTTGTCACAAAACATCCGCACTGATCCGACTGTGGTCATCTGACACAGGCCACAAACATGTAAACAACTCCTAATTTCACCACACAATAGCAAACAGCTCTTACATAATGCAGTACATAATATCAGCAGACGAGCTCTGTAATCTTAAACTCTCCAGATAAAGCACCGTACAGTGCACAGACATGCTCGCAAAATAGTGTAACAGATGCGCCCAAACACCACCAGCTGCCAAACCGACCAAAAGTCTCTGCTCGGCCTCCCACAAACATGACCTCAACACAGTCGCATTCGCACCTATCACCGGAGAAATTGATATCGCCTATGCGCCTTAGTTTACGCTCCAAGGCAGTTCGCGCACGCGTGTGGTCGGCGGGGAAGGGGATTCCAGCCAAGTTCATCTTCCGAGCGCCCGTGACAGCCGACACATGTCAAAGCTGCATTGTTCTTCTCATGTATTCCGCCGGCGTTTCAGGTCTGGACCTGCCTTCACGTCTATTCTCAGAATAGCTCATAGCTTGGTGACACACTCGATTAATGCGGCCGGGAAAACATTTACTAGTCGCATGCAACCGAGATGGTGACGGAAAAACCAAATCACTCTGATCTGCGCTGCAGGCGCGTGTAATCATTGAGAACAATATTTATTTTTTTTCGAACAACTTATTTAACCATACAGTGTATCTACCACGCTATCACAAAACACCAATCCCAGATGTGCCCTGGACCATGTTGCACAGCCCACAGACACGCACCCAATCATAATTTCAGTACACACTATAGCAAACTGCTACTAAATAATACATCACACAGATGTGTAGATACGCTCAGTACTCGTAAACTATCCTAATAACACATAGCAGAGCCTGCAGATCCACTCGCAAAATAACTCAGCAGATGTGCGCAGGTACTCACCACTCTGCACCCTGCCCACAGGATCGTGAAGTCACCCATCCGTCTGATTTCAGACCTCGCACAGCCCCTGCTCGGCTTCCGCAAGCGTGAGTTGGCGTGGTCAACGCGCTCGTCAGCAGTCAAAGCACACACATACGTCCGTCCAGGACTGCGATCCCGAGCAGCGACCACCGAACGCGGGTGAAAGTCAACTTTATATCAACGTAGCATAATTCCAAAGCGCAGCCTCCATACGCTAGACACATCATAGCAGCACATGTCTTTACCTCCTATGACACTGTAGCACACTGCACATTGCTCCTTACAAGACATTACACGGCCCTTTAACTAAAAATAACTACACATCAATGCTCTCGCCTCGTCGCGTGACCAGCCATCTAAAAACCTTCTCGATATTATTCCTATTTTACATCTTTTTTTTAAAAAAGTAAGATCTAATTTACACCTCCCACCGCACCTAACCTCACACCCGTCCCGCCATCAACATACGCAAACGTCCTCAACCCTATCTTGACACTCATATATCACCCCACAAACCATGCCCATCAATCAATTTACCATTCTGATTCCCTCTTTTCGAATTACAAACGTAGCCGCTATCTAAACATCAATCAACTCATCTTTCTCGCACTTTCAACAGTAAAATTGATTTTACACGCACCCAGAAATACCAAACTCAATTAAAGATTCAAACTTTTATACAAAGCATCAAGCACATACGACAATATTTAAAGCCTGGTCCCTGATCTCTGCAATTTAAGTCGGAGAAAGACATATCTATTACCTTCTGCACCCTGTCTATAAACAGAACGATCTCAGTTACTACAACAGGATCTTGTTTTGACCATTCGCCGGAAATGCGCGCAATGTT